>NW_004567144.1:4392368-4423798 GCF_000260355.1 Condylura cristata
AATGAGATACCACCTCACCCCAGTGAGAATGGCACATCTTCAAACAACTAGCAACAACAAATGTTGGCGAGGATGTGGTGAAAAAGGAACACTCCTGCACTGCTGGTGGGAATGTAAATGAGTACAACCACTATGGAAAACTGTTTGAAGGTTTCTCAATCTGCTTAACATGAAGCTTTCCCACAACCCAGCAAAAAGATACCTGCACCCCCATGTTTATTGCTGCTTTATTCACAATTGGAAAGACATGGAAACAGCCCAAATGCCAAAAAATGGATGACTGGATTAAAAAGATGTAATACATATACATAATGGAATATTATTCAGCAACCAAAAAGAAAAAAGAAACACATGTCTTTGGCAGCAACATGAATGGAACTGGAAAACATCATGCTTGGTGAAATAATCCAGAAAGAAAAGGAAAAATACCAGATGGTTTCTCTCATAGCAGGAATATAATGGAACAGGCAAGAAAATAATGATAATGATGAACAGCTATATACCAGAGACATTTTGTGGGGGTGGAGTGGGGAATGGAATCAAAAACAGCAAGGGGAGGGAAATGCACTGGACTATGGTGATGGCACATAGGTGATTTGGTGATGGGAAGCACAAGAGGATTCAAATGAGATGTAAAAATGCACGAAATGATGTAAAAATAAACTATTATGTATATATATAAAAGAATAAAATACCAATTTTCAAATACTTTGTTCAAAACTAAAATGTCTCAACAACTTTTCCTATTGATTACAGATTCCAATGACATCTTAGATATACTAAATAAATAATTTATATTAGTAAAATCAGTTTTATCTGTTTAATCTTTCTTAATAATTTCTTAATCTTTCTTAAATAATTTTATGTTCAAATTGTTTCAATGGCTAGTACTGCTTTAGAGCCTCATCTTCTTATAGCTCGAGAAATTACTCAATTTAGTGGGTCAAAAAAGCATTTTATAAATGAAAAGGCATAGAAGAAAAAATATAGTGCATGGCATGTATGAGAGTAAATCTGTTTCATTAAACTTGTGTACAGTGTGTTTTAACTAGGATATGATGTAAAAGATATATACTTCCCCTGCGTGGCTGGAAAACTGCTAAGCTCTCAGAACCACTTTGTTCACTGTAGTACTGTTGGTTACATTAGTAGATATTTGAAATAACTCTTAAATCCAACAAAGATTAGATAAATTCTGGCATCTTAGATACGATGAATACTACTAACCAGCAGTACAGAAAAAAAATGGAACTAAAATATCCATATGGGGCCCTCCCTGGTGGCACAATGGGTTAGGACGCAGCACTGCAAGCCAGCAGCCGCTTCAGTGAGAGCTTGATCCCCAGCCCAGGAAGTAATGCACATGGCGCAGCAGACCTCGCCTGTCTTGCCCGCTGCTCCCCTCAGCAGTGTATTTTGTCTATCTGCCTGCTCTGCTCTCCACTCTATCTCTGGTGAATCATCTTACTGCCCCTGTACCTCCGGTTTGTACCCCAGTTCTGTATGCATAAATAAATAAATCTTTAAAATATATATATCCGAGCCCTCCCTGGTTGCACAGTGAGTTAAAGCACAGCACTGAGAAGCTAAAGCCACTTCAGCATGACTTTGATCCCCGCCCCAGAGGTGATCCACATGGGTGCAGCAGACCTCTCCTGACCCACCCGCTGTGCCCCTGAGCAATGTATTTCGTCAATGTATTTCACCTGTTCTGCTACCCACTCTGTCTGATGAATCCTCTCACCTCCCCTGTGCCTCTGGCCTGCACCCCAGGATATATATATATCCATATGGATATCAAAAATATAATGCTGGAAAAAATCATACAAATTGATACCATTTATGTAAACTTTTAAAAGATGAAAAAAATATTGTCAATTTTGTAGTTTTTTTAAACAATGAAATAGCTGAAGCAAATGGCAAACTATTAAGATTCAACAAAATTTAGTGGTAGGTGTTTATAATCTCTAATTTTCTGTGTACTTCAAATGCTCATGTAAATATAAGGTCTCAAATACCATATAATTTAAAAGTCATGATACCTCTTCCAAGTTTCTAACTCTAAAATCCTTTATCCTAAGTTAAAATGTAAGGCAGGTGGTAGTGAGCTTTGTAGTTGATTTAAAACAAGCATTAGCAAAATATTGACTGTAATTTTTTTAAATCATAAGTTTTGTAGTCCCCAGTTATATTTCACTTTTAGGTGAATATGAATGTATCCAAGATCTAAACATGTCCCAAGAAGAAAAGAAAAATTATAAACTCTCCTCTATCAGGTATGTTTGAAGAATTTGGTGTTCTGGTTAATTGTTTTTTAAGCATTCCCATAAAGACCATACATGGATTACCAATTTTCAAAAGATTTAAGACATGACGAAATACACTCAAACTTAAAATGACACAGGATATCATTTATTTTTCACTGATGATTATGGAAAGATACCTCAGTCAGGATCTTGCAGTAATTTCATAATGTACTTTTAACACAGTAGATTTCTATTTCATATTAAATCATTGCTATTTTGCATACCATAAAAATACTGAAAACAAGCTTTAAATTGTGAATTCTGTTTTACAACACTAGCTTCTAAAAGGGTTTCATTATCTTAAACATGTAAATTGCTTTTCTGGTATATAAATAAGAAAAGCTGGAGCTATGAGTACACTGAAGAGGTAAAATTAGAAAACTATATATACACACTTTGTGTATGGATATATATATATGTACATAAGATTAGCGATAAGGCAACAGTTCAACATTTTCTTTAGCTACCAATAAAAGCTATATACCTTTAAAGTCCATGAAACGAAAATCAAGATCATCCATTTTTAAATCTCTGGCTTACGCCTATGAAATAAAAGAAAAAAAAATTAACATTCGATCCATTGTCCTCCAATTTCCCAATAAATTTTTTAAAATTTTCCAGTTACTTTTAGTCCAAAGAGGAAAACGCACTGAGGAAATTCAAAGGGAAAAAAAATCAGAAAAGGTCGCTTATGTCGGGAGGAGGTAGGCTGTCACGTGACAGGAACGCTGGCCTGGAGAAAATCGACTTCGTCTTTTCTCACTTTAATCATCCTAGCAACACAGCAGCCACAGCTCACTCACGATACCTTCTGATTGGTCTAGCTGGTACCAGCTGCCCCCTCCCAATTGGTTCAAAATTTCCCTCCTCTACCCCCACTTAGCCAAAGCATCCAATCTTTCACAGGTGTCTCTCCCCTCCCCCCCACCAGGCCCAGCCTCAACCAGCACCTTCAGCTTCCGGCCCCCAACGGTCACCAATGGCCCCACTTCAACAGAATTTAGATCTTTCACACAACCCAACCTACAATAATTCCTTCAGTGACCATGGGCCAGTCCCCACACTTCATCCAAGTCCAAAAAATCCTGCCTTTGCACATCTTCCTCCACCAAAGCGCTACCGGATCCCCAATCCAAAATCATTCCCTCCGAATCACTCTTAAAGTGTTGACCTAATAAAATTGTTGAGCACATCTTTTTGCAAGTAATAAACCACACAACTAATACCTGACCACTCTGTAGCTCTTTTTTATCGACTAAATAATTCACCGCTGCCAGCAACGCCAACAACGCAGCCTTCTTCCCTCAAACTTCGACCAGTGCCGAAGTCACTCGCGAAGCTCCTCCCACGTAGTGACGTCATCGAGGCCGCCCCTATTGGCTCTTCCTCTCGCAGAAGCAAAGGCGTGAATGCAAGCTAGACCTCAAATCCTGGAGGTCAGAGCACTGGCGCAACAGGAGACTATGGAAGCGTAGAACAGTGAATCAAGGGCAGAAAAAGGGCACCCAGGATTACTGAACAGAGAGTAGCGGAAGCAAAGAAAGAAATGGAAAGGACGGGAAGGAAAGAAAATCCAGTGTTGCCCACTAGTTATTCAAGAGTAGCAGAGATCAGAAATATCAGAACTGGTAGAGTCTGAAAAGCCCTATGTTTCCGCTGTCTTGCCCTTGTCAAAACTGAGAGAAAGTACCTAATGACTCCCGGGAGGCTCACCCATCTACAAATTGTTTTAGAGGTGAGAGTGCAATATAACCAGGCATGTTTGATTCCCGGCTAAATCTGTGGGTGGAAACAACGAAAATGCTAAATAAATCAATAAATCTTTGGGTGATGCTTGCACAAAGGGAATTGGCCTCTACTGAAATTTCCAGTTAGAGACAACAGTGTTTCCAAATTTGAAGAACCCAAACTCAAAACATTAACAAGCCTCCCACTTCTTCCTTCACACACCTCTCTTTTTAAGCCTTGAGCACCTTGGGCAGGTCAGATGTGGAGCTGGCAAATAGGATGAAAAAGAAATTACATCTTCAATTCTGGGAACAGTGTTCTCTCCTGACCCTGAGTGCCTCAGAGTCAGTCCTTATTTATCACAGAAAAGATGAGGTTTCTAAAAATAATTTCCTTTCCCACTTCAAAATTTTCTGCATTTAGATCACATAGTACAGTAAAGAAAAGCGGTTAAGTCTCAGCACTATCAAGCTATTGCCAGCCACTGCTGCATGAGTTCCATACCTGGCCAGGGAGCTGACCCACATGATGGCAGCAGACCTCTCCAGTCTCACCAGCTGCTCCCCTCAGCAGTGTAATTCAGTAGATCTGCCTCTTCTGCCCCCCTGTCTCTAATGAATCCTCTCATGCCCCAACCTCTGGCCTGCATCTCAGCTCTTCTACCCAAAATAAATAAATCTTTTTTTTTAAGGGGGAGACAGAAAATACTGCTATTAACTTCTTTTCTATCCTGTGATTTTGTATGTGTTCATTTCATAATCCTAGATTGTTAATTTAAGGGGAAAAGTCTGGTGGAAAAGGACAGTAGAAAATCCCCTGGTTAACTGACTTCTGATGAACTACAGACTATGTGATCTGGTGCTACCTACCCTTAGAATCTTAGCACCCCAATTTCCTTATCTGGAAAATAATAATAATAATGATACCTCTAGGCTTTTGGTTCAGTGGAATAATGTGCTTATTAAGCATCTAGAACAGCTACTGGCTTATAGTAGTCACTTAGTATTGTTAGTTCCCATTATTATTTCCCATTTCCTATTGGCAAACCAGGAAAGAGCTCCCAACTTCCATCACTCCAGCCAAGCCACTGGCTATACTAAAACTTTTTTATAGATGAACAGATTAACAAAGAGAGTGATGATTTGACCTCAGCTCTCAAGACTTCAATGATCCTTTTAAATGCTCTCAGTTATAAATAATGTCTATAGCAAAATGGATATTCTATTATCCAGGATTATGTAAGGCATACACGAATCAAATTACTCCATTGATTAACACTGACTAAATATGGCTCCAAAGTCAGGGCTACTGAGCTGACGGAAAGGGCTAATAAATAAAGGAAAACATGCAGAAAACCCAATGTTTTTGTAATTGATCTAAAAGGCCTTCCAAGCTATCACACATATGTGAGAATTAAGAGACAGAAAGAAAAAAAAAAAAAAAAGGAAAGGAGATAATAGAAGCAGGTCTAAGCAGGTCTATATTGAGGTTATGCAACAGTGTAAAATTCCATTAAGTGACATTTAACACGCTGTAAGTTATCTTCCTTTTCCCTAGCATAAAACATAAATTTTCTGTTCCTACCTTTTAACAAATCAATGCAAATATGGTGAAATAGATACACACTTATGTGAACAGCTTGGCCTCTAATGAAAGCTTATTAAAAATCTCACTAACAGGGGGTCCTCCCTGGTGGCGCAGCAGGTTAAAGCACAGGACTAAGAAGCAAAAGCCACTTCAGCATGAGTTCGATCCCTGCCCTGGAGTTGACATACATGGCATGGCAGACCTCTCCTGACACTCCCACTGCTCCCCTTAGCAGTGTACTTCCTCAATCTGCCTGTTCTGCTCCCTACTCTGTCTCTGGTGAATCCTCTCACTGCCCCTACACCTCTGGCCTGTACCCCAGTTCTGTATGCACAAATAAATAAATCTTTTTAAAAACCTCATTAATAGAATGGATTAAAAGAGTAAGCAGGTTATTTACAATAGGAAAGACATGGAATCAACCCAAATGCCCAAAAGTAGATGACTGGATTAAAAAGAAGTGGTACATATACACAATGGAATATTACTCAGCAATCAAAAAAGATAAGCACATGCCTTTTGCAGCAACATGGATGGAGTTTGAAGAGATCACACTTAGTGAAATAAGCCAGAAAGAAAAAGAAAAATACTGGATGGTTTTATTCATAGCAGGAGTATAAAGGATCAGGGGAAGAAATAATAACAATAATAATAAACAACAATATACCAGAGACATTTTATAGGGGTGAAGTGGGGAATGGGATCAAAAATGGAGGGGAGAATGTGGAAGGGAGAAAGTGCACTGGACCATGGTGATGGCATGCGGGTGATTTGGTGATGGGAAGTCCACTGGGATTACAACCAAAATGGAAAAGTGCACAATATGATGTAAAAAATAAACTATTACATTATTTTTTTAAATCACTAATTTAAAAATGTATAAAAAATTTAAAAAATTAACAAACATGACAGCTAAAAAGTTCACTTCTCCTCTAAAAAAAAAAGAGTAAGCAGGTGGCACAGAAGTTTAGAGTACAACACTGCAAGCTAGCAGCAGCTATTTCAGTGTGAGTTCCATCCTCGACCCTGGAGGTGATCCACATGGCACAACAGACCTCTCCTGTCTCAGCAGCTGCTCCCCTCAGGAGTTTACTTTGTTGATCTGTCTGTTCTGTCCCCACTCTGTCTCTGGTGAATCTTCTCACTGCCCCTGCACCTCTGGCCTGTACCCCGGTTCTGTGTGCATAAATAAATAAATATTTAAAAAATAGAGTAAACAACCAGGAATGAAAATGAGTTAATAAGCAAGCATTACTCCTTTTTAAGAAGAAAAATACTTTGAGAATAAACATTCAGCTGTAGTCAAAAAATTCAAAAAGCAAGAGTAATAATTGATTAAAGGAAAGGGGATCATTTTGCCAAATACTGAAACTATCATAAATAACATGGTATGGTAATTGTGCAGATAGATAAATGGAACACAATAGAATCCAGAAACAGACCCAAATATAGAGAGAAATTATTCAAATAGATATGGGGAAAGTACTATTCAAGAAAAAGTATTGAAATAACTGGATAGCCATTTTAAAACATAAAATTAGATTCCTGCATTACTCATATACCAAAAATAATGCTAAATTAATCGACGAGTAAATGGGATCATAAAATTTCTGAAAGTGGGAAATGTGGGTGAATATTTTGTAGACACAATGACAAAAATCTAAGCATGTTCTGAAAACCAGAACCTAAAAGGAAAATAATAAGCTTTACTACATAAAAGTTAAAATTCAATTGGCACTATAATCAAGGTTAAAAGAGAAGCTAGGGACTAGAAAAATATTTTTCAACATATGTAACAGAATTAATATAACTAACATAATAAAGAGCTCTTAATTAAAAAAAGAAAATAATAAATGGGGCCTCCCTGGTGGCACAGTTGTTAAAGTCTCAGCACTATGAATTCCACCCCAGCCAGGCAGCTGACCCACCTGATGCAGCAGACCTCTCCTTCTCTTCCACTTCTCCCCTGAGCAGTTTATTTCAACCCACCTGCCTGTTCTGCTCCCACACTCTGTCTCTGGTGAATCCTCTCACCCCCTACACCTCTGGCCTATTCTTCAGTTATTGTATGTATAAATAAAAATAAATCATTAAAAGATAGAAAATGATAAGTACTTTAGCAAATATATCAACAAAGAACATGATCAGACGATTTATCCAGGGAGGAATATAAATAGCCAACAATATAAGAAAAAATATTCAACTTCACCCGTAATCAAAGAAATGCAAGGTAAATGGGCCCTCCCTGGTGGCCCAATGGTTAAGAACGCAGCACTGCAAGCGACCTGCAGCCACCTCAGTGCGAGTTCGATCCCTGGACCCAGAGGTAATCCATATGGTGTGGCAGACCTCTCCTGACCCGCCCACTGCTCCCCTCAGCAGTGTACTTCGTCGATCTGCCTGTTCTGCTCCCCACTCTGTCTCTGATGTTTCTCTCACTGCCTCCGCACCTCTGGTTTGCACCCCAGTTCTATATGTATAAATAAATACATCTTTAAAAAAAAAAGCAAAGTAAATGACTTTCATTTATCAGATTGGCAAATGCTAAAAAGATGAACAAAAACCTCAAATTGGTGAGCTGAACAAAATGCTCACTTTTGTTACCTGCTGATAGGAATATAAACTATTGCAAATTTTCTAGAAGGCAGTTTGGTAATAAGCATCCAAACCCTAAATGTTTATACCATTACCCAACAATTCCTCTTCTAGGAATTTTCCTAAATAAGAAATTGGACATATTTGCAAAGATAAAAAGAAGTGTTCATTTCAGCAATGCAAACCAGGTAAATATTCACTTAGTTAAATATGTACTGGCCATACAAATTAGGGTAGTTCGTACCAGGGTAGTGGAATGTTTATACAGCATTTAAAAATCATTGTGTGGCCCTCCCTGGTGCGCAGCGGGTTGAAGCACAGCACTGAGAAGCTAAAGCCACTTCAGCATGAGTTCGATTCCCGCCTGCCCCGGAGGTGACCACATGGCGTGGCAGACCTCACCTGACCCACCCACTGCTCCCCTCAGCAGTGTACTTTGCCATCTGCCTGTTCTGCTCCCCACTCTGTCTCTGGTGAAGCCTCTCACCGCCCCTGAGCCTCTGGCCTGTACCCCAGTTCTGTATGCACGAATAAATAAATCTTTAAAAAAAAAAGGTAATAAAAAAAATCATTGTGAAAACAATTTAAAGGTATATAACTAGGGAAACACCTCTATCCGACCAGTGAGTTTAAAAGCAAAAAAAGTTTGCATAAAAGTTATACTTACTCAAAAGTTATGAATATTTTAACAAAAATGTCTGGATAATTTTTACCAAAATGTTAACAATGTTTATCTTTGAGCAGTGGGATTTGGGGGAATCTTTACTTTCTTCTTTATATTATTCACTGTATTTCAATGTTCTACAATGAACACATATTTTTATCATGGGATGGGGGCGTGGGAAGAGGTTATTTTCATAAAAAAAAATTCCACAGGAAGATGGAGTTTTTATCTGATAGGCATGTATTTTTGCAATAAAGTATGAGGCAAAGTCAACAGCAGAGAGTGGGAGGGAGAGAGTTGAAGAATGTGAATAAGGTAAGAAACAGTTGTTTCATAGAGCAAGGAATTAGAGTAAAGGAGGATTTCCAGTAATGTGTAGGGCCTAGTCCTAGTTGATGCTTATTAACCTTCCAGTTGTGTAACTGTCTCCAACATGCCTGAACTACACAGATGAAAGTAAGGAAGATATTTGGATTCCCCCAGCTGGGCTTCAGGTGAGGTGGGGGAAGCACTCTGTGGAGTACTGCCTTAGGGAGGTAAGGATATTTGCAAGAATGATCATGATAATAAAATCAAGAATTTAAGTGGGAAAGAGGGCAAGCAAATATTGGAAGTGAGTGATAAGAAGAGAAAGTGTGTTTGGGAGGAGGGAGAGTAAATTGGAGGATTCACGCATTCAAAGAATTGTTGCATGGGGAAATTTGAAGAAGTGAGCTGGGGAAGCTTGGGGCACAGAACCTGATATTAGAAATAGTGATATTAGAGGTATACATTCTGGCATGTTCTGTGATAGAAACATGTGACTGGGTAGCTGAGTTGTAATTCACTAACCAAATCACAGAAATACTCTCACCTCAGAGTCATGTATCACTTAACAATGGTGTATGTTCTGAGAAATTCCTTCCTGGGTAAATTTCATTCTCTAAGTATACCTAGCTGGTATAGCATCTGCCACACCTAGAATACAATGAGATGGCATATTGGGAGCACTGTTGTACATGATCCATCCTTTAGTGAAATGTTAAGCCACTCATGACTGCATTAAAACTACCATAAATGCAACTGTACAGTAATTGTGCAGATAAAGGGAACAAGGTCGAGTCTGAAACAGACCCAAAAATATAACACTCTCACCCACATGTTTACCCTTCAGTTGCAGACCCATTTAACAGTCATCAAATGTCTGTTATCTACCTCTCCTGCTTTACCCCCTATCCACTTGACCCCTTCATATATTCCTCTCTGAGCAAATATACATTTCTCCATGTGCACAACTTTCTCTCCTCCTGAAATGCACTATCCCCATTTCTAAAATTACATGTTGCCTGTCTTTTAAGCCCCAAATGTTAACCCTCAAAATACATGAAAACTTCTCAGAACTCCCTCATGTGAATTTTCATGGTACGTCATGCATACCTTTCTTAGGACACTTAACTAGTTCCTATTTTGTGCCTTTGTATTTAGTTGGACAGTGTTTTTCTCTGACTCCTTTAAGAGATAAAGATTAGATAGATTAGATTAGTAAAATCATCAAAGAATTTTCTATTCCATCTTTAAGCATAGCATCCTGTAAGATTATTCACTGTGTTAGTTGCCTAAGTATTTCCAGAGTGGTACATGTCATTATTTAAGGTGGTATACAGCCAAATATTTTTAACAGTTGGATACTTATTGTAATATATATATATATATATATACATATACATATATATATATATAAAATACTTTGTTTTCCATTTATGACAGTGGTAAAGTGTTTTATTTTTAAGTACATTTAAACTAAAAAGAAATTATATTTTTTAAATAATCAATGGAAGGGACCTCCCTGTTGGCACAGAGGTTAAATTCTCAAAATTATCAAGCTATTGCCAGCCACTGTGGCATGAGTTCCATCCTTGGCCAAGAAGCTGACCCACATGGCACAGCAGACTTCTCCTATCTCACCCACTGCTCCCCTCAGCAGTGTATTTCAATAGATCCACTTGTTCTGCTCCCCATTCTGTTTCTGGTGAATCATCTCACCCTTCTCCCCCAACCCCCCAACTATCTGGCCTGTGCCCTAGATATTGTATGCATAAATTTACCAAAAAAAATCAGTATAAGAATTAGACAAACCGGGAACTATTCATGGTTATATTTACCTATCTGAAGTTTGGGTAACACTTCACTAAATGAAAAAAAAAAAAAAAAAAGACTAGTGAACCTTATCATAGCACAATTCCCGCCTTCATTAAAGGTTTATTTAAACAGTAGTGAAGGATTTATTCACCTTTTCTGTTGACAATATTCTTTGAGATAATAATATAAGAATGACCCATCTTATAAAACAAAAATTTCCTACCTCAACACCCTCCAGCTGTTGTCCCATTGAAATATTCTCCTATAGCCTGTGTTTACTTCCTCACCTTCCATTCCCTCAACCTACTACACAATGGCTTCCACCTCCACTGCTGGACTGAAACTGCTCTTGAAATGAATTACCTACAAACTGAGAAAACTCTCTTCTGTTCTTATCTTCTTTGACTTTGTTCTCTAGGCAACATTTGGCATTGTTCACTGTTCCTGAAAAGTTCTTTCCTCCCCAGATCTCCACATTACTCTCCTGTCTCTTCAGTTATTTTATTTTTTTAATTATATATATATATATATATATATATATATATTACACCATTCTTCTACCCTTTAAATATTAGAGTTCCTCTAATCTTTTACTATAATGATTATTAAAGGAATGAGAAAAACATTTCTACCTAGTTAAAAAAGTGAAAAAGTACAGAAAACTAGTTTCCTGAACATTTTTCCAAAGAAAAAACTATGTATAAATACAACCTCTTTTGTTCACACAAATGTACAGCACCTATTGTCTTTTCTATATAATGAGTGTATATTGGAGATGCTATCTTAGCACATATACTTCTTTTTAATTACTGCTAAGTATTCCACTGGATATATCTTATTTATCTAGTACCTTGCTGATGCACACTACCCAGTTTCCAAATTTTGTGCTATTATAAAGTTATAGTAAACTTCCTTATACATATGTAAACTTTTTTAAGTTCTAATGAATAATTGTGAGATCAAAGAAAATGGTTCTAATTCTTGTGTCATATTGCTATTTACAAAAGTTGCAAAAATATGTAGCCCCATCATATATAAGACTGTTCGTTTCTCTCGCTTTTGTCAATGAACAGTCATTGATTTTTATTTTATTTTATTTTGGCCAGTCTGTAAAGAACTGAGTTCTCAGTTTTGGTTTGCATACAACAAGTGAAGTTGGGCGGTGCTTGATATTCTTTTTCTGAAAACTACATCCTTCAATAATTTTTCTAGCGGGTTATCCATCTTACTGATTTCTAAGAGCTCTTTGTGTATGAACGTTTACAATTTATTCTGCAAAAACTTTTCTATTCGCTCTCAAAGCAATCTTTAGCTCCACTACCCCACAACTTCTACCACATACACCATCTTCTGAATTAATGACTCCTAAATCCTGTCTAGCCCACACCTCTAGCTCCAAATCCCAATACCTGGTTATATAATTTTACCTATATGAAGTCCATCTCATGTTTATGTTTATGAACTCAGCATGTCTGAAGATGAAATGATCTTTCCCAAATATGCTTCTTATGCTCTATCTTAACTAATAATTTAAATAACACACCCACTACTTTCCCTCTTCCTACATCCATTTGATCAAAAATCCTAAAATATTTTGCCCAAATGACTGAAGTGCACTAATTACTACTAGCAATGTCATAGTGGTTGAAGAGCACAGGCTGCAGAGCCAGACAGGTTTGTATCCTGGTCGTGACCATTCTGTATTATGTCACCTAAATTACATTTCTTACCCAAAATTTTTCCCTTATTAAAAAAAATAGTAATAACATGTATCTATTTCAGAGGGTTCCTGCAAGGACTAAATGAGATTGTATACACAATATCTGCCATACAGCAAATTCTCAGTAATGGTAGCTAAAACATTACTCTAAGCTTTACCACCTTTTTCTGAACCATCTTCTTTGCTGCTGCTGCCAGCCTAACAGATTCAGCCATCCTGTTTACTTGGAATCCTCAAGTGACTTCTCTCCCATTTACACACACACACACACACACACACACACATACAATCTGACAGCATATACAGGGTCATCCATATGTTCACCACAGCCTTATATACTCTACCCTTTAGCCACATTAAATTACATGCCATATCCCTAAATTCAATATGCTTCTTCATACATACTTTTGGTTTCATGTATACTTTTTGCTGACAGACAAGCCCTCCCCTAAATTGTCTTTATTAAGTACCTATTTGAGACTCAGATAAAACATTATGCTTCCATAGAAGCACTTATACCTGCCCTAGTTTAAATCACATTATTTCAAGTTTACCTGGATGAATCCCCTTCGGCACCTGAATTGTGAATTCCTTGAGGGAAGGGACTATTTTGTTCATGTTTGTATCCCCAGCACCCTGCATAGAGCATAACATTTTATAGGAGGTTCACAAGTTTGCTTAATGTACAAATAGTTATTGATCTTAGCAGAGTTCTGACCTGTTCCTATAGCAGTTGGCATCTATACATATATAAGTCTTTTACTAACCCCCGACCACTTTCCACCCCTTCTTTCAAGCACTGTCAAACACCCCAGCCAAAATTTCTGTTGCCCAGGCAGTCACAGGGGTCTGGAACTTGTCCAACTAGAAGGGGTGGAACAGAAGACAATGGTCTCAGTGTAGGCCCTGACCAATGTCAGTGTTAAGATCAGAGTCCACCCCCAAACTCCAAGAAGAGGGTTGCTGTCTACTTATATTCAGGACCTAACCTCTAGTGTAGCAAAGGGAATATGTATCTCAAAAGCATTACTTTAAGGGTGACTAGGCTTTATGGCTATTTACACCACCCTCCTCAAACCCTGAGGCAATAAGCATACACAGGCACAAAAGATACATTTATGGTGATTGGAGCAAAGAATATTTCTCTGAAGCTCTCCACAGGCTCCATTCTCATCAGCTCTAGCAAGTAAAGAACAAGACATAGTTTCCTTTCCAGGTTTCTTTTAATAATTTTTGAAAAGTCAGTAGGCAGTTGTACACACAATTAGAAAGAGTAAAAAAAGAAAAGGTAGATTAGAAACAGCAAAAACACATCCTTCACTCCACAATAAATACAGAGCTCTACTAGTGTTCTCCTACCAACATACCATCAGAGGTAACTCTTGGTGGGATCAGGAATATTCTCCATTATTGTGCAGGGAGGTCCAAACAGCATTCAGGTATAGTGATGTCAAATCAAGTGTGTTCAGGAACTATAGTTCAAGGTCTACAGTTTGGGCTCTTGACTTGAGTGGGGGATGGTCACTCCTAACCTCTTCCAGGCTATGCTGGATCCCATAGCCAAAGTAGATAGCAAACCCTAGTTGGAAAAAGTTGCTATGAGATGGAGAAATAGTGACCAGTGGAGGCTTAATAGCTCAACTAGAGACCAAGAAGGAAAGGAGGTAGGATAGTATAGCCAAGAGGCCTGGTGTTCCCAAATTGATACCTACCAATCAGCATCCAGACCCCAAATCTGGCCCAGGTGCCAGCTGTCATCTGCATCATAAGGTAAACATTCACGAAAAGGCTCAGTAGTGGGAGGAGTGGCAAAGCAGGTACCTGGGGACGAAGCCAAAATCTTTGTAATATCACAAAGTGACCTAGTTTTTAAAGAGTCCTAGTCTGGACCTCCCTGGTGTCACAGGGGTTAAAGTCTCAGTGCTGTCAAGCTATCACCAGCCACTGTGACATGAGTTTGATCCCCAGCCAGGGAGGTGACCCACGTGGCCAGGAGACCTCTCCTGTCTCACCTGCTGCTCCCTTCAGCAGTGTATCTCAGGATATCCGCCTGCTCTGCTCCCCACTATCCCTGGTGAATCCTCTCACCCTCTGTACCTCTGGCTTACACCCCAGTTCTTGTATGCATAAAAAATAAAAATAAATATTTTTAAAGTAAATAAATATTTTTTAAGTAAATAAATAAATAAATAAAGGTTCCTAACCTACTCGGGCAGGCAAAGGGAGGCCAATTCTTACTTAGACTATGTACTTCAGGCCCTCTCATTTAGTGTGCTTCATTTATGACTCCAAGGATAAACAGTTTGTGAAATGGAGCAAGAAAGGAAGTGCTGAGGATTAGAAAAGTGGTTGGGTCTAGGTAGCTTCTCTCTCCTTCCCTATCTACAAACCATATACACATTTTTAAAGATTTATTTATGCATACAAGAGTTGGGGTGAGGCTCTCCCTGGTGGCACAACATGTCAGGATGCAGTACTGCAAGCTAGCCAGGTCGCTTCAGTGCAACTTCGATCCCCTTTCCCCAGAGGTGATCCACATCGTGCAGCAGACCTTCTGACCTGCCTGCTGCTCTCCTCAGCAGTGTGCTTTGTCCATCTGCCTATTCTGTTCCCCACTATGTTTCTGGTGAATTCTCTCACTGGCCCTACACCTCTGGCCTGTACCCTAGTTCAATACGCATAAATAAATAAATCCTTTAAAAAAAAAAAAAGAGGGCCCTCCCTGGTGGCGCAGTGGGTTAAAGCACTGCGCTAAGAAGCTTAAGCCACTTCCACATGAGTTCGATCCCCGCCTGCCCCGGAGGTGACCACATGGCATGGCAGACCTCTCCTGACCTGCCGCTGCTCCCCTCAACAGTGTACTTCGTCGATCTGCCTATTCTGCTCCCCACTCTGTCCCTGGTGAATCTTCTCACCTTCCGCATCTCTGGCCTGTACCCCAGTTCTGTATGAATAAATAAATAAATCTTTAAAAACAAAAAGAGCTGGGGTATAGGCCAGAGGTGTGGGGAGGGGGCTCAGGGGTGAGAGGATTCACCAGAGACAAAGTAGGGAGCAGAACAACTGGATTGACTGAAATATGCTGAGGGGAACAACAGGTGAGACAGGAGAGGTCTGCTGTGCCACATGGGTTAGCTCCCTGGCTGGGATTGAACTTGTGCTGCAGTGGCTGTGGATAGATTCAAAGTGCTGAGATTAACCCTTTGCACTACCAGGGAGGCACTATGAAACCTATATTAAGACATTAAGATATCTGGAGTCTATTCTTCAAGATAAGCTGATGGGGAAAGAAAGAGAGAGCTTTTACCTTAAAATGAAGGGGAGTAGAGCTCTGTGGCTGTCTCCAGATGACCCCAGTGATCCCGGTAATGAGCATTAGGAGTAGCACAACCACTGAAATCCATACCGGGTCTCCAGAAAGCAGCGGAATTGGCCACTGGGCCAGCACCAAGCCAAGAACAGTAAGCAGTAGTGCTTCAAGAGTCAAGTCGAGAAACATTAAAACCAACTCTCAAGATCAACCACATTAAGATGTCAGCTGTCCCTCTCCCCCATTCCACTATCATCTCTAGTTCTTCTGCCACCAAATGACACATACACCCTCTTCACCCATCATGCTGACATCAAAGGCACCCCAATTTAAACCCCACTGCTCACCAAGCAGTGAGGAGCAAACATAGACAACTTGGCCAGAGAGTGGAGTAGGGATGGAGTTGAGTGGACAAAACAGTCCCTGTAGGGTCAGCTTCTCTGCTCCAGGTATTTTCTCCTCCTGCAACTCAACTTCATCTTCTCCATTCTTCATCTCCTGGTCAGGCTGATACCTGAGGCAGGAGTTAGAAGGCCATATTAATAACCATTAACCACCTTGCCATCTTTTCTCAGGCAGTTTAATCTTTCTCATCACCATTAAGGGTGAAAGCACTTTCAGGCAGGAAGGGATACCCAGATTCCTTAAAAGCCAGGATGATGAAGGCAGAGAACAGAGAAAGAAAAGATCCTTATCATTCATTATTAAAAAATAAAAAACTAAATCACAGTATGCAGAGGAGACCCACCTGAGTATGAGAACGCAAATAGCCACCAGCGAGTAAGCAAGCAGGGTCCCAATTGACATGAGGTCCACAAGATCAGATAGTTCAAAGAGGAATGCCATGAATGCTAAAATTGATGAGCAGAAAACAAGAGACTGATAAGGGGAAGGAAGAGCAAACTTAAAGGAGGTGGCAAAACTAGAGGAAGGGGAAAGTCTATTTTTCACCTGCAATGATGCCAGAGGTCACAGTGGCCACAACGGGTGTGTGTGTGCCGGGATGGATTCGGGCAAGGACACGGAACAGGAGGCCATCTTCTGCCATTGCATAGATCACCCGAGGCATAGGGAACATAGAGCCCAAGAGGCTGGAGAGCAGAATACCCAGAGGGGCAAGACTTGATTGAGGTATCTCCCTCAAGCTTGTGCGGTGAAGGAGTCTCCACCTTCCCCCTCAGAACCCTTTGTAAGGGTACTCTCTGATACTCAGTGCTAAAACTGGAGACTCTCAAGCCAAGCACGATCACTTAACACTAACCTGGTAGAAAGAGCACAGAGGGACCCAATAGCCACTATGTAGCGGGCAGGTGCCCATCCAATATAGAGAAACGCCTCAGGCAAGGGGCTTTCGGGTTGAAGCTGGTAGTAAGGCATCATGAGCGTGAGTGCTGAAGAGACACCAAAATATGCCAAAAAGCAGACGAACAGTGAAATCACAATGCCCATGGGAATGGAACGCTGAGGATTCTGGGCCTCTTCCCCTGCAAGAAGGAGGACAGTTTCTGAAGCAGAGAAGCAGGCTTGTGCCTCTACCACCACCCCACCACACACGCCCCCCCAAGCTGCATGCAGACTGAGCACACCCTGAGCCCAAGCCCCATACAGCAGGGAATTACTGTTACCAGTGGTAGCAATACAGTCGAAACCAACAAATGCATAAAAACAAGTGGCTGCTCCACGGAGAATCCCCTCGAAGCCAAAAGGCATGAATCCTCCAGAACCCAGAGGGCCCAAGCTAAAGTGGAAGAAGGGATAGAAAAGGTTGAGTTCAGTCAATTCTACACCTTTCCTCAAACTACTTAATAGCCATGTTGTCAAGGGCCTGAGCCCTTCCTCTTCACTCCCAAACCAGCAGTCTTCATTCAGCATGGCTCCCTTGCCCCTTTGCCCACTCCCCTTAAAGTTCCCCATTTGCATCTCATGAGAAAGAATCTCCTAACCTGTAAGTGCCATTGACTCTTTCTCCAGCACTTTTGTAGTTCTCTTTGGTGAGCTTCCAGTTCTGCAGATTCCCCTTGATGAAGCCAGAAACAATGACAAAACCGAGAACCAAAAGGTTCATCACTGTAAACACTTTGGTAACCAAAGCCGACTCACTAGCCCCCAGAGCCAGCAATCCTGTGGAAGAGAGGCATTGAGGACGATGAGAAAATCCTCTGTTCAGGTTTTGTGCCCCACCTTCATGTGTCCACCACTCCTTCCCAGCTCCTATTATCATGTCCACCAAGCCCTCCTCAGGATTAGTCCCTCCTAGTTTTGTTTGCCCCATCATCATCCTTACAGCTTGCCTCACCAGTGAGCAATAGCACAAGGCCCAAGGCAAAGAAGTCTGGATATTCCGCGAGGACCTGGGGCACATGCAGTGAGATGCTCCCCTGCAGGGCCTGGGAGATGTGGTTCCCAATCAGGTTGTCAAAAGCTGAGCTCCAGGCCCTGGCCACACTGGCTGTACCTGGTGGGAGAAACATGGGGTCAAGTTTCTTGTCTGCTCCCCTCCCTCCCTTCCTCCTACCTGTCTCACAAGAATCCCTGTTATTTTAACTTTTTGGTTGTTTTCACAAGAATCCTTGTTATTTTAAATTTTGGGTTGTTATATATATATTATATATATATATATATATATATATATATATATATATATATATATATATATATATATATATGGTGGGTATCATAACTTTTTAAGGATCAAAGAAACTTGGACTGAGAGGTAAGTAGAAGGAATAATTCTACCATTCCACCCAGAATTCCTAGCCAAAACTCCTTCGCTGGCTGTGCAGGCCCCGCCCCACACCATCTCACCTATGATGTAGGAAAGGATGAGGTTCCAGCCAGTGGTAAAGGCCCAGAGTTCACCCACAGTGACATAACTGTAGAGATAAGCAGAACCAGAACGAGGAACCCGGGCACCAAACTCTGCATAGCACAGCCCAGCCAGCACAGAAGACAGCGCAGCTACCAAAAAGCAGATTACAATGGATGGTCCTGCTTTGTCTTTGGCCACCTCGCCAGCCAGGACATACACGCCTGCGCCCAATGTGCTGCCCACACCCAAGGCGACGAGATCCAGAGTGCTCAGGCATCTGGCAAGGCGAGTTTCAGCCATGCCTGGCTCCAGTGTTCGTCTGCGTACCAGCTTTTGACCAAATCTGCGAAGTGCCTGCCACAGCATTCTAGCTGGAATAGCGAGGGTGCTAGGATCTGGTTAAAAAAAAAAAAAAAAAGGCAAGACAAAAGACCTTCAATAGGGCTCATTATCCCTAAACTCTGAAAGTGAATTACAAAAACCACCCCCCCCCAAGCCAAGGAGCTATTTGGGGGGGGGGGAGGATACTGAAGGGACAAAGGCAAGTTTCTTCCCATAACAATACCTGGCAGGTTTGTGGAAAAACTAATTTCAAAAAAGAAAGCCCTCTATACCCCAGCTGCCCTGAACCTAGTATATAGGTGGGTTTTCAGTCAATATTAGTGACTTCTGTAGCAGCAGGGAAACTATATAGGGCTGATACAAACAGAATCTGTGTCTGTTCCTTGGCCTCTGGCTCTTTGGGAATTAATTGAACTCAACCAAGGGGTGCCAGTAACTCTGGGAAAACCCCTTTCTCACACCCTGTATTCCTTCTCTGGGCTTGCTCTAGCGGTTTCAAAAGGCATGGTCATTAGGTCGTCCGGAGGTGGTGGGGGGGGGACGGGAAGCAAACCTCGCCTGCAGATCAAAAGTGAGCAGTGATTCAATTCTATCTTTCCTCACCAAGCCTACACCGCATAACTGGTGCTGCCACCGCCCAGGGGAGTAAGCAAATGTTCCCCCCACTTCCTCCCTCCCTGCCAGGCTGACCAGCAAGCATCAACAGTGAGGCGGAGCTTCTATATCTAAAGATTTGGAGACTAGCCCCAAGAGGGGCCCCTGAGCAGCTCAAGATTGCTCACACCAGCAAGGAGGGGTTCCACCTTATGCCCCCGACTCAGCTCCCAGATTCTTATGCCCCCATCCAGAAATGGTCCTGGCTGAGGTGGAGCTGCGAGCCTTTGCTCCCAGGGTTGGGGTCTCGCCAGCAACAGGTCATGGCCGCGTTGATGCAACTGCACACTATGGTTGCCAGAGAACCCTAGGTAAGCCCAGACCCTCGCCATCTCCCCCTTCACCCCCGCCAGACACACATATACACACACGTGTCGGCCCCCAAGGTTTACCAGCGAGCAGGTGCAAACCCAGGGAGTGGAGAGTCCCGGATCGGGTTCGTTGAGGCTGAGTTAAACCGAGTTAGGTTAGGGCTGCGGAGTTCAGTTGCTCAGCCTTCAAAGCTGCAGCTCGGGGTCGTTGCGCGCCAAGCGGCCCCTTATATACACCGAAAGGCGGAGCCAGTAACGTCATGAAATCCCACCCCCAATCCTCCTTCTCTACACACAACACACACCACACACACACACTCGCAGACTCCTTGGTTCTGCAAAAGGGATTGCGTGGGGCCTGAGACTGCTTGCCATTTGCAACACCAAGACGTGGCAGGGAGCTAGAAGGGGGCAGGGCATCCTTTTCCCTTGCTCCTAGATTAGCAGGACAATAAGAGCCTCTGGTCAGAGACCCCAAGGAATTTTCTACCTTTGTGCCTGGAAAGTCAGAAACGGTAACTGGCTGGGATGGGGGTGGGGTGAGAGGGGAAGAGGGAAATAGCACCCGGAGGCTCCACCTCCCTCTCCTTTAGCTTTCTCTCCTACCTGAGGTTCCCTCAGCCCTGAAATCTTTCCCAAGGACCATACAAGTTTATGGACGACCATCTGAACCCTCAGCCCTCACCTTGAACTGTGGGTGTTTCTAATATAGCCTGCAAAAGAATGGAAAATTATTGCAACTACCACCTGTACAGATAATCTTTTAAATTGAAGTATAATTGACATACATTATTTTAGTTTTAGGTGGGTCACTTAATGATCCTACATTTGCATACTTTGCAAAACGATCGTCATATCAAGTCTATTTACCATCTATCAAATTTGAAATATTGTGATATTGATTATAGGCCAATGCTGTACATTTCATCTTCTTGGCTTACTTATTTTATTTTACAACTGGAAGTTTGTGCCTCTTGATCCCCCTCACCTCTTTTGCCCATTCCCACCCCTCCACCCCTATAGTAACTACCAGTCGGCTTTCTATGATTTTTGTTTTTATGTTTTTATTTTTGTTTTTTGATTCATGTTTTTATTTTTGTTTCTATGATGTTTACTTTCTACATAGAAGCAACATCATACCGTTTTTGTCTCTCTGTATACAGATAATTCCATCTACATTCTAGGGCCCAGTCTATATTATATTTCCCGCTGCCTATAAATATGAAGCTAATAAATATGAGATTCTGACAACATTGAAATGTTGTAGGTGGGAGCTTATTTAATTCTATTTTACTGATGAGTAAGATAGGCTCTGAGGCTTGACTTGCCTAACATTACACCATAATTATTTATTCGTCACCTTGCTGATAAAAACTAGCTTGTTAGATTCAATGTTTGCCTCCAATAGGTACAGTGCTTAATTTAAATGCACAAGAGGAGGTGTGGCAGTAAACAAAGCCAAATGGGAAGACTCACCAACACAAAGAGGGGACCTTTTAGAGTAGCAGTTTCTGGGAAACCAAGAGAGCCCAAGAATTAAAGAACGTTAATACCAGGTTTCAGGACCATAATCCACCCAGACCAGTAAGTTCTTAGTCATATGGAACAACAAGGGTTATGAAGGCGTGCTTCTCCTCCACCAGGACATCTGAGTAATGTTAAAGGTGGACCTACAAATCCTTATTTCCTTTAAATAATCCACCATGAATATGTCACCCACAATTTGTCCCAAATATATGTCCTCTTTGAATTGGTATTTTCAGCTAGCTGAAACTCCATGTAGGCATTCTTTAAGTATTTATTGAGCACTGACTCTGTTTATAGCAGTTAGTACATTATGAAGAAATTACAACAGGAACATAAAATAAAATCCTTGCCCTTCTAACTAAATTTGTCAAAATCTAGGTAAAGGAAGAAAACACACAACGCAATTGATAGTATTACACAGTGATCAGGAGTGCAATCTTTGAAGTTAAATGTAAGTTAAATTCCCAGCTGGACAACAGGCCTTGAGTAAATTATGTAATATCTCTGAATCTCAGTTTTCAAGTATCATTCATTTTGTACCATGTATAAGTACTTTTCTCCTTCTTTTTTGCCAAATAAAGTTCCATAGAATGGAAATATCATATTTTTATTTTATTTTATATTTTGTTTTGTTTATCCATGAATCAGCTGAACAGCTAAGTTGTTTCCTGTTTGTTTGTTTTTATTATTATGAAGATTGCTTCTATGAACACTACTGTATTGGTTTTCTATAGCTATGTTTTAAATTTTCTTGAGTACATACCTAGAAGTGGAATTACTGAATCATATGATAACTCTGTTTAAACTTTTTTAAAAAGAATTATTCCTTGGCCCTCCCTGATGGTGCAGCAGGTTAAAGCACAGCACTGAGAAGCTAAAGCCACTTCCACATGAGTTCAATTCCTGCCTGCCCCCCCCCCCAGGTGACCACATGGTGTGGCAGACCTCCTGACCCGCCCACTGCTCCCCTCAGCAGTGTACTTAGTTGACCTGCCTGTTCTGCTCCCCACTCTGTCTATGGTGAAGCCTCTCGCCACCCCTGAGCCTCTGGCCTGTACCCCAGTTCTATATGCACAAATAAATAAATCTTTTTTTAAAAAAAAGAATTATTCCTTTATTGTAAGATACTTTACTTTTTTTCTTTTTTGGCATAGAAAAACTGGATTGTAGACCAGGGGTGCAGGGGTGTGAGTAGAGGGTGAAGAAAGGATACACCGGAGACAGAGTGGGGAACAGAACAGGCAGAGCTACTGAAATATACTGCTGAGGTGAGCAGCAGGAGAGACAGGAGAGGTCTGCTGTACCATATGTGGGTTAGCTCTCTGGCTGAGGCTCTAACTCAGGTTATCTCTGTGATAGTGCTGATGCTTAACCCCTCCCTAGGCCACCAGGGAGGCCCCTCTGTTTAAACTTTTGAGGAACTGCTCAACTGTTTTCCACAAAGGCTGCACGACTTCACATTCCCATTAGCAGTGCACAAGTGTTCCAGTTACTCATTCTCCTCACCAACTTGTAATAATACATCATTTTTTAAATCATAACTATCCTCTTTAGTGTAAAGGGATATCTTCTTGTGGTTTTGATTTGCATTTCCCTAGTGATTAATGATGTTGGGCATTTTTCATGTGTTAATTGGTTATTTGGATGTCCTTCTTTGGAGAAAAAATCTATTCAAATCCATTTTTAGTTGGGTTATTTGTCTTTTTATGGTTAAGTTTTAAGAGTTCCTTATATAGAAGATTTGTTAATAATTTTGCTCATCCTATAGGCTACCTTTGCACATTTTTCATGTCTTTTAATACCTGCCTAACCTGTGGTCACAAAGATTTACACTGACTTTCCCTCCAAGAGTTTAATAGTTTTTTTCTCTTTTGTATTTAGGTCTTGGATCCATTTGAGTGCAGACTGTGATGGAAGGCCAAAACCATTCTTTTGCATGTGGACATCAAAAGTTGCAGTACCATTTGATGAAAGACTATTCCTTCCGTCCCATTAAATTTGTCATAATACCCTTGTCAAAAATCAACTGATCACAAATGAGTGTTTATTTCTATACTTTCAAGTTTATTCTATTGGTATATATGTGTTTCCTTATACTAGTACCACAGTCTTGACTACTGTAGCTTTACAGTAAGTTTTGAAATCGGGAAATGTGTGCCCTCTAACCTTGTTCTTATTTAAAATTGTTTTGATTATTTTGGGCTCCCTAAATATTTGCACAGATTTTATGATCACCTTGTCAATTTCTGCAAACAAATTACATGGAATTTTGATGGGAATTGCCTTGATCCAGAGATCAGTTTGAGGAATATTGCCATCTTAACAATATCAGATCCTCTGAGCCATGCACATGAATGATTTTCCCTTTTTTAAGGTCTTCTTTAGTTTCTTTTTCTTAAGTTGCATCCAATTTAATTTCATAACCATAGTCAAGCTATCAATTATAGTGGCAGTAACTCCTTTTCTGTTGTGGGTTATGCTGAGTTCTGTTTTGTTCCTTTAGTGCAGTTAATACAGTCTAAATGCAGGGAGGGGACCAGGCCCCATCTCCAAGAAGAATAAAGTTTTAATTCTCATCAGGATATCTATAACAGGCACGGGTTTGTTATGCAAGAGGCTGTGGAGAGGGAGCTGTTCTCAAAGGAGGGGCCTGTCTTGCATGGGCATTTTGCTTAATGGAACTCCTCTCTAGCAGGAGAGGCTGGAAGGGACTGGACAAGGCAGTGTCATCAATACACCTGCTTATTTAGGAAGCCTAAGAAAGCTTCCTAAGTGACAGCAGCATGGCAGTTGTCAGTGAGAACAATGTGTCCAGCACTGGAGGCTAGTTGGTAAGCCAGCATCCTGTTGTATTTCTTTCAACAATACTTTGTGGCTTTTAGAATCTAGATTTTATGCTTTCTTTGATAAATGTATTTGTTAGTTATCTTGTTCTTTCTGATATTATTGTAAATAGGATTATTTTCTGTATTTCAGTTTGCTCCCTGGGCCTATAGTAATGTAGCTGATATTTGTATATTGATCTGGCACCCTGCAACCTGGTTGAACTCAATTATTAATTCTAATTAATGGATTCCTTTTGACTTTCTATAGAGAAGATCATGTCATCTGCAAATAGAGATAACTTTATTTCTTCACTTCTAATCTGGATGCCAGTATTTTTTTTTCTTATTTTCTGACTGAATTGCTTTACCTTATTTTTTTTTAAGATTTATCTTTATTTATTGATGCATATAAGAACTGGGATGTAAGCCAGAGGTGCAGGGGGTGAGAAGATTCACCAGAGACAGAATGGGGAGCAGAACATGTGGATCTCATGATAATGGGAACAGCGGGAAAGACAGGAGAAGTCTGCTGTGCCTTAAGTGGGTTAGCAACCTAGCCAGGATTAAACTCAGGCCTTCACGGTGGTAGCACTGAAATACTTAACCCCTAGGTCACCAGCGAGGCCCTGAATTGTTTTACCTTAAACTTCCAGTACAATGTTAAATAGAAGAGATGGAAGTAGGCATCCTTTATTGTTCCTGATCATCCAGGGAAAGCATTTGTAACAGAGTAATCCCCAGGGAAAGAGGAGGTTCCAGCTTCCCTGCCCACCTAAGGGAGGGTGGAGCTAAGCACTGAGCAGCAAGAAGCTAGAGAAGGACTCGGAGAAGAAAGAAGAGAAACAAGGAGACCTGGAAGAGGACATGGAATAGGGACATGTAAAGATGCTCTGCTTGTTTCTTGGCCTTGGACTTGTACCATGGACATAGAGACCTGGAAGGAGACTCTTGAAACAAACGTAGGTGAGAGACCCATGGGGAGGTTGACAACAGCAGCCTTTATCTTGATTTTTGTTTTGCTGTTTTCCTTCTCTTGTGGGGAGAGGATGTCCTCAACAAACTCCACAAATAGGTTTTATGGACCCCACTCCCACCCCAGACCATAGTCATCCAAGACACCAATGACTACAAATCCTATAATGTCATTCACCATCACAGAAGGGAGGATTGCTGGGACCTGAGTGTGGAGTGAAGCAGCCAAGGAGGCCCAAGGAGAGTATATTTAAGGGGCCTTGCACAGGGACAGTGAAAGAATGACTTGGCATAAGAGCTGTAAAGCTGGATACAGCTGCCCAGGGAAGGACTGCCACAGAGAGAGAGCCAATTACAAAGAGGATGATGAGATTTTAGAATAGAGAAAAAAAAAATTTAAATATGTCCTAGACACAGGCCCATTCTCCTACTTGACCCTCCCTGGCCTGGTTCCACCGGTCTGGGAGTCCCACTTTATTTGTTCCTTTTCTCCTTTTTTAAAAAAAGATCTATTTATTTATGCATACAAGAACTGGAGTACATGCCAGAGGTATGGGGGCGAGAGACTTCACCAGAAACAGAGTGGGGAGCAGAACAGGCACATCAACTGAAATACACTGCTGAGAGGAACAGCAGGGAAGACAGGAGAGGTCTGCTGCGCCATGTGGGTCACCTCCCTGGCAGGAGTAGGGGATCTAACTCATGCTGCAGTGGCTGTGGACAGTTTCATAATGCTGTGCTTTAATCCCTATTACACCAGAGAGGCCCTGATCCTTTTTTCCTTAATAAACTTTTTCTTTCTCAAACAAATTTGCCTCCTTTCACTTGCTTGCCTGAATGAAAGCGAAGTTCCTGCTGCAGCTTCATGAAACACCAACCCACTGGGCTCTAGTAGCTAGGACTCAGCACTGCTGCTGCAGCCTGGTATCCACTCCTGGCTGGGAGACTGCACCTGAAAACCTGAAATTATGGTGTCACTCATATCACCCCACATCTTTGGCCTACACACCAGTTCTTGTATGCATAAATAAATATTTTAAATTAATACATAAAAAGATAAGAATGTTTATAACATATATACTCTTTTGCTGTTTACTTTTTTTCCATAAACATCTATTCTGGACATTTTTCCAGATCAGTACTCATGGACCCACCTCACTCTTCTATGTGGATAATAGCAGTTTGCAGTGTGGATGAGCCATAATTTATCCAACCAGTCCACTACTTATGCACATTTATGGGCCCCTAGCTTCTTTCCTCAGGACACTTTATTTTATTTTGTAGATTTGTTTTTTTATTTATTTATGCATACAAGAAATGGGGTCTAGGCCAGAGGTGCAGGATTCAACAAAGACAGAGAGGGAATGGATCCACTGAAATACACTGCTGAGGGGAGCAGCGGGAGAGAAAGGAGAGATCTGCTGTACCATGTGGGTCACGTCCCTGGCAGAGGCTAGAACTCATGCTGCAGTGGCTGGCGACAGCATGATGGCACTGAGACTATAACCCCCATGCCAACAAGGAGGCCCTACCAGTACATTTTAAATAGGTGCTGTATCGTTTTACATGTGTTTAGGCAATATTTGCTTCTTTTCCAAAGTAATCCAAGCAGTTTACTTTTCAGAGTGAAAGTGATTTTATAGTCAGTTCTGCTATAATACTTTTTGAATATACGAATATGTTCCAAAGTCACTGATGTATCACGCAACAATTTGGGCACAATGCAGATTTCATTTTTGCTTACTGTAGAAAATGGTAAGCTAATGCAGAAAGCTGAATCCAGATAAACCAAGGAGTGTAGAAAGTAATACACACAGTGAAGACATGCCCACACTGCAGACACCTACCAGTTCTACCAGCTACAGCAATTCACTATGTGTTATAAGTCACACACATCCTCACCCATCCTCACCCATTGTTAAAACTTTCTATCAAATCTGGCCCTCCCTGGTTGCACAACGGGTTAACGTGCAGCACAGGCAGCTTAGCTTCGGTGTGAGTTCCATCCCGCTCCGGAAGGTGATCCACATAGCACAGCAGACCTCTCCTGTCTCTCCCACTGCTTCCTTCAGCAATATACTTCGTCAATCTGCCTGTTCTGTCCCCAACTCTGACTCTAGTGAATCCTCTCAATGCCCCTGCACCTCTGGCCTGCACCCCAGTTCTGCATGTATAAATAAATAAATCTTTTTAAAAAAACTTTCCATCAGGGCCCTCCCTGGTGGCGCAGCTGGTTAAAGCACAGCACTAAGAAGCTAAAGCCACTTCAGCATGAGTTTGATCTCTGCCCCGGAGGTGACCACATGGAGCTGCAGACCTCTCCTGACCTGACCGCTGCTCCCCTCAATAGTGTACTTCTTTAATCTGCCTGTTCTGCTCCCCACTCTGTCTCTGGTGAAGCCTCTCACCGCCCCTGAACCTCTGGCCTGTACCCCAGTTCTGTATGCATAAATAAATAAATCTTTAAAAAAATTTTCCATCAAATCTCAGAGAACTCTCTCTACCACTTACAAGCTAAAATCATCAGATACCCACTTCCACAATCAAACTTGAGGTTCCTTTTCATGTAAAGAGGCATATTTACTAGTCATATACTTCTTATCATTTAACATGTGTAAAACTGTGATACCTTTTTTATTAACTCGTTATCTTTTTCGTATTACTGGCAAAGATTTTTAGTGTTATATTGCTAACCTCATCTAACCCTTAAGTTATGTGGCTTTTACTGCACAAGTTTGTATCACTGGGTGATTTTTAGAAAATGCATATGCTGCTTATAGAACTGACTTCACGGAGTTTCAAGAAAACTTTTGGTGGGATTTTTAAAATTATTTATTTGTTTATATATGTTTTAATCATTTTTTTTAAATGTTTGCTTTTCTTTTCCCAGGTGTAGTCCCCATAGAATTGGGTGTAGTTCCCACAGAATTTCCACTACCAGTACACCTGTGCACCATCACCATAGTCACTTGTGCTCTTCCCGCCTTTGTTTTGATCCTTCTCCTTCGCCCCCCACTCCGCCCAAGCAGGATGTCTCTGATTTATATTCGTCTATTTGTTTTTGTTTTGTTGTGTTATGTTTTCCATTTTTATTTTTCTCCCCCGATACCTTCCTTATTTTGTTCACTTATAAGAGAAACCATCCGATATTTTTTCTTTTTCATTCTGCCTTATTTCACCAAGCATGATCCCTTCTACTTCCATCGATGTTGCTGAGAAAAGCATGAGTTTATCTTTTTTGATTGCTGAATAGTACTCCAGCAGTGTGGGCATGTCTTTGTATTGTGTATTTCTGCACACCTTGGTTTATCTGGATGCAGCTTTCTACATTTACTTACCATTTCCCACAGTGGTGTATATATACCACATCTCCTTGATCCACTTATCGATTTTTTGGGCACCTAGATTGTTTCCACACCTTATCTATTGCAAATCATGCTACAATAAACATAGGGTGCATGTATCTTTTTGAATTAGTGCTTGTATGTCCTTTGGAGAGATCCCTAGTAGTGGAATTGCTGGGTTGTATGGTAGCTCCATTTTTAGTAGTCTGAGGAACTTCCATACAGCTTTCCATAGTGGTTGGAATAGTTTGCATTTCCACCAGTAGTGTTGGAGAGTTCCTTTTTCACCACATGTTCACCAACATTTGTTGTTACTAGTTTTTCTAATATATACCTTTATTACTGGTGTAAGGTGGTATCTCATTGTGGTTTTGATTTGCATTTCCCTGATTTTGACAGATGTTGAGCATTTTTTCATATGCTTTTTGACCATTGCATTTCCTCTTTGGAGAAATGTCTTTTAAGTTATGCCCATTTTTTGACTGGATTGGTTACTTTTTGTTGAATCATGTGAGTTCTTTATGTATCTTTGTGATCAATCCTTTATCAGTTATATGGAGTGTAAGAATTTTCTGCCAAAGAGACATTGACATGTCTCTTTGTTTTGGTTAATGTATCTTTTCTTGTACAGAAGATTTTTAGTTTGATGTAGTCCCAACTGTTTATTTTTTCTTTCATCTTCTTTGCTTTGGGAATTGTGTCTTTAAAGATGCTACTGAGATGTATGTCTTGTAGTGTTTTACCTATATTTTCTTCATTATATTTATGGTTTCAGGTCTTGTGCTCAAGTCTTTTATCCATTTTAAGTTTATTTTTGTGCATGATGTGAGGTAGTGGTCTAATTTCATTCTTTGGTTTGTGGTCATCCAGTTTTCCCAGCACCATTTATGGAACAAACTTCCTTTGTTCCATTGTATATTCTTTGCTCCTTTGTCACAGATTAGTTGTCCATATTCGTGTGGCTTTGTCTCTGGGCTTTCTATTCAGTTCCTTTGGTCTGTGTGTCTGTTTTTGTTACAGTACCATGCTGTTTTAATTATTATGGCTTTGTAGAACAGCTTGAAGTCTGGGAGTGTGATACCACCATTCTCCTTTGTTTTAGTCAGGAGAGATATAGCTATTCAAGGTCTTTGTCACTCCATATGAATTTAATCAATATTTGTTCTATTTTTTGAAGAATGTCATTGAGATTTTTATTATAATAGAATTGACTCTGTAAATTGCTTTTGGCAGGATTGCCATTTTAATAATGTTAATTCTTCCAATTCATGTCTTTCCATCTTCCAGGGGATATCTTTCCATTTCTTTGTGTCTTCTATTTCTTTTAACAGTGTTTCATAATTTTCTTTGTATAGGTCCTTCACTTCTTTTGTTAGTTTTATTCTCAAGTATTTGGTTTTTTTGTTTGTTTGTTTCAATTATAAAAGGGATGATTTTCTTGATTTCTTCTTCAGATTGATTGTATATAACAAGGTTATTGATTTTGTGTGCTGATTTTGTATCTGGCTACTTTACTAAACTGGTTGATTGTTGGTTTTCTCTCTATATTATCATAACATCTGCAAAGAGTGATAGCTTTACTACTTCTTTCCCTAGTTGGATTCCCTTTATGTCTTTCTCTTGTCTTATTGCTCTGGCTAGGACTTCCACTATTACATTGAAAAGCAATGGTGAGAGTGGACATCCTTTTCTTGTTCCTGATCTTAAAGGAAAGGCTTTTAGCTTTTCATCATATATCAGTCTCATATGATTCTGATTGTCCCTACCCAAGAGTTACCCTCCCCAGATTTTGGGGTACTATTCATGGTCAAATCTGGGTCACATGCCCACCTTTGCACTCCATGATAGAGTAGAACTGTTAGTCACAGTTCCACAGAACTGTATATGACAAAGAAGTACAAATCTCCACAGTTTAGAGCAAACAGATGTCTGCTGTTAGAAAATAAGTCTCAACTCTGCCTGATTCCTCATTACTCTTCTGTAAGAAATGAATTGAATAACTTGACTAATTACTTTGAGAGAAGGTAGCTGGTATGTATGGTAAAGTACATGATTTGGGTGTTTTGAGTTAAATATCTCAGGATAAGAAGTTTAGTTAGATGTCAAATGAAGAATCAGATGAAAGGTTCAGAAGGGCTTCATTGTGGGGTAGTAAGTAGAAGGTGATGAATGATGCAGGAAGGGGGATAAATACCCTGTGTTTAGGGATCTGAGGCATCAAGGAGAGAGCGACACTTCACATGACAGACAAAAAGCAGATGAAATCATCCTTACTCTGAGAGTAAAAATGAGACTTCTCAGTGAGGACATGTTTATTGATAAATGTATACCAGTCTACAATTTCCTCAGACTATGTTCTTATGGGTCATAAAAGCAGGAGCAGTGATTGCCTCTTTGATTAGGAAAAAGGCAAGGGAAAAAAAAACTTGAAGGCCTTCACTGCTCTTAAAATAATCTTCATTTTTTGAGCAATGGTAATAGATTTCCCAAATACACAAGGTTCATATCATGTGACACTTATTGAAAAAGGCCTTATTGAAAAGGCCTCTAGGCATTTTGACAATAATCTAACTCTTTGGGAGAATGACCTTACATTTTCTTTGTTCTTTTTTTTTTTT
>NW_004567144.1:4427283-4443728 GCF_000260355.1 Condylura cristata
GCGGGTCAGGAGAGGTCTGCCACGCCATGTGGTCACCTCCGGGGCAGGCGGGGATTGAACTCATGCAGAAGCGGCTTTAGATTCTCAGTGCTGTGCTTTAACCCACTGCGCCACCAGGGAGGGCCAGTTTGTTTTATTTTTAAAGATTTATTGATGCATACAGGAACTGAGGTACAGGCCAGAGGTGCAGTGGTGAGAGAACTCACCAGAGATAAAGTAGGGAACAGAAAAGGCAGATGGCTGAAGTACAGTGCTGAGGGGAGGAGCCAGTGGGACATGAGAGGTCTGCCACACATGCAGATCACTTCCCTGGCCAGGTGTCAAACTTGTGCTGCAGTAGCTGAGGATAGCTTCTTAGTGCTGTGCTTTCACCCATTGTGCCATCAGAAAGGGTCATATATAGTCAGTTTAAAAACTTGGCCTGGGGGTGCAGCAGGTTAAAGCACAGCACTGTGAATTTGGCTGCAGCCACTCCAGCACGAATTCAGTCCCTGACCTGAAAAGGGACCCACATGGTGTGGCAGACCTCTCCTATCTAGCAGACCTCTCCTGTCTAGCTTGTCTCACCCATTGTTTCTTCAGCAGTGTATATCTGCCTGATCTGCTCCCCACTCTGTCTCTGGTTAATCCACCACCCCTGCACCTCTGGTTTGTACCTCAGTTCTGTATGCATAAATAAATAAATAGTAAAAAAATATAAATAAAACTTGAACTGGGAATAGGAGGAGTTGGGAATCAATAGAGTGGTCAATTTGATAGTGGTGAATGATATTAAAACTTAGGTAGTAGGTGTGGTATGGTATACATTTATAGAGGTACACCTCAAATATGTATTGTAAATCAATTGTACATCAGTATATATATAAAAAACTTGACCTCAAAGGGATGTGTGAACTAACAAAATGATATGAAGAAAACCTGAATGTACTAATAGCAAGCACTAACTGGAACTATAATCTCGGTATGTAAGTTTTCTCTTGTTGTGTAACAATTTACCACAATTTTAAACAGTACCCTTATAACAGTATAATCTAAAAAGGGGAGTTTCCATGTTCTCTGCCTCAGCTAATGGAGGATGGAGCTGAGCAGCCAGGAAAAGCTCAAATAGACTTGGGAGATAACTCAGACTTGGAGGAAGCATGCAGAGTAGAGACATGTGAAGAAGGCCTGCTTGTGTCTGGGCTTGAGACTTGCACCAGAAACTTGGGGAACATGGAAGTGATATAGGAAAGCAAGGAGCACTAAAACCAGCCACGGTCACTGTCCAAAGAGTTAACCGGTCACATCTCAGTTCTTTACCTATGCTCACTATTGCAAAACTACTCAGACTCACAAAATTTAACAAAAGGATTTATTTAACAGAAAACCATTAACAAAGGGATTTATTTAACAAAGAGTTACTGAGGCCAAAATGGCCTTTACTCACCCAAAACCTTGTCCAGTGTTTTTCAGTCCTGAACAAAAGCAGCTGCAATGGCATCTTCCCACCACTGAGGACTTGGAGCTACTCTCCTGAACAATAGGCCATGTGTCCAAGATGGTGTCTTCCTGCCACTGCAGATACATGGCAGTCAGACTATAGGCCAGGTTCCGTCTCAGCAAGGCAGCAGAAGACAAAAGAAGAGATGCTCCCTGAGCTGCCAAGATGCCTAACCCTACCAGACTAGCAACTCTCAACAGAGTAGCTATAGCAGTCAAATGACTGTTATGGCAATTTCCCAGAGAAATCAGACGGCACTCAGAGAGATGGAGAGAGATTTACTTGTCACACTGGTAGGCTCAAAGGGCTGAGTCCCAAAAGGCTGAGTCCCAAATCACAGGAATGGTACGGTTTCATACAGTTTCTATGAGGAACCTTTCATCCTGTCCATCGTAGCATAAGAATTCTTTATTGTTTGCAGAGGGGTCAAGGTAGCCGTAGCTACTTTTACTGTGGACAAGCAGCATACTGCAGGAAATTTCTGCTCCAGCAAGCAGCAGAATCCAAACAACAAACTCCCCCAAGCAGCAAGCCTGGGAAAGTAGCAGGATCTAAGCAGACCTGGGAAACTTTATGCTTCATGATGACCACATTCAGGCATCTGAATAAGATGCTTAGCTTCCAGTCTTTACTTCTTTGCCAGGCTGCGACAACCTTCTAAAAGATCAGTGTAGTAGGGACCCAAATACTAGACCCCAAATGCTGAGATCCAAAAACTGAATCCTGAAGACTCAATCATGAAGACATCTATCTGCCCCCTTCTGTAGTTATTTATAACACTCATCCCCACCCCACCCCACTTTTGAGCAATTATTTCTGGGGCTATCTATCATCACCAGCAAACCCCATTCAGGGGACAGCACCTGTAACAGTCTTTTGGCTTCAGCCACCATTACAGAAAGAGACACTTGGGATAGATGTGGATGAAAGGTATGTAGGGACATTGATGATGGCAGCTGTTACCTTGATTTGTACTTTGATTTTGTTTCTTTCCTTCCAGACTTGTCTGGCCCCTTTTCCGTCTTTACTATGGGTCCTACCAGAAGGTGCCCACGACATGGGGGAGGCTTTCAGGCCTCAGTGGCCCCAGTTTGGGCCAACCCTTTTTGTCTGGGCATTTACCCATGAGAGGATGGGTAACTGGATCTTTTGTTGGGAAACTAATACCCTTTTTCTCTTCTCTCCTTATTGCACTAATTCTTTTAAAGTTCTTTATTATTGAAAGCCCTAGTTACTAAGACTATGCTTTGTCAAGCAGTGGATGGCAGAACCCATTTCTGGGGGTTCTGCAAATTTGGGGGCTCAAGGTGTCCTTCGGTTTGCCCATTAATAGACTTGGGGACCACAAATGTGGGACATAAGTCATCCATCAGTTCTGTGAGGAAAGTTGGTTCCCCCTAGCACTGGCTACACTAAAGCACTAAATTGGTTTTTGTTTCTCTAGTGTGTTTGTGTTTCAGATATGTATAGATTTGTTCCTGACCCTCAGGTTAGAAAAGCTGGCTTTGACCCTACAGAAATTTTGTATGTGTGCAGTTTGCCTCTAGCCATTAATTCAGAGCTTTGACTTTGTGGAAGTTGTGTGGTAATGAAGCAGGGCTCTATGGGTACTAAAGCAACCCAAGGACAGTTCCAGTAGGGTGCAGGTCACTGTGAGTTCCTCAACAATACTACACACAATTGCAAGACCACTGAGGTTCAAGGAACAATACTGGGGGTTATTTAACAAATGAGGGAAACAGTTACTAAGGCTACAAGCGGTGGGCTATCTCACCCTAGATAGAGGCCACAGTATTCAGAAGTCCCAAAAAAGGTCACTGCTCCAAAATCCTGCCAACGAGGGCCTGGAGCCACTGAGAAGATGCTGCAACAGCCCGCAGCAACAGTCTAAAGATCCAGATAAACAGCATTGGTAGGTAGAACAGACAACAAAGGCAGCAGCACCAAAAAGATGTGCATCGCTATCCTTGGTGGTACAACGGGTTAAAGCACCACATTATGAAGCTCTCCAAAGCCACTGCAGCACGAGTTCAATCCCCGGCCAGTCAGCTGACTCACATGAGGCAGCCCTCAGCAGTGTATTTAGTCAGTCTGTTCTGCTCCCCACTCCGTCTCCGGTGAATCTTCTCACCCACCACCCCTCTGGCCTGTACCCCAGGTCTGTAAGCATAAATAAATAAATCTTCAAAAAAAAAAAAGATGTGTCTCGGGTGATTTGGTGATGGGAAGCCCATGGGGATTACAACTGAGATGGGAAAAGGCCCAAAGTGATGTAAAAGTAAACTATTATATTATTTTTAAAAATTAAAATAAATAAAAAGATGTGCCTCACCATCCCATAAACAGCTCTTTGAAATACCCATCAGATGCACAGCCTTCCATACCTTTCCCAGGCAAAAGCAGCAACAGCACAGGAGGCAAGTCCAGCCTCCAGTTCCCTGTAAAACTCTTCAACTTCTCTCTCTTTTGATAGGTCAACTGCTAGGTAGGTGCAGTTTAGGATTAGTCTATGTTGGGGATCCACATCTCTGGATCAGGGGATTGACTCTGTGCCTCTTTACATCCACTCTTAGGTTCCCCACCCTAGTACCTCCTGATTGGATCACTTAATCTGGCTGGCATCTAAGGAAGGGACTGCCCACAGGCAGCAAGTTTTGGTACAGGCAGGTAAACCCACCATATTATTCTCTTTTTTTAAGATTTATTTATTTATGCATACAGAACTGGGGTACAGGTCAGAGGTGCAGGAGTGGTGAGAGGATTCACCAGAGACAGAACAGGGAACAGAACAGGCTGACTGACAAAGTACACTACTGAGGGGAGCAGCGGGTGAGACAGGAGAGGCCTGACACACCAGGTGGATCACCTCCAGGGCAAGGATCGAACTCATGCAGAAATGGCTTTAGGATCTTAGTGCTGTGCTTTAACCAACTGCGCCACCAGGGGGAGGGTCCACCCACCAAATTTTTCTAACAGTTGCACTGCTTAAGCAGCAAAGGGAAAATGCCAGTTTTGCCCTGCAGTCTACACTACAGGGCCCAATTATAGTTATAAGCAGTTTTACTCAAAAGGTGGTAGCATGTTGAAACCACATGGGCAGATCAAATATGGAACATGCTCTTCTTAAGGCCTATATTTCCAAAGTGGCTTTTAAGCCACGGCAGGTGCTCTGAAACTCAGACAAAATTATCTTCTTTGTTTCTCTTAAAATGTTCATTTACTTTTAAAAGATTTATGTATTTATTTATGCATACAAGAACAGGAACAGGCCAGAGGTGTGTGTGGGGGTCAGGGGAGAGTATTCACCAGAGACAGTGTGGGGAGCAGAACAGGCAGATGTACTGAAATACATTGCAGGGGGAGCAGTGGGCATGACAGGCGAGATCTTCTGTGCCACGTGGGTCAGCTCCCTGGCCAGGAATTGAACTTGTGTTGTAGATAGCATCATAGTGCTATGACTTAACCCCTTGTCCCAGTAGGTAAGTCCCTCTTAAAAATTTATTACAGATAATTTTGACTTATAGAAAAATTGGAATCATAATGTAGAGAGTATGTTTAGCTTTGCCCAGTTTTCACTTAATGTCAACATCTAACAGAATCATGGTACAAAATAAAAAATAAGAAACAAACTTAGCACAACACTGCTAATCAAGCCAGACTATTTGGATGAACTTGGAAGTTTTGCAGTTTTTTGTTTGTTTGTTTAAAGATTTTATATTTATTTCTTTCACCCACATCTTTTTTTTTTTTTTGAGAGTTATTTATTTATGCATACAAGAACTGCGGTACAGGCCAGAGGTGAGTGGGTGGAGATGAGCAGATACACCACAGACAGAATGGGGAGCAGAAAAGGTAGAACAACTGAAATCCACTGCTGAGGGGAGCAGGGGAAAGATGGGAGAGGTGTGCTGCACCATGTGGTTTAGCTCCCTGGCTGGGGATTGAGCTCTTGCCATCGTGGCTGGTGATAACTTGATAGAGCTGATACTTTAACCCCTGCACCATGAGGGAGGCCCCAGAAAATTATTTTTTTTTAAAGCAGACAACCATTTAGACTCTCTGGAAATCATCCTAGAGGATGGGGAATATCATTTATTCAAAACAATCTAAATCTCAATAAGAGAAATAGTCTGGTGGTCCACCCTGGTGGCACAAGGAGTTAAATAAAGCACAGCACTATGAAGCTGTCTGCAGACACTGCAGCACAAGTTCAATCCCCTGCCAGGGAGCTGATCCACATGGCCCTCCAGATCTCCCCTGTCTCGCCCACTGTGCCCCTCAGCAGTAGGTTTCAGTCATTGTGCCTTTTCTCTTCCCTCTCTGTCTATAGTGAATCCTCTCATCCTTGCACTTCTAGCCTATACTCAAGTTCTCATGTGCATAAATAAATTATTTTTTTTTTAAAAAAAGAGTAATAAGCCCTCCTTGGTGGCACAATGGGTTAGGATGCAGCACTGCAAGCTAGCTGCAGCCGTTTCGGTGCGAGTTCAAAACCGCCCTGATCCACATGGTGCTGCAGACCTCTCCTGACCCACCCACTGCTCCCCTCAGCAGTCGAGTGCCTATTCTGCTCCCCACTCTGTCTCTGGTGAATCCTCTCACTGCCCTTGCACCTCTGGCTTGTACCCCAGTTTTGTATGCATAAATAAATCTTTTTAAAAAACAATAATAGTCTGACACTTCAGTAAGGACATACAACCTTCCCCACCTCAGTCTAGCATGACCAAAGTTCCACTCCAGGCAGATGTGACCTAGAAAACAGGATGTCCTCTGCTCCCAGATCAGAGTCAAGGATTATGATATCTTCCTCAGGAGGAGAAGTCCTCCAGCATTTCTCAGCTACCCCTAGCTCTAGCTGCAGGCTAAATTCTTTGTGATAAATGCAAAAATATCTAAGGTTTTCTTATTTCACCCAATCATAATAGCATCTTTACCCAGGTCCAACAGGACAAAAACACTGCAGTCCTGAAGGGCCTTGACCATCTAGCTTGTAGGGTAGAGATTCCACACTGGTAAACCAAGAAGATCAGAAGTTACCAGCCCTTTTCATAAAACAAGGTTGTCATTTTCTAAGAGAAGCAGGTCACTGTCCCTGTTCCTATCAGAGCAGAGGCTCAAAGGGTTAGCTTAGGAGGAGAGGCAGTCCTCAAGAATTATAAAAAATCCACAGCCAACAGTTAATGGTTAAAAATTGGAGATTACCTGCTATGATCAGGAATAACACATGGAAGTTTGAACTGGGGCAATTAGACAAGGAAAAGAAATAGAGGAACATAGTTTGGAAAGAAAAAAGTAAGTCATCTCTATTTGTGCAAGACATGAACTTACATATAGAAAACCCCAAGAAGTCACTAAAAGCCAACAAAATTAATAAGCAAGTTCACCCAGGTTGCAGGTCCATATACAAACACCAATGATATTGATATGATATAACTGGTATAAACACACTTCAGTGTAAATACATGGCAGATGAAATTTTAAAAACAATTCCATTTATAACAGGATCAAAATATAAAATACTTAGAATAAACATGTAGGGAGCAGAGCAGGCATATCTACTGAAATACACTCCAGCAAGACAGGAGAGGTCTGCTGCACCATGTGGGACAGCTCCATGGACAGGGATCAAACTCATGCCAGAGTGGCTAGTGATAGCTTGATAACCCCAAGACTTAACCCCTGGGCCACCAGGGAGTCCCTCTAGGTATAATTATTTTTAACCTTAGATTTACCAGTGGAGTTTTAGATAGTGCATCAAAGTCATGAACAGTAGAATTAAAAATAAATCACATTTCATCAAAATTAAAAACTCATGAGACCTCCCTGGTAGCAGAGCTGACCCACATGGTGTGGCAGACCTCTCCTGTCTCCCCACTGCTCCTTTCAGTCAATCTACCTGTTCTGTTCAATCCCCACTCTGTCTCTGGTGAATCATCTCATCCATCTACCCACCCTGTACCCCAGTTCTTATATGCATAAAAAATTAAAAACTTATGTTTTTCAAATGAACAAGAGACTACTAAGAAAGAACAAAGATAACCCATAGAGGAGAATTTATAAATCATTTACAAATTTTTATAAAGTATTTTTACAATGTAATAATTATACAACCATTTTACATCCACTAATGTGACTATGATTTTTGAATTTTTTATTTGAAAATTTTTTTAAAGTTTTATTATATTTATGCATACAGAACTGGGGTACAGGCCAGAGGTTCAGGGACGGTGAGAGGCTTCACCAGAGACAGAGTGGGAAGCAGAACAGGCAGATTGATGAAGTACACTGCTGAGGGGAGCAGCGGACTAGACAACAGGGGTCTGCTGCACCATGTGGGTGAGCTCCCTGGCTGAGACAGAACTCATGCTGCAGTGGCTGTGGGAATCTTCATAGTGCTGCACTTTAACCCTTTGTGCCACCAGGGAGGGCCCAACTATGATTTTTTTTTTTTTGACAGAAGAAAATAACAAATGTTGGAAAGAATATAGAGATATTGGAATCCTTTGTACTGCTCATAGGAATGTGAATGGTGCTGTCGTAGAGAATAGTATGGTAACTCATTAAAAAGTTAAACATAGAATTACCATATGATGCAGCCATTCCATTTCTGATTATGTACTTAAAAGATGTGAAAGCAGGAACTTGAACAGATATTTGTGCACTTATGTTTATAGCAGTAATAGTCACAATATCCTAGAGATGAAACAACTAACGTGTCCATGGACAGACGAATGGATAAACAGAAGGTGGCATATAACTTAAAAAGGGAAGGAAAAAATGACTAGTCCATCACGAAAGGACAAATATATGATTCTACTTATATGAGGTTTCTAGAGCAGTCCAGTGCAAAGAGACAAAATGTAGAATGGTGTTTGCAGAAGTTGGAGAGAGAAAGGAATAGAGCATTTAATGGGTACAGAGTTACAGTTGGTAAAATGAATAAGTTCCGGGAAAATGGTGCTAATGGTTATACAAAAAGGTATATGTACTTATTGCCACAGAATTCCATCAAAAATGGTTAAAATGGTAAATTTTATGTTATCTATACATTTCCACAAAAATAGTAAAAATAACCCAAATTGAACATATGCTGAGAATCTAAGTAAATATGTCTGTGATAAAAATATGCAAAAAGCCAACAAGAACATGAAATGATAAACGTTACTAGCCAGCAGAAATATGTAAATTAAAACCACAATAAGATACCACTTTCCACTTACCAGATGACTATGATGAAAAAGACAGACAACAGGCCCTCCCTGTTGGCACAGTGGGTTAAAACACATCACTGAGATCTGGCTGCAGTTGCCTCAGTGTGATTTTGATCCCTGCCCTGGAGGTGATCCATATGGTGTGGCAGACCTCTCCTGTCTCGCCCACTGCTCCCTCAGCAGTGTACTTCTTATCTGCCTTTTCTGCTCCCTACTCTGTCTCTGGTGAATCCTATCACCGCCACTGCACTTCTGGCCTGTACCCCAGTTCTGTATGCATAAATAAGTAAATCTAAAAAAAAAAAAAGAAGACAGACAGTAAATATTGTTAAAGATAATGGAATAATTAGAATCCTCAAACATCACAAGTGAGAATGTTAACTGGTATGGCCTTTATGTAAAATAGTCTGGTCATTCCTCTAAAAGTTTAACATAGTTACCATATCACCTAGCAAATATACACCTAAATTTGCACTCAAGAGAGATAACATGTCCACAAAAATCTGAGCTATGTCCACAAATATTGATTGATAGCAGCATTATGTTATTCATAATTGCCAAAAATAGAAATAATCCAAATGTCTGTCAGTTGGTGAGTGGATAAAAAATCTGATATGTCCATATCACCAAATATTATTTATCAGTATCAAGTAATGTAATGACATGTCATACCTGAACATTAAAATTTGAATACTAGGCCCTCCCTGGTGGCACAGCCGGTTAAAGCGCAGCACTGAGAATCTGAAGCCACTTCCGCATGAGTTCGATTCCTGCCTGCAGCCTGCCCCGCAGGAGACCACATGGCGAGCCAGACCTCTCCTGACCCGCCCGCTGCTTCCCTCAGCAGTGTACTTCGTGGATCTGCCTGTTCTGCTCCCCACTCTGTCTCTGGTGAAGCCTCTCACCGCCTCTGAGCCTCTGGCCTGTACCCCAGTTCTGTATGAATAAATAAAATAAATCTTAAAAAAAAAATTTTAAAAAAAATAAATTAATTAATTAAAAAAATTAAAAAAAATTTGAATACTAAGTGAAAGAAGTCAATCACAGAATATCATATATTGCATGATTCTATTTATATGAAATAGTCATAATAAGTACATCAATAACTACAGAAAGTAGCTTAGTAGCTGGCAGGGGCCGGAGAAGGTTGAAAGACAATAGGGGTAACTGTAAACAGGAAGAGGGCTTCTTTCTGAGGTGGTAAAAATGTTCTAAAATGGACTGTTGTGATGGTTGTACAATTCTGTGAATATACTAAAAATCATTTAACTGTATACTTTAAATTTCTGAACTGTAAGGTATATGAATTATGTCTCAATGAAGCTTTTTTAAAAAGATGCAGGTGAGGCACTCCCTGGTGGTGCAAGGAGTTAAAAGGCAGCACTATGAAGCTATGAACAGCCACTGCAGGATGAGTTTGATCCCCAGCCAGGGAGGGGACTGACATGGTGCAGCAGACCTCTCTTGTCTCACCTGCTGCTCCTCTCAGCAGTGGATTCAGTTAATCTGCCTGTTCTGCTCCCCACTCTGTCTCTGGTGAATCCTCTCACCACCCCTTCCCCACCTCTGGCCTGTACCCCAGTTCTTGGATGCATGAATAAATAAATCTTTTAAAAAAATGATGTGGGTGAAAAAAATTTTAATGAGGGAACTACCTTGGGCAATATATACATATGTATATATGTACATGTATATATAAAATAGAAATAAGTAAGTAGATAAGTCTACATATTGTAAAGTGACTGGCATACAAGCTTACACCATTTCTCTAAAAAAGGAGGGAGACATATACATGCAGTCGTGCATGTATATACAGAGTTTATCTCTACAGCTGTGAACAGAGTTCAGAGAAAAATTATTTGTGTGACTATTTCCTTTCTCCCAAGCACTTCTCATAACTAATGTCATTCTAGATGCATGGGTGATAAGATTCATTACCCACAAGGGATGCCTTTGGGCATGAAGACTGGGATGTGTAAGGATACACAAGAAACTGAAAACCGTAGTTGTTGCTAGGATAGGGAGAGAAATTGTTCCTAATATGCCCTTTTAATAACTTTTGGATTTTTGACTGAAATATTAGTGAAAATGTTTAAATGAGGTTCATGGAAAAAGGAGGAGAATATAGTTAAGTTGTACATAGTTAATGAAGTATACTTTTTTCCCTCACAAGACAGTAGATAACCAGAGCATGTTTACTCAAGGAATACAAGATTCTGTGATGGAAATTAAAGGCTGAAGAAAAGGGGTAACGTTTACCTACCCAGGACCATGCAGAGATGGGAGGATACAGGACTCAGAGCACAGAGGGAGGGCTAAATACATATGTAATTAAATTTTGACACAAGGGACTGGAATTTGGCTTCATTTTTCTTTATGAAGGTGAGGCAAGGACATTTCAAAGTGGAAGGAAACAGGGATGGAGCAGGCAATCTGAAAAGGGAGATGAAGGAAGGTTTGAAGGATCATCTATGGAGCATGGAAGCAAAAACTACCTAGTAAAAATAAGAGACTGGTAGTCATTGCAGTGCCACTGTCTTGCAGTAGAGCCGTCATGAAGCAGGCCACCGTCCATAGCAGTGCAAATTCAGACTAAAGCAACTAAAATGGAAAGTTTTCTGGCAACTTTATCACATGAGGGTTGGCTGAAAGCTATAAATATTGAGCCAAGTGAGATATAGTTGTTAGATGCTTTCACTCATTTGTGGAATATAGATAACCAAAAAAAAAAAAAAACAACACCTGGCAAAGCACAGCAAAAATAATTCGTAGACTCTGTGAAAAATATATTGGCTACTGGAGGAGATGGGGGAGAAAGGAGTAAGGCATTAGCTCTGGAGCTGTGATACAGTGGGAGTGAAGCACATATGGAAGTGTGAAGTTGTACTCCTCAGATTATGTAGTTAGGTAAATGTGAGGAAAAAATAACAACAAACAATAAAAACTATTGAACTTAAAATGAAACTAAAAAGGGGCAAATGAGGAAGACAGAAAACAGTCAAGCATCTGAGGGCTTGCAGTAGAAGAGGGTAAAGAAGGATGGAGCTATACTTTAGTGATAAACATAATATATATACAGATGTTGATTTTTAAGTCTGTACACCTGAAACCTATATAATGTTATAAACCAATGTAACTTCAAAAATATTTTTAAAGAGGGCAGAATTTGAGCCTCCTTGGTGGCCTAGAAGTATATGTCAACATTGCAACTGCTACAGCCTGAGTTCATCCCAGCCAGGGAACTGACCCATAAGGTGCAGCAGACATCTGTCTCACCCGCTGCTCCCCTCAGCAGTTTATTTCAGTAGCTCCACCTGTTCTGCTGCCCCAGTCCATCTCCGGTGAAACCTCTCAACCCCCTGTACCTCTTGTCTACACCCTAGCTCTATGCAAAAATAAAAAGGGGGGCAGAATTAGGAGACCTTCTAGCTTGAATATTCTGTGGCTTGCTTCTTGCTATAATGACCTTCTCAACTAAGGCTGTAACTATCCACCGGTGGGTGAATGAACCTGTATAAGGACTAAAAAGAGACCCACAGCTGGAGTTATAGGGGTTAGAATGCAGTGGATCAAAGAGTGAACGAAGAGAGGAAAGAGACACAGTAAATATATAGACTGCTCTTCTGAAAAACAGGGTTATGAAAGAAAAAAATTAAAATTAGCTAAGGAGAAATACATAATTCAGGAAGGGTACACTGATATCTAATAGCATATTGTATCAATTCCAAAGATGCATATTTCTTCATGTTTTTAAAGATTTAAAAATTGGATACATCTTAACTATTAATGTAGTCTCACACCTGCTGTTAACCTGGCAGAAGTGGATATAGTTGTCATTGCCTGACACCTTCTGGTAAGATCAAGAAGAGCACACGGGACTATGGCGATGGGTCATGAGTGAACTGGTGGTGGGAAGCCCATGGGGATTACAAGTGAAATGAAAAAATGTACAAAATTTAAAAAGATGTAAAAAACATAGATATAAAATTTTTAAAAATCGAGCAAGCACCAGCATCAAAACTTGCAGAATGGCTGTCAGCAACTTGGAATAAAACCCTGAAACACTCTCCACACCTCCCAGAAATACTGTATCACAGATGTTGTTAATGACAGAATAACATTGTGTGGAAAATCTAAAACATGTTGACTGGATCAAAAAGCAATTCAGAAGAATGAGATTCCAAATGTAAAGATACTTTAGAAACACACTAACCAGTTTATTTCAGTGCAGTGTTCTTTGTACTTAATCATGACAGTATTGTGATAAAAACCCATTTTTAAATAAGTCTTAAAGTATACTTTCAATTATATTAATTCTAAAAGCTAAAATAGTGTATTATTAATTAATTGGCAGTATTTTGTTCTTAGCAGTGCATAAAAAGGTATATTTTATAGTCAATGTTTCAGATTAAATACAGTATGTATAGATATAGAGAAAGAGTATAGTACTGAGTACCATTAATAGTAGGCACAAAAATGCTAATATTTGGGGCATTAACAAATGTATTTATTCATTTACTCAAAAAATATTTGCTGTTATTTACGAAATGGTAGGTACTAAATACTGGCTATATAGTGATGATAGCTTTTACTGTCATTAAGCTTAATTACCAGGTACCCCAAACTGCTCCCACAAAAAAAATTAGATACTCCAAAAAAATAGTCCTGGGGTCACATTATTTTGAAAAATGTTACGCTAAATTTCAATTTTTGCACTGTCCGTTATTACATGAAAGGCTTTTTAAAACCCTGTGATGAAGATTGTTTAACTTTGTTTCACTCTGCGTATCTCTAACTTATTAATGATACAATAAATCTAATGTCACAATTATGATACATAATATAAAAAGAACTCCTGCAAATCCACTGGAATAATACAATATGGGTAAAGGACATCCACAGGTAAGTAACAGAAGAAATCAAAACACCTGAAAAAAACTCTCAATCTCATTAATTTTTAAGAGATACAAATGAAAACAATGAAAGCAGACTTGTGCCCATCTGATGAGCAAAAACAGAAAAAAACATTAGTCATAACTAGAGCCATGAAGATGTAGAAGGAGATGCTCCCACTTATTGCTCTTTGGAACATGAAGTGGATTGATATTTTAAGAACACAATTTGGTGATATCTACAAATTTTATTTCTATGAATTTATCCCACAGAAATAATTGCTAGGGACCCAAAAAATGTATAAACAAAGGATGTTGACTGTAGCATTACTTGAATAGAGAAAAACTGGAAAGAATCCAAATGTCCATCAATTGGGCATTTAATAAACTATATTACATCCACATAAAGGTTTGCCATGAAACCATTTTAAAGGAAAGAGAGTTCTAATTGAAGATGTCTGACTAAAGATATGTGCTTATCTTCCTCCCTTTTGACATCCTATTAAAATGGTAATAAAGGAGTAATGCCTTAACAGTGAAGAAAATGGGCTTAACAAATTTCAGGAAGATTGGAAATGTGTCAACTGATGAAACAGAATGGAACAAGCCAATGTACCTGGCAGAGTCCCAGGAAGGCTCCCATTTCAGAGTTGGCAAGTATTCAAGGTCAAAATGAGAAGGGAGTCTGAAAACTAGGGCATGAATTGAAAGCCTGTCTATGAAACAAATGCTCCCATTAGCTCCCCATGAACTCCCCCTCACCACCACAATTCCCATCTTCAGCATAGTTAACCCAATCTTTACCTCCCAGGAAAAAAAAAGAAGACTCAGTAGAAAAAGAACCAGCTTCCTTGAGAAAACTGAAGGTTAGTATACGTATTTATCCCAGGGTAAAAAAAATTCTTCATTTGGGAATCTAGGATCCCAAACCCAAGTCTAAGAAGAAAGCTGTCATAAGCCCTGTCTTGTTTCATAGACATTATCTGACCCTCAGTTCAGGGGAGAGATCAAGTTAGACAGTGAATCTACATAAATAAGTAAAGGAACTCATATCACCTATTTATTTCATTTTCAAACATGAAGAGATAATCAAGGACTGTCAGAAATATGAAAACAACATTATGAAAAGAAATGTCAAGATAAGCAAGCAGAACTAACCACAGAGAATACAGAGAATTCAGAGAAGAGAAGATTTTAAGGGTCTACAAAAACCAAAGAAGAAAAAGACCCATATTTAGTATATAAGTTCATATTTTTAGAAAGATAAAATTGTAAATGCTTATGGAAAGAAAAAAGTGATTACCCAAAAGGAAACAAAAATCAGATTTCTCATTAATAACACTGGCTGATAGAACAACACTTTAAAATTCTGAGGGAGGATCACCCCTGGTGGTGCAAGGGATTAAGTCTCAGCACTATGAAGCTATCCACAGCCACTGCAGCACAAGTTCAATCCCCAGCCAGGGAGCTGACCCATATGGCACAGCACACCTCTCCTGTCTCGCACACTGCTCTCCTCAGCAGTGTATTGCAGTAGATCTGTTTGTTTTGCTCCCCACTCTGTCTCTGGTGAATCCCCTCACCACCCCCCATTCCCACACCTCTAGCACCCCAGCTCTTGTATGCATAAATAAATAAAATAAATCTTAAAAAAATAAAGTTCTGAGGGAAAATAACCTAACTAAATCACCTATGAAGTATGAATACAAACAGGATATTTTCAGAACAGTAAAGACTCAAAAGAATACCTCCTGCACAGCCTTTGCTAATATGTTATTCAAAGATGTACTCCAGCAAAACCTGAAAACCAGAAAAGACATGGAAAACAAGAAATTGTAGCTTTAACTCTTTAAGTATGACTAAGAAACTCTGGGATTAACTGGGAAGTAGGTTGAAAAGTAATGTTCATAATTCAGAAAAAGAATTGAGTGTGCTACAGAAAGAACGTCAAGAGGAATGATGCAGATTCCAAGAGATGGATAGATTGAGAAGGTGGCAAAGTTCATGACTTGAAGAAGTACTACCACTTCTCTCAAAAAGAAAATATAAATGGCATTTAGAAATTTCAGGAAAAACAAGAAAAATCTATACAAGAAAGTAATGACAGAAATATATGAAACATTTCTCCAAAGAGGAAATGCAAATGGCTAACAGGCATATGAAAAAAAAAATGCTCAACATCCCTCATATCAGGGAAATTCAAATTAAAACCACAATGAGATACAACCTTACACCAGCAAGAATGGCACATATTAAAAAAAAAAAAACAAGCAATAACAAGTGTTGGCAAGGATGTGGTAAAAAGGAACTCTCCTACAGTGCTGCTGGGAATGCAAACTGGTCCAACCACTATGGAAAACTGTAGGAGATTCCTCAGACTACTAAAAGTAGAGCTACAATAAGACCCAGAAATTCCTAGGTATCTACCCAAAGGACACAGAAACACTAATTTAAAAAGATACCTGCACCCCTATGTTTATTACAGCACTATTTATAATAGGTAACACTTGGAAACAACCCAAGTGCCCAAAAATAAACAACTGGATTAAGATGTGGTACATATATACAACGGAGCATTATTCATCAATCAAAAAAGATTAATGCCATTCACAGCAACATGGATGGAGCCAGAAGGGATTATACTCATTGATATAAACCAGATAAACAAATAACTATAAATCAGAGGCATCTTTTAGGAGAGGGTGAGGGAGAGGGATCAAAATGAGGATAGGAAGAGCATAAGGGACTATGGTGATGGTGCACAAGTAGTGGTGGAAATTCTATGGGGACTACACCTGAGAAAAGAAAGTAATCATTTTTTAAAAATGAACAATGATGTTATATGTGTGTGTGTGTGTGTGT
>NW_004567144.1:4443828-4455348 GCF_000260355.1 Condylura cristata
AAGATTTATTTATTTATGCATACAGAGCTGGGGTACAGGCCAGAGGTGCAAGGGCAGTGAAGGATTCACCAGAGACAGAGTGGGGAGCAGAACAGGCCAACTGACCAAGTACAATGCTGAGGGAAACAGCAGGTGGGTCAGGAGAGGTCTGCCGCTCCATGGGGATCACCTCCGGGGCAGAGATCGAATTCATGCTGAAGTGGCTTTAGCTTATTAGTGTTGTGTTTTAACCTGCTGTACCACCAGGGAGGGCCTATATAAATTATTATTAAAAATATATGAAACAAGATTTCCATTCCTGGTTATATGGTGGACTAGGTAGCTGAACAAACCTTTCTATGGCAAACCACTTAGGAGACTGAATAAATCATCTTATTAAAACCTCAAAGAACTGGAAACATAGTAAAGAGTTAAGATAAAATAAAAGGGAACCCATACAGATATGTGGTTCACTGAAGTTACTTTTGCCCTGGGAACATGTGCAAAATCAGTTGACTCTGAGCTAAAGTATTTGTGGACTCATAGAGCCATACAAGATGAAGAGTCTTTAAAAAAAAAAAAGTCCCTCTTTCTGTACCCCTAGGCAGATCTTGAAAGGATTATAACCTTAAGTAAGGGAAAACTAGAGAGTAACACCACCAAACTTCACTTCCCCAGCTTCAGAGGACTGAAGGAAATGTTGGCTATAAATAGAGTTGAGAGAATCATGTCCCTGAGCAATTGAACAAAAAGCTGGTTCTTGTCGAATACACACAACATGGTGTTCTATAAATCTTTATTTAGCTTACATGGTGCAAGACTACTATTGTCCATTAATGCCCAGCAGAAGCAAATACACCTTCTGAAGGAATTTTCTCTTATCCTAGACCTCAAAAAATTCCCATAAATAATTTTCTAAGAAAATGAGCAGCTGTTGAAAATTAATAAAACACATTTGTTAAATGAAAGGCTTTTTCTTTTAGATACTGAAAATACCAATATTTGATAAGTATGTGAAGCAGTCTGAACTCTGATAATAAGAGTAAGTGGCAGTTTACTCTTGGCAGGGTAAATTGGTACAACTGTGGAAAACTATTTGGCAATATCTAATAAAGCTAAACATATCTTCTCCAAGACTTAGCAATTCCACTTGTAGGTGAACATTTGATAGAAATTAGTGCATATATACATTCATCAGAAGATATGTAAAAATATTTGTAGCTGCTTTATTCATAGGTCCAATGTTAAAAATCACCCAAATGTCCATTAGTAGAGGAATAAATAAATAGTGGAATATCCATACAAAGGAATATATTCAACATTAAAAAGGAGCAAACTACTGATATAGGTATGAGTGAATATTAAAAAATGTTATGCTTACTAAAAAAAATACAAAAATGCAAGAAAAGTGCATTCCATGTGATTCCATTTATATAACATTCCACTTAAGGCAAGTCTAGAATAACAAGAAGCAGATGAAGGATTATCTGGTGGCATGGGCTAGGAGAATTGGCTGAGAAAGAGCACAGGGAACTTTGTAGGATGACAGAAATGTCCTCTCTTGGTGGTGGTGATTACACATGTCTATTAATTTTACAAACCTCATCATGCTAGACATGTAAAATATTCACATTTTATTATACATAAATAATACTTCAAATGTTGTTTTAAAGCTTTTTTTATTGGTTTTACCTTTTTAATTGAGGTAACTGGTTTACACGACAGTTTTTAAAACTTGTCAAAATGAGAAACAGAAATGCAATTAAAACTTAATGGACAGGAGGATTTAGGGGAAGCAATAGAGTTGGCATCTTTTTTTTTTTTAATCCTCCCCGATAATCAAAGAAAATAGGGCCATAAAACCAAAACCAGTGGACAATATATGCAACACAACTAGGTCACCAGATATTTCCATGAACCCCAAAATATAAGGGAGAGGGACAATCACTAACAGCTATGAAACATGTGATGAAAGCAATTATACAAAACTAAGTAGAGAGTAACAATCTGATAGGCATTTGATAGACCAGAGAATCTACAAATAGCCAAAATTACTCACTGGAAAGTTAATGGGCCAAGTAAGAAACTTGAAAGTTTTGCATACTCCAATACAGCGCAGTACTAAGACTTAAAGATACTAGAATGATCTGGTCTTGGAAAGGGTAAATAAACCCCATCAACTCTCAAAACTAACCAGCTAAAGTTCCATTCCACTACAAAGCCCCACACAGAAGAAACTACTGGAAACAGAACCAGACAGCTCAGCAAGAGAAGGTTTAGATGAAAGTAGAAAAGGGGAGTAGCATCTGGATATTTCTAAAAGGAAACGGCCATGTTGTTTTTAATTGAAATAACATTGGTTTACAGTGCTGAATATGATTCAGAGAAATAGGTTCACACCTCTTCAGATGTATATCACCATACACTCATCACCAAAGCACCATCACCCCTTGACCATAGGCATTGGACTCCCTCCCTGCATTGTTTTCAGCCCCCTATTTTAGTAGTCTAGATTTTTACAGTCATACTTCTAGGGTTTGTGTTGATTTAGTTTTAACATTATACAAAAGCAACAGAAGAGGGAGCTCAAAAGCCACAAAATTAGAAAAATCTATTCTAAATCCAGCTTCCTTCTAAAGTTAAATTTTTCATGTAAATGTGAGCAAGAAAAAGGAGCAAGTTTACATTTATTATGATTAAAAAGGAGAATAAGGTTAACATGAATGTAGAGGGACCAAATAAGGGATCAGGGGGGAAAAAAGTAATCATAATAAATTAAAAATAAAAATCAACAGGCAACTATAAATCAGAGACAAGAATGTCTCTGAGAGGGAGAAAGAGAAGGATCAAAACAGGGGAGGGAAAAACACAGGGACTATGGTGACGGTGAATGGATGAATTGCTGGTGGGAATATCACAGGGAGAAAGTATACAATGTACAAAAATGAAGAATGATGGAAAATATATATAAGCTTTTTAAAAACTTTAAAAAGATAACATCCCTTGATAATGAAAGCTTGACAGAAATGCAACACTTAACAAAACATGAAAACCTAAAAAGATATTAAGATATTAAAAACCAGTAAAAAGTTATTAAGAAAATTAGACAAGAAATGAAAAACAAAGATCAGAATTGGAAACTCAAACGTTAGGTAAGAGAACTCAGGAAAGAATTAAAAATAAGAAATGAATGTTAAACTGGAAGAATCACAATGCATGTCTTAAAAGAAACAGAAAATGAAGAGAAGGAAAATTTTCAAAATCAATAGCAGAGATAAAAAAGGATTTGAAAGTGATAAATTTAGAAGATCGTGGAGAAAATCCAGCATACAAAAAAAGAAAACCAGGACTTCCCTGGCGGCACAAGGGGTTAACCTATCAGCAGCCACTGCAGTCTGAGTTCTGTCCCAGGCCAGGAGCTGACCCACAGCAGACCTCTCCTGTCTCACCAGCTACACCCCTCAGCAGTAGATTTCAGACATTGTGCCTTTTCTACTCCCCCTTCTGTCTCAGATGAATCCTCTCACCTACCTGTACCTCTGGCCTACACCCCAGCTCTTGTATATAAAATAAATCTTAAGGAAAAAGAAAGAAAACCAAAGCAAGGGAACAGAATACACAACTATATGAAAGTTCTTCTGAAATAACTTTTAACAAGGACTTGAATAACATTTAAGAAGACCAATTCATGTAACTTAGAAAATTGACTCAAAATGACCATATCATAGTAAAGTTACTGGACTTTAAAGAAAAACATCTTATATATCCAGGCAAAAGAAAATCAGCTAGTCACTAGACATATTGACAGTAACGGTTTAGACATATTGACAGTAACGGTTTATGTAAAAAGAAAATAGTTATGTATTCAAGATGCACAGGGAAAGAAAAAGTAAGCCAAAGGCTTTTATCTGCCAGACCAACTGGAAAGTGCTGACTTGTGCATCCCACATACCCCTGCCCCCAAATTCTTATGTCAAAGCCCTAACTCCCAGCACTTCATAATGTGGCCCTGTTTGGAGACAGGGTCTTTTAAAAGGTGACTAAGTTCAAAGAGGCCATTAAGAGGAGCCCTAATCCAATTTGACTGGTGTCCTAACTCCTAAGAGGAAATTTGGATACAGAAGAAAATTCAGGGAATGTGCAGTGTGAGGACACAGGGAGAATATGGCCATTTTCAAGTCAAGGAGTGAGGCCTAGGAAGGAATCAAATGTGCTGACACCTTGATTTTGGACTTTTGGGATCCAGAATTGTAAGAAAATTAACTTTGGTTGTTTATGTCAAGTTGTCACTGGTATTCTGTTATGGCAGCCCAGTAAACTAATACATTAACTTTCCAGGATAGTATCAATATACAATCATATTGGAAATATTCAAATCAATTGGAATCATGAGGGAATACTGCTCTCATGAATCCTTCCTTGGGGAATTTACTAGAGAATAAACTTCAGAAAACCAAAATAACTAGAAAGATAGAAAGACACTGACATAAGGACCAGTAGAGAACATTAAACAAACATTATAAATAAGCACATACTTAAAGAACTAAGATCCAGTGAAGGTTCCAAGTAGGAGAGCCACACTAGGGGGAAGAATAGAGATTGGATATGCAAAACATTTTTGTTTTTTTCATCATGTTGGTGGTGGTGGTAGTATTAATGTTACTATTATATGACAGTTGTGGATGTTGTGTGAAAAAAAGCAAATGAGTACATGTTATTCTAATTTTATTATCCCCTATGTCTTAGAGAACCAAGATTTTCAAATGTGAAGGAATGGAAATTCGGATACAAGAGGGAAGTTAAGGAAAACCCTATAAACTTGAATTTGAATTAAAGATTCATTCAGTGTGAAATCATGAGGCAATTTTTTCTTTAAAATTTTAGAAAAAATGACCAGCCTTTTAGCTATGAGCATTGCTTGCAGTCAGATTGTGGCTTTAATACTATTTCCCACTAAAATGAAATCAGGACTTTTTTGAGAAATGGCTGCTTCAGATCTGGGACAGGAAATGTATAGTCTGAAATTTCAAGTATGTGTAAATCCATGAGTTTATAATGATTCTTTTTGTTGTTGTTGTTAAAAAGGCAAAGCAATACATATCAGCACTACATAAAGGACCTCTATAAATTTATGAAAAACACTTAACAGAGTTTCTCAGGGCTAGAACTAGAGAGAATTTTTCTTCCGAAGTTGTAATCTTCTAGATTGTGTGCAGTTTAATGGACACATATTACTTGTATAATTAACAAAAGCCGTGATTAAAGGCAATTTTTAAAAATAAAGAATTGTAACAATCTCATAGTACTCATGACTCTTTCAGTTTAGAAAACAAGCTTTCTCATTGCCTTAATCAAAATTAAGCAGTGACTGATACCAGGCTTTGGTAAATGGTAAGAATAATTTGCTAAACTATTAGACTGCTTTTATATTATTGCTCAAAATCCATAGTTTTGAATAACTAGCAGTCTACTGCTACCAATAAAAATTCATATACCCTTACACATGGATTTCTGATCATGGGGTTCAGTACTTAAAAAAGGTAGATTCCTACTTTCAGTGTTAGCCATTTTCTTCCCTTCTGCTGGGGTGGAAGAATTGGAGAGGAAGACTTTACATGAACAACACTCTTTGTCTCTCACCATTTAAACTATATGCTATGGATCTCAAAAGTGTGGTCCCCAGAGCAGAATAAGAAATTTTTTAAGTCATAGCCAGACTTCTAAATCAGAATCTCTGGAGGCCAAGACCTAGCAATGTGTTTTTTTTTTTTTTCCCAGCAATGTGTTTTAATAGGCAATCTATATAAGGTTTGCAGATAAAATGCAAGACAGTGCAATTAATTTTGAATTTCAGATGAACAATGAATAATTTTTTAGTGTAAAGACAGTATTTGGAACATGTTTATATTCAAATTCAAATTTAACTGGGTATCCTGGTTCCCCCCCCCCCTAAATCTGATATCCTGACCTCTCAGTCATTCTGATCAATGCTAATGTTTGCGAACCAGTGGGGTAGAGGTAAAAGGATGGTCTTGGAATTCAGATAAATCTGACTCTACCACTTTTTTTAAAACAATGAATGGAATTCCACAAATATGACTGGCATTGCCATATGACAAAAGAGCCCATGGTGGAAGAGTCAGTCAGCCTCAGGGCATAGAGTAAAGTTTGGTAGCAGAAAGGGCCCAGATTTCACCAGAGTATTCAAACACACTCTGAGTGAGACTCTTCTAGTTTCCATGGGGTGCTGGTCTCATATCAAGCACAGCTTTGTCCTATAAGGGAGATGGGCAGGGTGGCAGGTGCAAGGGAGGGAAAAGATAACCCAATTAACAGAGAGGAAGAAGCCGAAAGGGTTATAACATAAAATTGGCAGAGTTCAATTTGTGTTCCCATCAGGTTCTCTACTGCTGACTTTATAGGGAGAGAAGACTGGGAAAGAGTCTCTTTCTTTCACTATAAAATAGCTCTGAGCAGCATCATTTCTGTTCAGTGAGCCTCTAAAATAGTGGTTCTCAAGCACGGGTGATTTTAAACAGCACCGCAACTTCAGTGTCTAGAAATATTTTAGCTGCCACAATGTGGGATGTGGGTAGGATGTGCTACTGACATGTAGTTGGTAGAGGTCAAAGATATTGGTAAATACCCTGTAACATTCAAGAAAGCTCCTTGCCCCTTCCCCCATGCAAAAATTATCCGGCTTGCAAATGTCAAGTTTTGTGGCTGAGAAATCCTGCACGAAAACAGATCAGTTAAGAGGAAGAGATCCCCTCTTCACAACAGCCTCACTCCTTACCCCAAACCACCTACCCTCCTCGATAACAAGGCATTTGCACTGCACTGCACTGCAGAGATTTTATGTATGCACATCCCCATAAATCTGAACAAGCTACTGAATTCTCCAAACTTTTGTACGCTTATCTGTAAAATTATTTACCTCTAGGGTTATTGCAGGGGTCAGATGAAATAATCTAATAGTTTAGATTCAAACGTCTACTGAGCACCATGTGCCAGGCGTTGAAGGTACAGACACAGTCCTTGCAGTTTAGGATTTAAGTCTAGTGGGCTTTGAAGGACATAGCAGATTTTCAAGCAAAGGCTAATTTTCTTCATATTCCAAACAAAGGCCAATTTCCTTCACACTCAGCCCCCACTTGTGCTCTTCTCCTTAATTATTAGACAGTGGCCTAATCCCCTCTCTTCCTTCTCAGAGAACTAGACGGAAGAACAGAATTAATTAATACCTATTACGAAGAGGAGTTATATTACAAGTTTGTACTCTTCTGCTGATGCTTCTTATCATTAAGTCTAAAAACAGCATTGAAGCCAATAAATTGTTCTTAATAATCAAAAGAAGTTTCATTAGCTATTTAAGACTGGTGTCTAATCTGTTCTCAATATTAACTATTACTTTTGAACATGGTCCGGGAATAAAAATCAATGTCATCCTCTTTCTGACCCTGACTTGCATGACAAGCTCTAGGTGGGCTTCACTAGGCAACATAAAGTTACCAGAATATTAGAAAATGTAGGTCCTTTTAGAACGTTCCCACTTATTCATGAAATGAAATGAGAGAAAGGAAGGAACAGGAGGACTCAAATGTGATATCCAGGTTTGGGGGCTGGGAAACTAAGTGATAGTGCCATTTACTGATTGGAAAATGTTGGGGAGAAGCAAGTTTGGAAGGGATATTGTACATTTACAAAGTATCTCTTCTTGTGTGCTCTCCTTTTCTCAGCCTATAGAAATGATTAAGTTCTTTCTTTCTTAAGACAATCAAATGGTTAAAACCAAGGCCTCTTTGTTTTAGTCCCTCTGGATGCTGTCCTCTTGCTTTTCCATTAGGTGCAATCTTCTTTAAAGGGGCATCTATTTCTCACTACATCTACTTTCTCACCTCCAAGACTCTTCTAAACTTCCTGCAATCTGGTTTTGCCCTTGCCTTGTTACTGAAACTACCCTTAAAGCTAACAATACTTTAATCGCCAAATCTAGTGGATCCATTTTACTCCTAACCTCACTGAGCCTTCTGTAGCCTTTGATATAGTTGATCACAACAACCTAAATCTTCCCTAGCATCAGTCTCTCTTACTTCTTCCTCCTGTGTGACATTTCCTTCTTCCATTCTTCCTGATTCCTCCTCTATCTATTGCTTAAATGTTGAATTTGCAAGGATTCTGTTCTTTGAAACTTTACACTATCTTGGAGGATGATCTTATCTTTTTGATCCCTTTGGATGATTTTGGCTATGTTCTATAAACTTTCCACTCCTGATTTGCTATCTCCCAAATCTGATTAGTTCTCTTTGAGACTACAGGCTCATATTTTGAGTTTCCTACTGGACAGATAGGCACTAATCCTTACTCATGAGGGTCCACCCTCATGGTTCAATTGTTTCCCAAAGGCCTCACCTCTAAATACCCTCACATTATTTTCAACATATGAACTTTGAGGGAGCAGAAATATTCCGTCTATGGCAAGTATTTTTGCAGATGTTATGAAGATAAGATGAGGTCATTAGGTTGAGCCATAATACAATATGTTTGGTGTCTTTATGAGATGAGGGACATATGAACAAGACACATAGAGAAAAGGAGGACACCATGTCTTCATGTGATACAAGGGCACAGACATAAAAAGACTGGGGTTATGTAAATAATGTAATGTAATATAAACCAAGGGATGTGTGAGGTTAACAGAAGGTTGAAGGGGCAAAGAGAGAGCCTCTTCCAGATGCTTCAGAAGGAACATGTCCTGCCAACAGCTTGACTTCAGACTTTTAGATTCTAGAACTGTGAGAAAATGATTTCTTTACTTTAAGCTTACCTGGGTTATATTACTTTGCTACCTCAATGCTAGGTAACTAATATGTTTAACTTAAATGTAAATGGTGCAAATACACCAAATTAAAAGACAGAGATTGGCAAAATGGATTAAGAAGACATTATTCAAGTCATTATTCAAACATTATGTTTGAAACATAATGCCATGGGTAGGTTGACTTTACATTTACAAAAGCATGGATTAGATTGATACATATTGACCTAAAGGTATACCCACTGAAATACAATTAAGTGAGAAAATCCATTTAGATTTTAGAGTTATATGTATTAACATAACCTTATCTTTATAAAACCATAAAACCCACACATGAACATACACATAAACACACACACATATGAATACATAAGCATACACACTCACAAAGGAAGCATGAAAGGCTACAAAACTGATTCCTTCAATGTTACAAGGGGTAGGAAAGTAGAGAATACTATCTTTTTTGTACTTTTGGATCATTTCACTTCTTACAGTGAGACCACACTGTTTTGTAATATAAAGGAAAACTGCAATTAAGAAACTGAGGAAAAATTTTTACCTCAAGTTTACTTTTTCTCTTGTTATTTACTTTGGTGAAGTGGTACCATCGTTTACTCCCAAGACAAAGGAACTTCAAGTCATTCTAGATCTTTCCTTTTCTGTAATCTTTGACCCCTCCACTTAATTAGTCATCAATTACATATTTTAGTTCATAAATATCCCTGCCTTCCCCTAATTAATAATTGGACTACTTTATTCTAGCTCCTAGATCTCTTTTAAATCCCTTCCCCTCTTTACCACCCTTACCGGTAAGGCTTTTTTTTAGTTCAACACTTCATTATCTCTCAACATTTCAATGTCCTTTAAAATAATCCTCTGTTTTACTCTCCCACCCATTCTCTCATACAGTGCCCTCAAAATTAACTTTCTGAACAGTTAAAATGTACTACTGATGGACTAGAAATGAATATATTTTAATAGGTATGCTTTTAATGTTCATAAGAAAACACAACATATTAAACTCATGATTTCAAATGTATTATTGCCTAAATTTAAGAAATTAAAATGGTGAATGTAGAAAATGAATAAATAAAATTGGAAAATATCGGTCTACAAGGATAAGGGCAAATTCCATGAATCTCTATGATCTGGTTCCATCCTACCTTCCAACTATGTTATCGTAAACGTTCTATTCAAATTAGAGGGAATTTTCTGATGGCCACAAACATACCATTGGAATCCTTGGAATCTTTCATCCCTCCCTGCCATTCCTCATGATGTTCTCACTCATTCTACCTGGTATATTGTCTCCTTCTTTTCCTTTAATATTCAGCTCAAATATTTCTTCTGTGAGGATATTTTTCCCTCATAGCATACCAATAGCACCTTTATTTTAGTATTTGCACTTTATAATCTGATAGTTATTTGTTCATACTTTATCTTTCTTACCAAATTATAAACTCCTCTTAGACAGGGACTAGATTTACCCAATTTATTTCAAAGACACACAAAATACCTGGGATAATCCCAATTTATAAAATTTGCATAAAAATATCAAAAACTGGAATCTAGAATTATCAGTTTCTTGCTTTCTCTTAAACATCACACTGGTCACCTGGAAAACACCACAAAGGTCAGGGTCATGAAGGTTTCAAAGGTAGAAGCCTAATAGATTAGAAGGGATTAAGGAGAGACTGAGTTGCCCTCAACAGGCACTAAGTTAACTGTTCTGCCCAGGCACGTCAGCATCTGTGGACCAAGTCTTTCTTCCCACCTTCCTTGTTTATGTTGTTTCCGGTTGTCTGGGGTAAGTAACCTAAGGTCTCAGCCTGCCCTGGGATTAACAAAAAGTGTTCTAGAGAGGAGGTAATAGCATGGACAATAGTCTGCATGACAATGTTAGATTTTGGAGCTCTCTGACTTGGTATTTCACTTCTAGATAAGGTATACTAGTTGTAAAGAGTTATTAATGAGAGGGGTAGAGGGAAGGGATGCAGGTGAGAAGAAAGAGATAATTAGATTGAGACTGACTATCATACAAATCTCACTCAAAAACATTTAAACACTTTGACTTAAAGCCAACCCTGTTGAGAGCCCCAATTCTTGTAGGAATACTAATTGGGCATGCAGAGGGAACTGGAAAATGACTGCAAATCCCAAAAGCAAAAGACTTGTAGGCATACTCCCATAGGCCCATTTCCCCTTCACACAATATACTCAGAACTTACTGCTTACTATTTGTGTGTGGGTTTCAGTCATAACATCTTTTTCTTTCTAGTAAACAATCGCAGTTTATCAAGAAACAAGAAATTTGCTTACTTTGATTCTAAAATGCTCATCAGAATTAGTAAGAAATGACTTCTTAGATTAGCACACAAGTATTTGTGGCATTTGTTGCATTCACAAAGTGAGTGTAGTATTTCCTGAGATAGCAAAAAATTCACACCGAGAAAGGCTCTGTGGTTGCCGAGAACAAAAGGCATTGTCTTGGGTACAGCAGAGCAGACTGATGTGAGGAAGCTAGGTGAGTTGGTGGGTGGGATGGAACCCGGGTAGAGGAAAAGGAAGGACAAAAGCATGAGAAACCTATGCTAAGGCAACTAAATTTGTCCAAAAATAATATAACAGGCCCTCCCTGGTTGCGCAGCAGGTTAAAGCACAGCACAGAGAAGCTTAAGCCACTTCCTCATGAGTTTGATCCCCTCCTGCCCTGGAGGAGATCC
>NW_004567144.1:4457318-4467806 GCF_000260355.1 Condylura cristata
CTGCTTGTTCTGCTCCCCACTCTGTCTCTGGTGAATCTTCTCACTGCCCCTGCACCTCTGGCCTGTACCCCAGTTCTATATGTATAAATGAATAAGTCTTTTTAAAAAAAGAAAGAAAATATCATGCTAATTATTTCACAAAGTATACAATATCATATATATGTATGTTACATTTCACAACTTAAAGATATACGATATCAACCATATCTCTATAAAATTGGAAGAAGAAAGAGAAAACATGCTGAATCAAAGAAACCAGAAACAAAGGATCACATATTGTGTGACTGCATTCATCTGAAATATCCAGAATAAATGGATCCATAGAGATAGAAATCACTTTAGCGGTGCCCAGGGGAAATAGGGAATAACTTCTTCGTGGGCATAGGATTTCCATTTGGAGTAATGAAAAGTTAGATAGAGATGATGGTTGCACAACATCATGAATATATTTAATACCAATGAATTGTATACTTTATTTTTTTATAAATACAATTTCTTTTTTTTAAGATTTATTTAGTTATACATAAAGAACTGGGGTACAGGCCAGAGGTGCAGGGATGGTGAGAGGATTCACCAGACAGAGTGGTGACAAACCTACAGGGCCGACTGACAAAGTACACTGCTAAGGGGAGCAGTGGGCGGGTGAGGAGAGGTCTGCTGCGCCATGTGGATCATTTCTGGGCTGGGAATCAAACTCACACTGAAGTGACTGCACCTCACTTGCAGTGCAGCATCCTAACCAGTTGCACCACCAGGGAGGGCCTTATTTTTTAAAGATTTATTTATACATACAAGAACTAGAGTACAGGCCAGAGGTGTGGGGGGTGAGAGGATTCACCAGAAACAGAGTGGGGAGCAGAATAGGCAGATAGACTGAAATAAACTGCTGGGGGAAGGCACCAGGCGGGAAAAGGAGAGGTCTGCTGCATCGTGTGTTTCACCTCCCTGGTCAGGGATCAAACTCATGTTGCAGTGGCTGCTGATAGCTTAATAGTGCTGCCTTTTGACCCCTTGCATCACCAGGGAGGGCCCTGAATTATACATTTTAAAATTGTTAAATGATAGTTTTTCGTGTATGTGTATTTTATGACAATAAAAATTTCAGACATGTAAGAGGCTGTAGAGAAGCATTAGAAATAAACTATAAGTGAGATTTAAGCTTCATTATGCCTCAACTTGGAAAACAAAAGTATAGCAATCTAAGCGTTGAGATATAGGAATACATTTAGCAAAACTGTAACCCTGTAAGACTGTTGAAATCTTTTGTCATGTAGAAACAATCTTAGTAATGAAAAGAACCTTACATGCCATCTTAATCTTTCCTACAGTCAAAAAAATATGAACATACACACCCATAGAGGAAAAAAAAAAGCAATATATTTCAAAAGAAATGCCAGTTACAACATATAAAGAGCTCAAAAGTCACCATTCCTACCCTCACAACAAGAAAAAAGCTGAACAAACTGAAAAACAACAATTATTCTCAGGCTCTTCAAAGAATTGAGGACATAGGACAAAAAAAAAGGAGTAGAGAAAAATTCCCTCAAGATTTTAATGGAGAGATAACCATTTTGAAATATGTCCAGAATATTTTGTTGTTCTTTACAAAGGCTGTAGTCAAAGTGCAGTAGTCCACCCTGACCAGGGGGGATAAATTCCAAGATCCCCAGTGACTATGTGAAACTACAGATAGCTAGGGCTGGACAATATATAGACTTATTTTTCCTATAATATATATTTGTGATAAAGTTTAATTTGTAAATTGAGCACAGTAAAATATTAACAATAATAACTAATAATAAAACAGAATAATTATAACAATATACTATAATGAAAGTTATATGAATGTGGTATCTCGCCCTTTCCCATTCCCCCTCCATCCAGCCTTCCTGTTTCACCTAAGTTGTAGAGTAGTGAGCAAAAAGCACTTGAAAAAAATCACAGATTAGGAGCACACGCTCACTAAAAATTTAAATCCTAATCATCAGAACATAGAATCCTCCTTTTCTTCTGAAACCATGTCATCACATCAATAAGCTTCCTGTATAAGAACAGGAGATTACAATGGAAAGAACTGCATGTCTCAGACCTTACTCAAGATTGCTCTGGGGAAACAAACAAAAAACAGGAGAGAAAAAAACAGGAAAACAGAAGTATATTACCTCTAACACAGCTACAATAAACAGTAAGCCTAGACTAACTCCTAGCCAGATAAGCATGCTAAATGCCACTCACATTAAATGTGAATTTAACTGAGTTCCTTTAACCTAGTACACCATGTCCAGCTTTCAGCAAGACATTAAAAGGCACACTAAAAAGCAAACAAACAACGCACAATTTAAAGAGACAGAGAAAGCATTAGAACCAGTCTCATATATGGCAGATTTTAGAATTACCAGAAAAGAAGTTTAAAATAACTACATGCTAAGGGCATATAGTTGCAAGATACAAAATCAGCATACAGAAATCAGTTGCATTTCTATATACTACCAAAGATCTGAGAAAAAGAGGAATATCATCTCATTTCCAATAACATAACTAAAATACTAAACACAACAAAACACTTAGGAATAATTTTTAAAATATGTATTTATTTATGCATAAAAGAACTGGGGTGTAGTACAGAGATGCAGGGGGTAACAAGACTCTCCAGAAATGGAGAGGAGAACAGAACAGGCAGGTCTACTGCAATATACTGCTAAGGGGAGCAGCAGGCAAGACGGGAGAGGTCTGCTGCACCATATCGGGGTAGCTCCTTGGTCAGATATCAAACTCAGGCCGTAGTGGTTATAACATTGAGACTTACACCTTAGGCCACACAGAGACCCTACTTAAGAACAAATTTAACCAAGGAGGTGAAAGACCTCTGCACTGAAAACTATGAGACTTGTATAGAATAAATTAGGAACACACAGACAAATGGAAAAATATCCCACAAATGGAAAAATATCCCACATTCAAGGATCAGAAGAATATTTAATCAACATGTCCATACTACACAAAGTTGTGTATAGATTCAAAGCAGTCTCTCTCAAGATTTCAATGGCATTTTCCCCAGAAATAGAAAAAAAAATCCTAAGATAAATTGGAACCATAAATGATGCTAAATAGCCAAAGCAATCCTGACAAATAAAAATAAAGCTGGAGACATCCGCTTCTTTATTTTAAACCATACTACAATCCTATCACCATTGAAACAGTGTTGCCATAAAAAAAAGAGATACATAGAATAAAAGTGAGAACAAATATTTGACAAGGAAGGCAAGAACATTCAATAGGAAGGAATAATCTCTTCAATAAAGGGTGCTAGGAAACTAGGCAGAACAATAGGCAGAAGATTGACATTAAACTTCTATCATACACCAGTCACACAAAATGGAAGCACAGTAAAAGAATCGAGGATTTGGAAACACCCTTAAGCATTACTGTTGAGCTTATTAACTATACTGATATTAACCCTTTATTGGCCTCATGAAGAATATGGAAACAAAGATAAGTTAGGAGACATTCTTCTAATTTAAGGGGAAGATTAAGTAACATGAACCTGTAAATTCTGACCTTGAGTCAGACAAAGCCATGCAAAATATCCAAAATCTAATGATGTTGCAAATGATAGGATTTCCTTATTTCCTGACTTTAAAGATCCTCAGGAGTTACATGTTCCTATGAATATGAATGAATGTACAGTTCTATCAGGTCTTATATCTGAAATTAAATGCTAATGATAATACTATGGAATATCAAGAGTGTCTGGAATATTTACATATCTTTACTACTTTATGTTTAAAGATATATATATATATATTAGCATATGAATTTTGATATACATTAAGATTTAAAAACTCAATCAATTGACTGACTTGGGTAGGAGACTTAGACTTTTAGGGGGGGAAATTTTGTAACATAAAACTTGAATCCAGGGAAGTGGGTTAGATGATCATTCCCCTATTTATGCATTTAAGTATATATTTTAGTTAATTAGGTATGTATATTTATGTTATCAACTTTTTCCTTTTTGTTTAGAATATTTTAAAGCAAATTCCAGATATCAAATCTTTTTTCAAATTTAGAGCTCTGTCACTAATTAATTAAAATTAGCTTAGACCAGTTTCAGCCAAAGAGATTAGTATGACCATGTTAATATTTTACAGAATATTAGCAAAAGAAAAATACACTTGGTACCTTAGGCTGCTGACTTTTGTTTTCTTCTCTAGGGTCCTTATGTTGCTTTGGTTTCTTAGGAACCAGGAATTTGTTGTTGCTGTTGTTTGTTTTTTAATTTAGTATCATTGTTCTATATCTTTGTTAGTGTTTTGACAGTATAAGACTTACCACCCCAAGCGTAGTCATCACAGCACTCCCACCAACAAAGCACCCATAAACTCCATATTAGTCCATGTGATCTCTCCTTCTACCCCTATCACCCATTCTCACATCTCCCTTTTCTCTCCCTCTGGATGTCTCAGATCTATGGTCAGCTTTCAAGGGCTGGTTTTAATGTTTGTCTTTGTCCGACTTTTTTTTTTTAAGATTTATTTATTTATGCATACAAGACATAGGATACAGGCCACAGGTGTGGATGGTGGGAAGATTCACTAGAAACAGAGTGGGGAGGAAAACAGGCAGATGTACTGAAATACACTACTGAAGGGAGCAGCAGGGAGACAGGAGAGGTCTGCTGTGCCATGTGGGTCACCTCCCAGGCCGGATATCGAACTCTTGCTGCCGATAGCTTCATAGTGCTGATCTTTAAACACGTTCTCACCATTGAGAACTTTTGCCTGACCTTTTGCTTGGTTTCTCTATATTTCACATAAAAGTGACACCACCAGTGTTTATTATTTCTCCTTCTGGCTTATTTTGCTTAGCATAATCCTGTCCAGCTTCGAATGGCATGAATTTGTCTTTTTTGATCAATGAGTTGTATTCCATTGTTCATATACTACATCTTCTTGATCCAGTCATCTGTTTTCAGACCCTTAGATGGTTTCCATATCTTGGCTATAGAGATGGTGTTGCAATAAGTATAGGAGTGCGGGTTTCTTTTTGAATTAGTGTTTTTGTGTTCTTTAGGTAGATACTTATGCATGGAATTGCTGGGTCATATGGCAGATCCATTTTTAGTCTTTTGAGAAACCGCACTGTTTTCCATAGGGGCTACCTACATCTTAACAATGTAAGAGGATTCTTTTCCCCCACATCTTGCCAGCATTTCTTGTTTCTAGTCTTTTTGATATGGGCCATTCTCACTGATACATGGTGGAATCTCATGGTGGTTTTGATTGCATGTTGAGGATAAGTGGAAAAATTAACATTTTTCCATGTGCCTGCTGGCCATTTTTGTATCTTCTTGGAGAAGTGCCAGCTTAGCTCTCTGTCCATTTTTCAGTTGGGTTATTTGTTTTTATTGTTGTTGTTGAGTGTAGAAATCATACCATTTTAACAAGTTATTCCAGCCTTGAAGTTATAGAATCATTAGCATAATCATATATGAGTCTAGTGTTGCCCAATCTCTCAAATAAGATTTCTCAGTCTCCCAATCCAAGTGTCTGCTTGGTAAATGGCTTCAATTAACATTGGTATGCTTACCACCTTCTTCACTGAGACTTTTCACTTGGGAAGCTTAATTTTATTTTACTTTATTTAAAATATGGAATGCTTCATAAATTTTCATGTCACCCTTGCACAGGCGCCACGTTAATCTTCTTGTATCATTCCAATGTGCTGTCAAAGTGAGCACAACTTGGGAAGTTTTAGAATAAAGCAAAGAAATATTTAAGAAACCCATTATGTGAATTTTTACTTCAAAAAAGGTGGTTTCACATACTTGATGCTTTACATATTTGTTACCAGAGGGTACATTTGGCCTGGTACAACAACAACCTTGCAACAGATTTGAAATATTTGAGCAATTTAGATTTTTTTCATTTTAAGGTGAGATCATACTGAATTTTTCTTTTGTTCTTCCAGCTTTATTGAGACATGACTAACAAAACTGTACATAGTTTTAATGTCAAACATGATGATTGGATGTATGTGTACTTTGTAAAATGATTACCACAATCAGGCTAATTAAGACATCCATCACCTCACATTTTATTTTTTGGCATGGTGAGAATGCTTAAGATCTACTCACTTCAAATCCCAAGTATATAATAAGCATTATTAGCTACAGTCACCATGCTGTATATTAGATGCCAGAATTTATTCATCTGATAGTTGAAAAATTATACTCTTGGACTAACATATCCCCAACTCCCCCTGCCCCAGAAAGCCTATTCTATTCTTTGTTTCTAAGTTTGAACTTTTCTTAAGATTTCACATATAAGTAAGATCATACAGTATTTGTCTTTACTTGTCTTCTCTTAGCATAATATCCCCTAAATTAATCCATGTTATTGCAAATGGTAGGGTTTCCTTATATCCATTCATCTGTTGGTGGACACTTTGATGTTATTTTTTTTAGATCTATTTATTTATGCAAACAAGAGCTGAGGTGTAGGTCAGAGATGTAGTGGGGTGAGAGGATTCACTAGAGACAGAGTGGGGAAGAAAACAGACAGATAAACTAAAATACACTGGTGAGGGGAGTAGTCAGAGAGACAGGAGAGGTCTGTTGTGCCATACGGGTCACCTCCCTGGCTGAGGATCAAACTCTTGCTATAGTAGCTGCAGATAGCTTCCTAGTGCTATGCCTTAAACCCTTGCACCACGAGGGAGGCACCTGATATTATTTTAATTCCTGGCTACTGTCAATAATGCTACAAAGAACCTGGGACTATAAATATCTCTTTGAGATAGTGATTTCATTTCTTTTGCACATATCCAAGAGTGACATTGTTGGAACATATGGTAGGTCTACTTTCAATTTTTTTGAGGAATTTCTATACTGTTTCTATAATGCCTAAATCATTTTTACATTCCCAAAACAATGGACAAAAGTTTCCCTTTACTTCATATCTTACTAATATTTATTCATCTTGATAAAAATGAAGCATGCTTCTGAATTAGCTTTCTTTCAACAGTCTAATCTACTGATAGCTTCTCTTCAACCTATTAATGTTCTTAAATCTTACACTTCTTTAAAAAAAAAATAGTGCTCCAGGGACCTCCCTGGTAGTACAATGGATTAAGTCTCAGCACTATGAAGTTATTGGCAGTGACTGCAGCACAAGTTCAATACCCAGACATGGAGGTGACCCACATGGCACAGCAGACCTCTATTGTCTCCCCTGTTGCTCCCCTCAGCAGTGTATTTCAGTCAATCTGCCTCTTCTGTTTCCCACTCTGTCTCTGGTGAATACACTCACTGTCCACACCTCTAGCCTGCAGCCCAGTTCTTGTATGCATAAATAAATAAATCTTAAAAAAACTTCTATATTAAAAAAAAGAATAGTGCTCCATAACAATGCTTTTTTGTGTAGTTACCATCTGCTTTGTCTATTGTTCTTTCTCCTTGTCAAATGTCTTTAAAGATTGAATTTCCACACCTTCTATTCATTTTTATAAAATTGGAATACTTCAACCAAACAAAAATAATAGAGAATAGCTAATAAATACACATATATGCACAAGTTATATTATTAAATATTAATATTTTGCCAAATTTCCTTTTGATTTTTTCGAAGCTTTATTTATTTATACATACAGAACTGGGGTACAGACCATAGCTGCAGGGTCTGTGAGAGGGTTCACCAGAGACAGAGTGGGAAGCAGAATAGGCAGACCGATGAAGTACATTGATGAGGGGAGCAGTGGGTGAGACAGGAGAGGTCTGCTCTGCCATGTGGGTCAGCTCCCTGGTGAGGGAATCTAACCTGCGCTGAAGCGGCTGCCGCTAGCTAGCTAGCAGGGCTGAGCTTTAACTGGCTGTGCCACCTGGGAGGGCCCTCCTTTTGATTTTTTAAAGAAATAACTGCTACAGTTTAAATATTATGTCTTGAATCTCTGGTGGCTCAGGAGTTAAGTCTCAGCGCTATCCAGTTATTGTTTGCCAGTGCAGCATGAGTCCCATCCCAGCCAAGGAGCAAGCCCACATGGCACAGCAGACCTCTCCTGCCTACCCCCACCCCCGGCTTCCCTCAGCAGTGTATTTCAGTTGATCTGCCTGTTCTGCCCCCACTGTTTCTGTCCTTTCTCACACACACAGCCCCTACACCTCTGGCTTAGATCCTAGTTCTTGCATGCATAAATAAATCTTTAGGAAAAAATTTAGATAATAAAAATAAATACTGTATGTCTCTATTACTTCCCCATTATTCTTCCTACTTCCCCAGAGGTGACCACTATTCAGATTTTACTGTTTATTTCCATAAATCTTTTGATGTTTAGACTACACATGTATGCATCTCTAAAAATATTATGTAGCTATGAAAGATATGGTCCCAATGAATTATGCCTCCATGGAACCACTTCCTCGGTAGTCTTTCCCCATACTGATTCTGGACTTGACAATGTGATTTTTTTTAAGATTTTTTTTTTTTTTTAAGATACAGAACTAGGGTACAAGCCAGAGGTGCAGGGGTGGTGAGAGGCTTCACCAGAGACAGAGTGGGGAGCAGAACAGGCAGATTGACCAAGTATACTGCTAGAGAAGCAGCGGGTGGGTCAGGAGAGTTCTGCTGTGCCATGTGGGTCAGCTCCCTGGCCAGGGATCAAATTCATGCTGCAGTGGCTGCAGGTAGCCCCATAGTACTGTGCTTTACCCTGTTGTGCTACCAAGGAGGGCTGGACAACATGATTTTCTTTAGCCAAAGGCATGTTTAAAAATGTGATGCAAGCAAAAGCTTGAAAAGTACTTTGCACACTGGGGACTGCTGCCATCTTAGCAGGTCCAAATCTTCTGGAAAGGCCACATGTAAGAAAATCTAGCTCACTCTGTGAGTTACTAGATTTGCAAGTGAAGTCATCACAAATAACCCAACCCCCTGAAAGCTGTTAGCAGATTGCAAAATATGAATGAGTCTAGACAAGTCTACCAGGAGAATTGTTTAGCCAAATCTAGTTCAAATTTTCTACAGAATTTTGAGCAAACAAACTAAATATTATTTTAAATGAATGTTTTGGGTGATTTAGTTTTTATATCAGTGATATTATCTTATTAATATTCAATGCTTATTGCAATTTTTTTTGCTTCTTCATATTGACATTTTTTCATATTAATATTAATACATGTGTTTGTGGTAATTCATTTTTACTACAGGATTTCTTCATTTGAATACAACACATTCACTTACTAATGGATACTTGTACTTCCAGTTCTTTTTTTAATTCCAGTTTTAACAACCATAAGCAATATTGTAATGAGCATTCTTGTATGAACCCTTTTACACTATGAGTGGAACTACATGATTGAAAGGATGAGAACATCACCAACTTTACATTATAGTACCAAATTTCTTTCCATTTGTACAGGTCCTAGATCACTTACCTACAATTTTAAAATCCAAAAATCTCTGAAAATAAAAAGCATTTTTCAAAGTTTGACTTTTTCACTTTGTTTATGGTACTTAGGTACCTTTAGAATTTTCTCATTTTGGAAATGCAGATGGTCAACAGGCATATGAAAAGATGTTCATCATCCACTTGTAGTCAGAGAAATGCAAATCAAAACCACAATGAGATACCATTGGGGTTACACCAGTAAGAATGGCACATATCAAAAAAACAGGCAAAAACAAATGTTGGCAAGGATGTGGAAAAAACGGAACTCTCCTATACTGCTGGTTGGAATGCAAACTGGTGCAATCACTATGGAAAGCTGTGTGGAAGACTCTCAGATTATTAAAAATGGAGCTACTATATGACCCAGAGATTCCACTCTTGGGAATCTACCCATAGGACACAAAAACATTAATTTAAAAGGAAGCCTGAACTCCTGTGTTTATTGCAGCCCTATTTACAATAGATAAGGTATGTAAACAAACTAAATGCACAAAAACAGATGCTTAGATCAAGAAAATGTGGCATGTATGCATAATGGAATACTACTCCGCAACAAAAAAAGATAAACTCTATTTATCTATTTGTATTTGCTTTTTGTAGCAACATGGAAGAAACAGGAAAGTATTATGTTCAGTGGGATAAGTCAGAAAGGAATAGAAAAATAGTGGATTATATCATTTATAGAAAGAGTACAGAGAAATAGAACAAAAGGTCAAAAAAAGGACAAAACTTTTAGGAAACTATAGATCTGAGGCTTAAAGCAGGGGAGAGGGTGGGAAGAGCACAAGGAACCATGGTGATGGTTCACAGATGATGTGGTTTTGGGATATTTACAGGAACTACACCTGACAAGAGAAATCAAATACTGTATAAAAATGAACAGCAATGTTATAAAATCAACACACAAAAGTCAGAGGCTTTCTTATACACAAACAACCAAGCAGAAGAAACAGAGATAAAAAAAAACCATCCCCTTTTCAATTAAAACAAAAAGAATCAAATACCTGGGAGTCAACCTAACAAAGGAGGTAAAAGACCTCTACA
>NW_004567144.1:4469466-4477633 GCF_000260355.1 Condylura cristata
AAAAAAAAAGTCAGTAAAGATTATGAAGTTGTAAAGATTGTAAAGTTATAAAGTTACAATTTATTGTAAATTAAATACTATCATTTAAAATAATTGTAGGGTCTCTTCAGTGGTGCAGGGTTAAAGACACAGCACTGTCAAGGTATTGGCAGCCAATGCAGCATAAGCTTTGTCCCAGAACAGGGGGCTGACCCACATGGCACAGGAGACTTCTCCTGTCTCGCCCAATGCTCCCCTCAGCAGTATATTTCAGTCAATCTGCCTGTTCTGCTCCCCATTCTGCCTCTGGTGAATCCTCTCACTGCTCCCCACACATACACCTCTGGACTACACCCCAGCCTTGCATGCATAAATAAATACTAAAAAATAAAATAGTGATTGTATATGTACTCTTCATGTGTGTACAGGCTTAACTCGCCCTTCACCAAAGCTCCTGTGCCAATACCCAATCACCTTCCTTTGGTATTCCCTCAAAAATGTAACCCAAAAAATTATATAAGCATGTATACAACTGAATTTTTTTAATTAAAGAGGAAAAATAAAATATTAAAATAACAATTGCCAAAATTAAAAAAGAAAACATTTGAACTCTAAGAATATACCACTTAATTTAATTACAACGATATACACAATTTCATTTTTATAGTTACTCAGGCAAGTTAAAGGACAAACATACCCAAAGAAGTGTGTTAGACAGGATCAAGAAATTTATAGAAGTTAGGAAAATAAGAGGCTATTTCTTTAAAACAGGCCAGAATTATACATTGGTCACTGAGAGAAGACTCCATAATATAGCACTAACTGTTTGGGAGAAGCACTTAATAACATGCTACATAATATAAAATTTTTCTTCGGGAACCAAAGTTAAATTATGCAGCTAAAGTCCATGCTATTTCTATGACTGCCTCTCCTAACTTTCAAAACTAGAAGAAAGTACAAATTACTGATATTTTCCACATAAAGCCCCCAAGTTTTCTTTAATGAAAGAAAAAGAGTTCCCTATCTTCATTTAGCTTCAAAGTCTTATCAATTTTTCTTCAGAAATATCTTTCTGAACCTCTCGATTTCTCTCTTTAGTTCAAGACCTAATTTCTTCCTTTAGACAATTCCAGTAGTCTCCCTTTTCCTGGTCTTTCCCCTACCCAGTCTATTCTTCACACTGCAATCAGCCCTCTAAAACACAGTTCCCTTTCACCTTTAAAGTTCTTCAATGGATACCAACTGTACCAAAGAGTTTGACATGCAAGCACCTTTGTGATGACTACTACCTAACTGTCCTTTCCTTATTTTGTCTTCTATCAAATCCTTATTTTATATCTATAGTTCAATTTTGCCAGTCTATTTTCAGTTACAAGAATGGAACACACTGTTTTACTACAACATGCCTGGGTAATTTGATTTCCTCCTGAAATTTCCTTTTTAACCTTGTGCACTTAGTAAATGCACATTCGTTGCCCTCCATTTAATTACCTTCTCTGTGAAGATTTCTGTAAGATTCAATCTCCATTGTTACACTTTATCATGTTTAGTCTGTTTATGTTTCTCCTACTGCTACCAGATTGCTTTTACTCCTTAAGTTAAGAGAAAAAGCCTGGACTTATTCACATTTTTATTTTCAATGTGTCACAGAGTAAGAGGACAATTGCTATTAAATGACTAAATAACCCCCTTCTCCAGCAGTATTTCTTGCTATCCAACAGTTCTATGACTACATATTGTACTCTCTAGCCTGTCTTTGGTATTCATCATTATTTATTACCTAGCAACTGAAGCATAATTTAGTACATTTTAGATTGGTAATGCCTGGCAGTGTTATAGGTAAATTTTCAGAAGCCATAACTGATAATTTTTCCAATATCTAACTTTCAGGTATAAACAGTTGTAACAATTTCTTTCATTTTGTGTTGGTACAAACCTCCACTTTTTATATTCACTTAGTCTCCCACATGCTGTTTTATCTAGGTTGTAATACATGAGGAATTTTCTTGATTAACCTTTAGGTAAAATGACGTTCTTCAAAGTCAGAAGGATCACAGTAAAAACAGGTTTCTGTCTCGGCAAAGGACAGAATACTAAGACTGATCAGTTATCATCATTGTTGTCATCATCTTCACTAACATTTCTTCAGGTGCCATGTAAACTCATTTAATCCTCATAATAATACTGTGGAGTACATACACTTCACACAACCTTACTAAGCCCTTGGGGTCAGATATATTCCAGAAGTCAGATATTTGTGGGTGAGGAGTTTAGAAAGGTAGTCACTGTAAATACCATATATTATACAAAATCGCCAGTGGGGTCTGGAAAAACACTCAAAATCAAGTCCATTTTTATTTCTGCAGGAAAACATGAATAGTCTCACTGAATAGAATAAATAAATGTCAGGGTCCTCCCTGGTTGCTCAATGGGTAAGGGATCAGGGAAAATATATATAGTAATATATTGTAATAAAGTAAAAAAGAACATCAACTAACAACTATAAACCAGAGACATTCTACAGGGGAGGAGAGGGGAACAAAGTCAAAACTGGGGTGGAAAGAGCACATGGGACTATGATGATGGCTCATGGGTAAAGAGGTAGTACAAAGTCCACAGGGATTACAACTGAGCTGAAAAAAATGTACAAAATGAAGAATAATGTGTGTGTGTGTGTGTGTGTGTGTGTGTGTGTGTGTGTGTGTGTGAAGCTATCCACAGCCACTGCAGCTTGAGTTCAATCCCCAGTCAGTAAGGTGACCCACACGGTGCAACAGATCTCACTTGTCTCACCTACCGCTCCCCTCAGCAGTGTATTTCAGTCAATCCACCTGTTCTTTTCTCCACTCTGTCTCTGGGGAGTCCTCTCACTGCCTGCCCCCCCCCACATCTCTGGCCTATACCCCAGTTCTTCTATGCATAAATAAAAAGAATCTTTAAAAAAGAAATAAAAGTCATTAATACTTTTATATTAATTCAGAGCAAGCCTTGCTATCATATGCCTCTCTCTTGCTTCTGCCAACCTGTGTGCCTTCAGTGTTTTCCACCACCTTATCTCAGCCTACTGAGAACCTTACTATTTCCCAAGGGTCAGTTCATTTTCATCTCCTATAGCTACCTTTTCTGATCACCATAACTGGAAATGATCTCCTTCTTTGTGCTGTTCTTTACTACAAGGTGAAATTTTATGATCAATAAGGTCAAAAGATCACCGAGTTCCACTTCTGCCCTCAAGAACTCTTATTACTCTGGGGATCCTTTTTTTTTTTTTAATTAAGACAGCTACTTTATTTTGAACAAGAAAATGTCATAAGCAACAAGGAGAATCCAACCACTATCCTCTCCTACTTTGGGGTAGTCATGTCTTCTATCTAATAGTCCCGTCATCAGGGATCATAGAGTCATACAAAGCAGGCATGGTGCTGACTGGTGTCACTGAAGGTGCAAATTTGGGGGGGGGGTGTTGAAAGTCACTTGGGTGGAGTTGAAGGCACATGCAGCACAGGGCACCAAACCATCCACTTTGACTCAGAAAGCATGGAGTAAGATGTCCGCATATCCGCAGCTCCTTTCATGGAACACTGTTTTCTAGTTCTTTTCATTGAAATGTTCCTTATCACATGATCTTGCAAAGGAAGCTCCTCTAGCCTCAAGTCTATAATATAAAGCAAGGACAGAATCATAGATTTTCTTTTGTTACCCTCCCAATGGATAAAGACATATTCCAGGCCCCAGAGAATACTGCTATGGTGTCTGTGCCCAAAAATCCACATACTGCTCCTGAGTCTCAAAATGGCCAACTGACTGGTTATACATCATCCACAAGGGCTCTCCCGTACACAGCCACAAACAGCCACTAGCATGAAGTGGTGATAAATCCAGGCAGGGAGGGATATCATGTGTCCTTTCTCCATGAAAATCCCGATCTACTTGTCTTCCTTGTCTCTTACTTCATCATAACCACTGATATACCGGAAGTAACAGATATCTTCAAATAGATGAAGGTGCTCCTCATAAAACATTTTAATCTTTCCCTTATAATTTGCTTATAGTTATTATGGCCATTCAAGAATAGTTTCTCGCTTTCAGATCTTTTCTAATTCTAGATCATTCTCAAATTTGTCAACCTCCAGCTTCCAGTAAAAGACCTCAAGCTAGTGCAAGTGATATAGGCCAACATAACTGCCAGGCTAGGCCTGACGGGGCCACCTTGAATAGTTGGCTCACTGCTCCATATACCAGGCAACACAATGTTGGCCAATGCACACATACTCTAGATATCCTTTAGTTAGTCAGTGCTTTTCAAAGTCTAGCAAATAAAAGTATCACACCCAACGATGCTGATTAACTAACTGGGGGTGGGACTTGGAAAATTTTTTTTTTAATTTTTTTACATCATTCTTCACTTTGTATATTTTCCATCTCAGTTGAAGTCCCTATGGGCTTCCCATCACCAATTGACCCGTGTGCCATCACAAGTCCTGTGCCCTCTTTCCACTCCAGTTTTGGAAATTATTTTTAATTAAAAATAAAAAGTATTCCAGAGGGCTTTTATGCAGGTACGCGGGTCTATACATATCCTTTTAGGAGGTTTATGGATCCCATGAAATGACATGAAAATATCTGCAATATTCATACATTTTCTAGAAAGAGTTCACAGTTTATATTATATCATCTATGAGCTTTAATATTTTTAAAGATTTATTTATTTATGCATGCAGAACTGGGGTACAGACCAGAGGTGCAAGGTCTGTGAGAAGATTCACCATACAGAGTGGGGAACAGAACACGCAGATGTATTGAAATACACTGTGAGGGGAGCAGCAGGTGGGTCAGGAGAGGTCTGCCACACTATGTGGGTTACCTTCCTGGCCGGGGATTGAACTCGTACTGCAGTGTCTGAAGTAACTTCATAGTGTTGTGCTTGAACCTGTTGTGACACCAAGGAGGGCCCAGTTTAAAATTTTTTAATCTCACTAAAAATAAACATATATTAACTGATGAATTACAAAACAATTAAGCTAGGAACAAAAACAAAAATATCAAAGTTTACAGTGAATTAAAATGAGGCTGGAGGTAAAATAAAAGTATGTGTATATGTAGGATAGGCAATAGGGACAAGTCAAGATAACATTGAGTTTTCTAGCTGAGGTAACCAGAAGTATGCTTACATTAACTGAAACAGAGAACATAGGTTAATGAAGAATTTTAAGAAATGGAGTAGAGCACAGTGCTTAGGAATGTTGATTCTGGAATCAGACTACTTAGATTCAAATTCAGGAATAGCCACTTAGCACTGTAATGTTGGGTAGATTACATACCTTTTCATGTGTCAGTTTCCTCATTTGGAAAATAGCATCGCTACAAACAAAAATTACAGACCAGAAACTCTTATGAATACAGACATTTTAAAAGACCCCAAAAGAATTCACAAGCAAGATGAATCTAGTAAAATAAAAAAAAGGGGGTTATAAACTCTGACCAAGATTTATCCCAAGAACATAAGATTGGCTTAACCTCCAAAAATCAATTGTCATGATGACATGGAAATGTTCTCAGAATTGCATTTTTAGGTGATTCTATTATTGTGCAAATGTTAGAGTATAATTATACAAATATACATGACAGAGCCTACTACACACCTAGGCTAAAAACTATTACATAGTTTTGGTTTTGATACACTGTTATGCAGTGCATGACCGTAATACTAAACACCATATCAACAGAACAAAGAACAAAGCCCACATGATTATTTCAATAGATAATTAAAACTGACAAGCCCCAAAGCCCCTTCATGATAAAAATGTTCAATAAAATAGAAACAACCTCCACGGGAATCAGTACCAGAGTAGAAAAACTTGAACTATAATTGAGGAAATGATGGAGGCTCAAAATAGACAAGCTTGAGGGATTAAAAAATAATACAGGGACACCTAGTCATGAGAGGACCCCACACTTTGTAAAAGCTCCAGGAGCTCTACCAGGTTCTTACAGGGAAGACTAATGAAAAATCTTCTCAGAAGTCCAGCAGGAGGAGGGGAGAGTAACTATTTTCAAATATACCAGATCATTATATTCTGTTTAAGAAGGCTGGTTTTCAAAGGAAGCTATTTTTTAAAAGAGAAATCAGTTTAATTTACTCAGGAGAAGGAAAATGCCCAATTCCTGTTCCCTGTCTCCAGCCTGTGCCACTTAAGGGTACTGTTGAAAACAGGGGATAAACCTAGATACACCTAGAAGTTCACCACCCATGGGCATAGATTCATTAAAAGACTGAAAACTAATCACAGAATGATGAAAACCTGCCATCCTGCCACACCCTATCACCATTGTGCTAATGGATTACTTGTCTTTTATCATGCCTGGCTTCCAACAAAAACAAAAAAATTACAAGATATACTAAAAGGGGAAAAAATACCATTTTAAGAGCCATAAAAAATATCAGAACCAGACTCATAGATGCCAGATATTAGTTATAATTATCAGACTATGAATTTATTATTTTATTTTAATAATTTTTTTCCTTTTTAAGATTTATTTATTTGTACAGAACTGGGGTACAGGCCAGAGAGGCGGAGGGTGAGAGGATTCACCAGAGACAAAGCGGGGAGCAGAACAGGCAGATCGACAAAGTACACTGCTGAGGGGAGCAGCGGGTGGGTCAGGAGAGGTCTGCTGCGCTCACCATGTGGATCTCCTCGGGGCAGGCAGGGATCGAACTCATGCGGAAGCGGCTTAAGCTTCTTTGTGCTGTGCTTTAACCTGCTGCACCACCAGGGAGGGTCTATCAGAGTAAAACAACTAATGGAAAAGTTAGACAACATTAGTTGTCTAATTAGTTGTCTAATTTCCATTAGTTTAAAACAACTAATGGAAAAGTTAGACAACATACAAAAACAGATAATTTAAGCAGAGAGATGGGAATGGGAATTATGAGAAAGAATCTAAAGGAACTGCTAGCAATCCAAAGTACTGTAGTAGAAATAATGCATGCCTTTGACAAGTTAATTAATAAACTAGTCTTGCCTGAAGAAAGAAATCTCTGAGCTTGAGGATACATCAGTAGAAACTCCCAAAAATAAAAAGAAAAGTGGAAAGGGACTTTAAAAGGAACAAAATATGTTAGAACTGTTGGTCAACAAAAAAGTATGATGTTGCTGGGGCCTCCCTGGTGGCACAGTGGTTAAAGTCTCAGTGCTGTCAAGCTATCACCAGCCACACCAGCTTGAGTTCCATCTCAGCCAGGGAGCTAATCTATATGGTGCAGAACTCTCCTGTCTCACTCACTGCTCCCCTCAACAGTGTTTCTCAATGTATCTGCCTATTCTGCTCTGTCTCTGGTGAATCTTCTCACCTGTCATATCTCTGGCCTACATCCTAGCTTTTGTATTCATAAATATTTTTTAATATAATATTGCCTAATGAGAATAGCAGAAAAAATAAAAAATGGAACAGAAGAAATATTTGAAGCAATGAAAGCTTTAAATTAATTCACCCAAATGAATGTTGGGCACAAGACACAGATCCAAAATATTTAGAAACCATCAAGTTGGACAAATGTCCAAAAAATTATGCAAACTGTAGAAAATCAGATAAAAACAAAATTACTGAAAGAAGCCAAAGGGGGAAAAACAATCACCTTACCAGTACAAGAACAAAGATAAGAATTAGAGCTGACTTCTCAGAAGCCATGCAATATCAAGAAGAGAATGAGGCATATTTAACATGTTGAGAGAAAAATAATACCTAGAATTCTTTGCCCTGCAAAAATAGGCTTCAAAAGTGAAGGAGATTTTTTTTTTAAATCTCAAAATTAAGGGAATTTGTTGCCAATAGACCTGCCTTGCAAAAATGTTAAAAGATATTCTTCCAAAAAAAGGTAAAATTATATAGGTTAGAAAATCAGATCTACATAAAGGAAGGAAGAGCACTGGAGAATAAATTTTTATCAAGGTAACATTGATTTATAAGTTACAGCATTATGATTCAACATCTGTATATACTACCACATGATTATTACTAAAAGTCTAGTTTCCATGTACCACCATACAATTGACTCCCATTACCCATTTCACTCACCGCTCCTATTATTTTTTATTTTTTTGTTTGTTTGTTTTGTTTTTTATTACAAAGTTTATTTTTACATCATTTTGCACATTTTTTTTCCATCTCGATTGTAATCCCCGCG
>NW_004567144.1:4478878-4484928 GCF_000260355.1 Condylura cristata
AAAGGAGCAAAGAACATGCAATGGAAAAAAGAAAGTTTGCTCAGCAAATGGTACTGGGAAAACTGGACTGCCGTGTGCAAAAAAAAAAAAAAAAATGAAGCTAGACTACTATCTCACACCATGCACAAAAACCTACTGAAAATGGATTAAAGAACTAGACATAAGACCCCAAACCATAAAATATCTAGAAGAAAAGGTAGGCGAAACTCTGCATGACATACATCTTAATAATATCTTTAAAGGCACATCACCCAAAGCAACAATAGTGAAGGGAAGGATAAATAGCTGGGACTACATCAAGTTAAAGAGCTTCTGTACAACAAGAGAGACACTACACAAGACACCCCATTCATTGGGAGAAGATATTTGAACACAGTACTAATGACAAAGGACTGATCAAAAAGGTACACAAAGAGCTGATTAAACTCAACAAAAATAAAGTGAACAACCCCATCAAAAAATGGGATGAAGAGTCACAAAGACTTATCCAAAGAAGAAATGTAGATGGCCAGTAGGCATATGAAAAAAAGTGTTCAACCACTCATAACAAAGGAAATGCAAATTAAAGCCACAATGAGATACCATCTCACACCAGTGAGAATGGCATATATTAAAACAACTAGCAACACAAATGTTGTCAAAGATGTGGAGAAAAATGAACTCTCCTACACTGCTGGTGGGAGTGTAAGCTGATACAACCACGATGGAAAGCTGGTTGGAGGTTCCTCAAATGGCTAAAAATAGAGCCTCCATATGACCCAGCAATCCCACTCCTAGGTATATACCCAAAGAACACAAAAACATTGATTCTAAAGGACACCTGCATCCCCATGTTTATTGCTGCTCTATTTGCAATAGGGAAGACATGGAACCAACCCAAATGCCCAAAAATGGATGGCTGGATTAAAAGATGTATTGCATATACACAATGGAATATTACTCAGCAACCAAAAACTCATGCCTTTTGCAGCAACATGGATGGAGCTGAAATGTATCATACTTAGTGAAATAATCCAGAAAGAAAAAGGAAAGTGCTAGATGGTTTCACTCATAGCAGGAGCATATAGGATCGTGGAGGTGGGGAGGGAAGTGAGACAAACAAATGTAGTAGAGTGAAAATGAAAACAATGAACAACTATAAGCCAGATACATTTTATGGGGTAGAAGGGAGAATGGGATCAGAACTGGGATAGGAAGAGTGCACGAGACTGTGGTGATGTCACACGGGTGAATTGGTGGTGGAAAGCTCATGGGGATTACAACTGAGAGGAAAAAATGCACAAAATGAAGAATTATGTTACATATATATATACATATATATATATATATAATAAAAAGAAAAAAAGGAATGAGGTTATCATATGTTCCTAAATCACATACAGTGTTTTACATCAACTTTACCTCAATAAAAATAATACATAAAAACCAAAAATACTACCATGAATCTAGGTCGTATAGTTTAAAAAGCACTGTATATTGTGTCAGGAGACTAGGAGCAATTTTTGACACTTCTGCATTAAATCATATTACCTTGGTATACTTATTTAATGTTTCAGAACTTAAATTCTTTCATCTGTGACATGGGAATAGTGATACCTTATCTATAAAACATGTAAGGATTAAATGCATAAGACCTTGGTTAAAAAAAAAAAAAGACTGCCAGAGTAAATAAAAAAATGAGACACAACTATATGATGCCTACAAGATACCCACTTTAAATATAAAGGCATGTATAGATTAAATAGATGAAAGACAATATGCCATACTAATTAAAAGAAAGCAGAAGTAGCAATATTAATTTCAGACAGCAGATTTCAAAACAAGATAAGAAAAAAAAGAAGAGTATTTATTACATAACGTAAAAGAGTCACTTCTCCAAGGAGACATAACAATCCTTACATGTATGTACCCAAAAACAAAAGAAAGTGTGAAGCAAAGCTAGTGAGGCAAAAACTAACATCATTTGCAAGAGAAGTAGATGAACCCCCCCAATATAAGTGAGATAGCAACATACCTCTTTCACAAATGGACAGATCCAGCAGTCAGAAAGTCAATAGGAACATAGTTGAGTTCAACATCTAGCAACTAGATATAACTGACATGTATAGATTACTTCATCCAACAGTAGCAGAATACACATTGTTATCAAGCTCACATGGAACATTTCGCAAGATAAACTGCATTCTGGGCCATAAAGCACAACATAATGCTCTAAATAACAAAATTTATAAGAATATATCATTCAATTTTTGCTGTCAGGCAAGTGAAATTAAACTAGGAATCAGTAACCAAAAGATAATTATGAATACCCAAAATAAGTTGAAATTAAACAAGACACTTCTCAATAATGAGTCAAAGAAAAAAATTTCAAGAGAAATTAAAAAATCTTTTAAACTAAATGAAAACACAACAAAATATGTGGGCTACAATAGAAATAGTACTTAAAGGAAATTGAATTGCTAGCATTGAATGTATGTATTAGAAAAGATAAAGATCTAAAATAAATAATCAAAGTTACCACCTTAAGAAATTAGAAATGGGGCCTTCCTTGGTGGCACAATGGGTTAGGATGCAGTATTACAAGCTAGCTGCAGCAGCTTCAGTGTGAGTTCTATCCCTGGCCCAGGAGCTGACCCACATGGCGCGGCAGACCTCTCCTGTCTCACCTGCTGCTCCCCTCAGCAGTGTGCTGTGTTGATCTGCCTGTTGTGCCCTGTGCTCTGTCTCTAGTGAAGCCTCTCACTGCCCCTGCACCTCTGGCCTGTACCCCAGTTCTGTATGCATAAATAAATAAATCTTTTTACAAAAGGAGCAAATTAAATCCAAAGTAAACAGAAGAGAAATAATATTTTTTATTTTAATTTTTTTGATTTTTGCATAGAAGAACTGGGGTGTAGGCCAGGGATTGAACTCAGGCCATAGGGGTGATAGCTCTGAGTCCTAACCTCTAGGCCACCAGTTAGGCCCAGAAAAAAAAAATTGAACAGAAATCAATGAAATTGAAAACAGAAAATTGATAGAGGTAATCAATAAGACCAAAAAATTGGTCCTTTGAAAACATCAATGGAGTATGCAACTGCATTATGCAATTGAATACTTTAAACAGAGATGTGAATTACACCTCAATGAATTCATACCTCATAGTACAATCTATGAAGAAATCAGTCAGAAAGAGAAAGACAAATACTAGATGGTGTCACTTATATGGGGAATATAGAAAAACAAAATAAAGGGTCAGCTAAAGCCAAACTTAATAACTAATCCTTGAAAGCTGCTGTAGAAGGGGCAACACGAGAGGTGGGAGAGAACTGAGGGCGAGTGAGCTAAAGGTTCTTTGGAGGTAGGTGCATTATGGTAACAATACCTCAAGGGGAATCCTATACTTCTACAGTGTAAGCAGTAGCATAAAACAAAATTAACTCAATAAAAATATTAAAAGAAATAAACTCATTATCAAAACTATGGCAATAGTGAAAAGATCAGTGCTTTCTAGCGGTTAAGGAGGAGAGGGGATAACTAGGGAGAGCACAGGAAGATTTCTAGGGCAGTGAAACTGTAATGGTGGATATATGCTATAATACATTTGTCAAATATCATAGAAGTTATACAACACTAAAAGTGAAACCTAATGTAAACTATGGACTTTGGATAAAATAACGTGTCAGTGTAAATTCAATGACTGTAACAAGTATACCACTGTGGTACAGGATGATGAACATGAGGAAAGCTGTGAGTCTGTGGGGCAGAGGGTACTTTCAGCTTTTTTAGCCATGAACTAAAAAGGGAAATGAATTTTAAAGGATTTTTTTTTATTTCAGAGACTCTCCAAACAATGTAGAATAATAACAAGTCCTAAACCTTTAAATTTTATCTTGCATGGATTCTTTTTAGGCCTAACAAAACTAGCTCTATAAAAAGCCCAGCCATGTCCTTTTCTATCTAGACTAAGAAGCCTACCTCCTGCTTAACTTCAATAGGTTGACCAGAGAACCTCATTAGGACATCTGTTTTAGGCTCCCTGTGACATTTCAACTCCAAGCATTCTGCTTCACTCTCACTAGACAAGTATCCTAATGAATTAGATCAAAAAGTGACCTACACTAACCATGGAGAAGTAAATCTTTGATGCAAGAGTAAGAACCATATGTATTTTCAACTATCATGGCCTATCTATCTGATCTTCCATTATTTTACCAAAAACTCAAGCTCCAAGTCAAACATAAATATTCAAACCTACACTGTTAAATTTAACTAAAAATGCTAAATGTTTACTTCAGAAGGTCAATATATATAATTTTTTCACAAACTCAGGAAACAGAGGCTAAGTTATCCTCCTTCAAATTGGCTTAATTAGCACTCATACCCTGCTCTCCAAAAGAGTCTGACCCTGAATCTTGCTACAAGCCATACTGACAAGAAATAACTAATTGCATACCTACCTGTGAAGAATAATTCATCATATATTTTTCTCATCCCACCCCTAATTCATCATATTATTGAACTTCTATCTTATTAACTCTTCCTTCCACTGCCTGGTAATTGTGACTATATGTTGAGTATTAAATATGTGCAGGTATCATGCTATATACTATGTATTTTTCATTTGTTTCTTTCAATAACCATGTAAGTATCAATCTATTTGATAAGCAAAAACTAAGGTTTGGAAAAAATTTTCCTGTGATCACCCAACTAGAAAATGGAATTCATTCAACAATTAAATATTTTTTAAAAATTTAAATATAGTTATCACCTCTCTATAATACTTTATTAGAAAAAGATACATTACAATTAAACTTCTATCCATTTTAACTTCAAAGCATACTTCCTTCCCTTTTAGCTTTGTCTTCATAGATATTTTTATTGCCGTTTAATCTAACTTTCTTCATTCTTGAAGTCAAGCCAGATCCCAAAATAGAATTAGTTCTCCCAGTGTTTATATTTCATGAATACCACACTACTAAACTTTTACCGGATCCTCTTTCCTTGTTTTGCTGCTATGGTCCAGATCTTAATTTCTCTTTTAGGGTCTAAAATTGATATCAGTATTCTTCATATTCCCTTCTTTGTTTTTGTTCTTTCTTATTATTTTCTAGAAAATGAGAAAGTAGAACATAGGGATTATTTACCTGACTAGACCAGAGTGACACAGACTGCCTCACAAAATAGAAGTCTGACAATCTAACAGTTGAAAATTCCAGATTACAAATGATGAAAAGGGTGGTTTAGTCAATACATTTTTGTAGTCTCTTATCTGATGGTTGCTGGAAAGATAAAAATATAGATATACTCGGTGATGGGAAAACCATGGGGATTACAACTGAGATGAAAAAAAGTACAAAATGATGTAAAAATAAACTATTATTTATTATAAAATATAGATATAGATATATACACACAGATAGATTTTATATATATATAATGTATATATATATATATAAAACATCTGTAAGAGTAACAAACTTTTCCATATTATTACCAAGTAAAAATCAATAGTAAAAATCATAAAATGTTTTTCTGCTGTTATCAACCAATACCAAATATACAGTATTAATATGAAAACAGCTATAAGATTCCTTGCCAGTTAACAAACTTCTTTCCTCCATTCCATCATGGGCAATTACGTACATTGGTATCTAATTGTTTCCATTTTCTTTCATTTCATAACAACTGATACCTAGAACTAGAAATGCCAGATTACCATCATAACAATAAATATTTTAATGTGTGTATATATGCATACACACATAGATGTCTATGTGTGCATATATATACATATATATGTATAAAAGTTCTCCATCTCTAATTCAGCCTCATTCTTGCTTTACAATTTCCTTTCTCCTGTGCTTCTAGCTATGTATCTTACATATACATGGGCACAATTTGATTAGGGAAAGTTAGATTTAAAAAACACACTAAAGCTGATCCTGTGTTCTTTACATTACATATTGAAAATTATTCTGTAAAAAAAAAAAATAGAAAACAATTAGTCCAAAAAGTCAACACATTTTTTAAAACTTCCAAACAATGTAGAATAATAACAAGTCCTAAAC
>NW_004567144.1:4485094-4496584 GCF_000260355.1 Condylura cristata
GGGGAGCAGAACAGGCAGATCCACGAAGTACACTGCTGAGGGGAGCAACAGTCAGGTCAGGAGAGGTCTGCCGCGCCATGTGGATCTCCTCCGGGGCAGGCGGGGCAGGCGAGGAAGTGGCTGAATCTTAGTGCTGTGCTTTAACCCAGGGAGGGCCCCTAAGTAGTATTTTTAACAATAACTTTAGGTATATTCTAGATTCAAACTAATTGCATAGATTTTAACATTGTTTTCTTTGTACCCCTAGCTACACCCTATACTTAAGAAAAAACTGAACTAGCCACCATTTCACAGATTCTTCTTGCTTTTGGTCTTGCTGGTGCATTCAGCATCTATCTTCTCGCCTTAACTGAACTCTGGTTTTCCCAAATTCTAGTTTCTCTTGCAAAGCTCTTACTTGGAGGTTGCTCATTTTCCTTACTGTCCCATAAGACTAGATCACACTGGCATCTTATGTCTTCTTTACCAGATCCCCAAAGTATTATTTTACCACCTTCCCTCAAAAGTCCTTCTTTCTTCAAAGTTCATACTACTCAATTTTATCACCCTCTCTATGTTAAATGTTAATTTCCAGTTCTCTCACCTACATTCACTGTTTTTCTTTTGCCATTTCACCCTGAGATCTTCATTATCCCCTTGATGATCTAATAACCATACCTCACAGCTCCCTGATGTATACTATTCTAATTTTTCATCTCAACTCCAAGTTCAATCATCCATTTCTGAAGGGACACATAAAATGGCTCTACCTCCAAAATCAAAGTCCATTCTCAGAACTTCTTGTTTTTCGACCTCTCTTACCCTTATTCTCCTGTAATTTACCCTTCAGTTTTCTCACCTTTAATTCATCAACCTTTTACTATTTCCCAAGGCCACCATGTCCTTTCAGACTTCATGTCCTTCTCTACCTTGGAAAGTTTCCATAGACAGTAGGACTTTAATGACAGTAACAAGTACTTTCAATTTTATTCCATTGATTTTCCACTATACATGTTCTGTCAACTCCCACCCACAAATTAACCCAAGTATTTATATTTTCCATTCCTGCTTATAGAAACAAAATATTGCTGAGCAAAATCGTGTACTTTGGCTATGTTATGTACTTTCACTACCAGTTTCCCTTTCACCCAATTGCTCTTTTACTGCTAGCAAGCAGAACTACTGGAATGGCAAAGGGAGGAGGAGCTCAGCAGGTCAGCTCACCGCACAACCCCCCCAAATTGATACAATGTACAAAACTGCAAAAAAAGAATGATTCAAGAAATATGGGGAAAGTCCAAACTTAAGCACCAAATTAAGAAGTATTTAAGAAAATCTATTGAACTTTGGTTAAGAACAGTGGGAATCTATGTATTTTATCTAGAAACTGTTAGTATTCCCCCTTTCCCAGTTCCTCTGGAGCTGATTTTACAAAGGCAGGGTAAGGCCAGCCAACAACTTGACTGCTGAAAGGGAATTACTTGTTTAGGAAAGAGTACCCAAAAAGTCTTACACCCAGGATTACTGAAAACAATAGAAACTCCTGAGACTGGGGGAAGTCATCATCACTGTTGCGCAACCATCCTAGGGCAGGCAGGTCCACTGTTGATTCCGGCAAACAAAAGAAGAATCTTGGAGCCTTAGGTATTTCTGACATGCCTTTAATGTTGAAGCATGGGAGCAGATACACAGGCAGACAAGGAGACAGAAAGATAAAAAGATAAATATCAATTGAACCTCCTCCACCCCTTTATGCTGCTATGTGCCCATGGCCATCTAACTGATAAGTTGTTGCACATACAAAGCCCATCTGTTGTTTGCTGGATGTTTGAAAGATGAAAAACATAAATGATACACTTAAAAGTTATGTTCTGACCCAGGTATGACACCTAAGAAGTTAGAATTAGAAAAAGATTTTTTAAAAATCCAGAAGAAATATCAATGGGTCACAATATGGAAGAGGAGACAGAATTTACAAAAGTGGCCCAGGTTATTCACTAAGAAAAATATGAAACAAAACCACAACAACTTCTGGGAGGGATAGGGATCAGAACCTGAGTTAACTTTGTGGAACTGACAACTATTTCCCAAAGGGGCTATACCTATTAGTATGCCTTTGATTTTTAAAAAAAAATGGAAAATAAAGTATTGGAAAATATATGGAGAAAACTGGAACCCTCATACGCTATTGGTGGGAATGTAAAATGGTGCATTTACTTTGGAAATCAGTGTGACAGTTCCTACGAATGATAAACGTAGAATTCCCATAGGACTGCAAAAGTGGAAACAACACAAAATGTCCATCAACTGATGAAAAGTTAAAATATGGTATAGTGACACAATGGAATACTATTCAGTCATAAAAGGAAAAGTAAGTGTTGATACATACTACAACATGGATGAACCTTTAAAACATTACTCTAAATGTAAGAAGACAGACCAAAAGGCCACACACCATGTGATTCAACTTATGTGAAATGTCCGAAGCAGAGAACCAGTGAGGGAAGGTAAGTGGTCTAAAATCAGATTATGACCATGGTTGTGCAATTGTATAAATTTACTAAAAATAATGAATTATATACTTTAAATGATGTGTTTTATGCCATTTAAATTATTCCTTAAACCTTTTGTTGATATATAAACTAAAAGTACAAATGAAATGGTCTCCAGTATGTACCAATTGTTGGATAATAAAACAAGTGTAACTAAATTCATGAAATATAAATCATATCAAGCACCATATGTGATCACAATGGTATCAAAATAGAAACCACCACAAGAAGTCATAAAAACTTCAAATGTGGAGAGACACAACAACCCACTACTGAATGACTATTGGGTTAAAGAGAAAAATCAAAGAAGAAATTTAAAAATGAAGCCATGGCATACCAGAACCTATGGGACATAGCAAAAACAGTACTCAGAGGGCTATATATAGCAAGATGGATCTAATTCAAGAAACAAAAAAGATCTCCAAAAAATAACTATTACACCTTAAGGAACTAGGAAACCAAAAATCAGTAGAAGGAAGTCTCAAGATAGTGAAAATTAGAATGGAAATAAATGAAGTAGATGTAAAAAGACAGTTCAATAGATCAATGAAACCAAAAGCTGGTTCTTTAAAAAAAGTAAACAAAGTAGACAAATCACTCACAAAACTTACTAAAAGAAAAAAGGAGATAACTCGGGCCATCCCTGGTGGTACAATGGGTTAAAACGCAGCACTGTGGAGCTATTGCAACCACTGTAGTACAAGTTCGATCACACATGGCATGACAGGCCTCTTCTGACCCACCAGCTGTTCCCCTCAGCAATGTATTTCAGTATATCTGCCTGTTCTGCTCCCCACTCTGTCACTGGTGTATCCTCTCACCCCTCGCACCTTGGGCCTGTACCCCTGTTCTGTATGTATAAATAAATAATTCTTTAAAAAATATTATTTAAAAAAGGAGAAAATTCTAATAAATAGAAGAGGAATTATAACAGACACCTCACAAATAGGATCATAAGCTACTATGAATGTCTTTATTACAACAAATTGGAAAAACTGGAAGAAATGAACTAATTTTTCAAAAGCATACAACCTTCCAAGAGTGAATCAGGAAGAAATAGAAAACCTAAACAGGTCAATTATAAGTAAAAAAAAAATTTAAATAGCATTCAAAAGTCTTCCAAAAAACCAAAAACCCAATACCAGATGCTTTTACTAGTAAGTTATAAAAAACCTTTAAAGAAAAATTTATACCTTTCCTTCTCAAATTCTTCAAAAAAAAAAGTAAGGAAGAAGGAATGTTTCCAAACATATTTTATGCCAACATTATTCTGATACCAAAAGCATATAAGTATCAAAAGCAGAGAAGTATATCACAAGCAAATTTTTTAAAAAGCTACAGTCTGTTATCTCTAATGTACACAAATGCAAAATTCCTCAACAAAATCTTAAAAAACCAAATTCAGCATTAAAAGGATCACATCATACATGACCAAGTGTGATTTATTCCAGCGATTCCATGATGGTTCAAATCAACGCTACTTATCAAATTAACAAAAGAAAAAACAAAAACCATGTGATCATAAATGTCAATAGATGAAAAGAAGGCATTTGACAAGATTCAGCATTCATATATGATAAAAAATTTTAGTAAAATGAGAATAGAAGGAACATACCTCAACATAATGAAGGCTACATATGACAAACCCACAGTTAGCATCTTACTCAATGGTGAAAAATTGGAAGCTTTTCTTATAAGATCAGCTACATGACAAGGATATCTTCTCTCATTACTACTGGTTAATATAATATTGGACATCCTGTCTAGAATGGTTATGCAAGAGAAATATATAAAAAGTGATTCAAATTGGAAAAGAAGTAAAATTATCAGTACTTTCAAATGACATGATAAACATACATAGAAAACTGTAAAGGAGCCACTAAAAAACTAGTAGGAACATTAAAATCAGTATAATAAAGCTACAATATAAGCAAGCTACAGTATAAGCAAGCTACAATATAAATACAAATCAACATGAACAATCTGTTGCATTCCTATATACAAATAAGGAGCAAGATGAGAATGAAATCAAGAAAACAACCGCATTTACAGAAGCATCAGAAAGTATTAAGAAACTAGGAATAAACCTAACAAAAGAGGTGAAAGACTTACTCATATCAGAGATACCATCTCAGGGCCATGAAAAGGACCCAATTAAAAAATAAAAAACTAGAAACAAGTGCTGGTGAGATTGCAAACAAAAAGGAACTTTCATACACTGCTAGTGGAAATGTACACTGATCCAGTCCCTATGGGAAATGGCCTAGAGGTTACTCAAATTTTTAAAAATTGATATAACATAAGATCCAACAATCTGCTTCTAGGAATCTATCTGAATAATGCAAAATCATTATCTGAATAATTAGAAAGGATATATGCACATCTGTGTTCATTGCGGCACTATTTACAATAGCCAATTGTGGGAGATACCTAAGTGCCCAACAAAAGAGTCATAAATTTAAAAGGTATGGTATATATACACAATGGAATCCTATGCAGGTATGAAAAATGATGAACCCCTGCCACTTGTGACAACATAGATGGAACTGGAGGGTTTCATGCTAATTAAAATAAGTCAGAACGTGAATGGCAAATAACTACAAGATTTCACTCAGTAACAAAACTAGAGCAAAACAAACACTGGAAATATGATTGCAGTGCTGAGGTTATTAGAAGGGGAGTGAAGGGGTGGAGGTATAGGGTGAAAGGGGTTATGGCATAGGGTGGAGGTGAAGATGGGGGTGGGGTCATAGAGGAAGGAGACCTATCTATGGTGAAGGACTATGGGTGCTTTGGTGGTGAGAGAGGTGTGGAGACATACATTTGAGAAGGTGTGAACCTTTTTTTCTGAATCATATACAGTGCTAACAAAATGCTGCAAAATACCAAAAAATGAAGACTAATGGAAACTTTTTAAGGATGACCTGGTCAGAACTTTGCTTTAAAAAAATGGTCTCTGGGGCCCTCCCCTAGTGGCGCAGTAGGTTGGAGCACAACACTGAGAGCTGGCTGTGATTGCTTCAGTGCAAGTTCGATCCCCACCTGGGAGATGACCCACATGGTGCTGCAGACCTCTCCTGTCTCACCTGCTGCTCCCCTCAGCAGTGTACTTTGTTGATCTGCCTGTTCTGCTCCCCACTCTGTCTCTGGTAAAGCCTCTCACAACTCCTGCCCCTCTGGTCTGTAAACCCAGTTCTGTATGCTTAAATAAATAAAATATTTTTAAAAAACTAGTATCTGGAGGTAGAATAAATGACAGATTATAGTGGATTGGAACACTAAAATTTAGGTGAAATATTACAAAAATCTGACTTAGATGAGTATGGAAAATAAAATCCTGAAAACAAATGTAAGGTGTTGTTTGGCTTTGTTTTGAGAAATCACAGCATTTGGTAATAACTGATGTAGATGACAAGAGAAAACAATTTTCTCTCAAAAGTTAGTCAAAATTAGAAATTAAAAAATAGAAATTTTTTAAAATGGCCAAATAAAAGAAGTGTTGGGTGTGGTGAAAAAGAAACCCTCATATACCTTTGAGGGAAATGCAGACTGGTGTTGTTCCTATAGAAAACAGTGTGGCAGTTACGCCAAACAATAAAAATAGATCTACCACATGATCCAGCTATTCCACTCCTAGGTATCTACCCAAAGAATGCAAAAACACTCGTTTGGTAAGATATATGTACTCCTTTGTTCATTGCACCATTGTTTTCAATAGTTAAGTTATGAAAACTAAGTGTTCTACAACAGATGACTAGATTAAGAAGATACACACTATGAAAAAAAAAAGATGAAATCTTACCATTTGCAACAATATGTAGGGAGCTGGAGGCAATTATGCTAAGCAAAATAAACCAGATGAAGAAAGACAAAAACAAATACTGGATGATTTCATTCATATATGGCACATAGAGAAACAAAGGAATAGACCAAAGTAAACCAGATTGTAGAATTCAGGCTACCAGAGCTGGACAGTGGCAAATGGGTAACAAAGCAGGGAGGGAGCCCAATAGATTATTGTATGGGATTATTAATGCTTTTATGGTGGGAGTGATGTAAAACTGTACCATGAAATCATATACAGTGTTTTAAACAACATTACCACATTTTTTTTAAAAAATCACTTTTAAAAAACAAAAAAAACAATGTATAGAATTGCCATTAAAATAGTACAGCACATTTTTGAGGAGAGAGAAATGAAAAAGAGGTACCTGAAACAAAACTGGCAAAACCTTGGTAACTACTGAATGTGGTTAATGGATACATGAGGGTTTGTTACAGTATTCTCTTTACTCATCAGTACATTGGAAATTTTAAAATAAATTTTAATTTCACAATATGACCATTTAACTTCCAAGAGTAAAAAAAAAAATCTTTAATGGCTCCTCAAGGTCCACAGAGATAATGTCCAAATCTAGAGCATGGCCTATAAAGCTATCCAAAATGCAGCCCCCAACCTCATCTCTTACCAGTCCCTAAATTCCAGCAATTAAACCTCCTATGTCATAGCTCCAACCTTTTGTATTTACTGTTTACTTTGTCTTTGTTATTATACTTCTTCTCACACCTTTCTAGCTGAGAAGAGTTTTCTGATTTATCATTTCATTCCACAAAGACCAATGGAGCCTTTCTTGACCTCCAATATTCAGTGTAGACCTACTTTGCTCTTGAATTTTATTCTCCTGTCAGATAATGTCTGGGTTCTCATCTGCAGCCCTACAATCTGTGTTTCCATTTGAACTCCCAGGACCTGTTACTAGAACTCCTAGAGGCTTAATATCTAGTCTTCACACGGTGCTCACTGCTCTGTTTCCTCAAGTCATTGTCCATGGGCACAAATAGAAGCCGGCACTCACTTTCAGGGTAAAGCAAATATAGGATCAACACAACAGGCATGTCATTTGTATGCTAAACCTGGACTGTTCCCTCCTCCTTTTATCTTTTACCACTCTTGGCTCAATTAATTTCACTTGACTCACATCTAACTTCCCCCTAATACTTGGCATGTTGGAAAATGTGTCTCTCTCAATTTCTGGGACAAATATTTGACCTGATCATGATCTTTTTGCTGCATATAAGAGCATTCTGAGCATGATGCTGGTCGAAAAAATTGATGTAGCTTAAATTCTTAGTGGAATTAGATTAAAGAACCAGTACTATCAAACTCTAAACACCATTGTAAGCATGCAGCAGATCCCTTCAGACCACCATGAATATCCATCTACCACTTTTCTAACTAAGACTGCTTTTCGCTCAAGTAATAGAACTGAAGTTAAACTTTAAAATGCATTCAGTTTTCCTTTTTCCAATAACTAGTATCACAAGCATATTTTATTTTTGTCATTGCTTGCACGTCATGTTTCATTTACCCTGTAGATTGTTCTTATTTGCTATTTTGGAAACATAACTACCATCTACAAATGGTTTCTCTGATAAAATTTTCCAAGGTGCCAAATTACTAATTTAAATAAACCTTTAAAATACAATAACAAAAGTATTACACATTTACTTTGCTAATTATGTACAAACTGTATTTCAGACACTTAATGGACCTAGTTGGTAAAGGAACATTCCTCACAAAATAATTCCAGATTTCTAACACTCCCTGATTATGCTCATACCATGTGTCTGTGGCCCAAAGTATAAGTAACACAAAAGTGTGGTGACAACAACTCCTGCCTGGGAGTTCAAAACACATCAATTCTTGGCCATGAATTTTAGTAAATGAAATCTCAAAGTCCCATAACTGGTGAAGTGATAATATAGAACTACTGGACCCAGACTCCACTCACAACATGGCAGAACAGGGAGGTTTTGATAAAACTCTACCCTAAATACAACTGAAAAAAAAACCTAAAGATTCCTACAGGAAATTTCACCATCTGATTACCAAAGCTGTGGGAACTGACCCACAGATATTTTCGTTGAGATTGGTGGCTCGCAGTGAAAGTAGAACAGGAAAAGAGATGGGGAATTGTAGCTAGGGCCACAGCCATTTTAGTAAGCAGAACAACAGCATGCACAGGGAATCTTTTCAGTGAGGGTGGAGTGCGGCTGTACCATGTATACAGGTGCTGAGAACTTTGAGTCAGAGACGAGGATTGCCTGCAGCATGGTGGCAGACTCTGATACCTGTTCCCTGCTACATCTGAAAGACTCGCTGCATGGAGAGAGGTAGCAAAGAGGTGGTGGTCTTGAACTTGGGCTCCATACAGTGGAATCAGTGCTTGCACTGGACCCAAAAGAGGAGGCCGCATAAAACTCCCCACTGGAATAGCCATCCTTCCCTACCAAAACCGAAACAAGGCTATAGCTTCCCCTCCCTCTTTCACCCACTGATAAGTTAAACAAAGCAGACAAAACTAAAGCCATAGCACTCCAAATAAGGCCACCTGCATGCTTAGGAAACAAGGGGCATTTGAACATGAGACAGGAAAACTGAAAGAGCATAAGTTCAGAAAACTGTAGAAATGACTCATTATTTGAGGACCTAAGACACAAATATTTTAGAATGATAAGCATAAAGAACCTTAATGAAGTCCTAGAAGCTCAAACACAGAACGGCAGATTCAGAATCTTAGAGAATAAATGCCAACATATTTCTTCAGTAGAGACTGAACTCTCATGACATGGACATTATTTGTCTCCAGGTTATCCCAAAGGTCCCTTAAGCTGTTTTTGTTTTGTTTTATTCTTTTTTCTTTATGTTGCTCTATTTGTGTGTTCTCTGACATCATGCTTTCAGTCTCATTAATTCCCTCCATTGCTTGTGTTTGTCTGCTGTTTACAGTGGGCGATTATGTTTTTTTTTTTTTAAAGATTTATTTATTTGTGCATACAGAACTGGGGTACAGGCCAGAGGCTCAGGGGCGGCAAGAGGCTTCGCCAGAGACAGAGTGGGGAGTAGAACAGGCAGGTCAACGAAGTACACTGCTGAGGGGAGCAGCGGGCAGGTGAGGAGAGGTCTGCCAGCCATGTGGTCACCTCCGGAGCAGGCGGGAATCGAACTCATGCGGAAGTGGCTTTAGCTTCTTGGTGCTATGCTTTAACCCACTGCGCCACCAGGGAGGGCCCGGACGATTATGTTTTTTAAGTCCATTCTATTTTTTAAATCCATTAAATCTAGGGGCCTCCTTGGTGGTGCTGAGGTCAAGTCTAAGCACTATCAAGCTATCACCAGCCACTGCAGCAACACGAGTTCAATCCCCAGCCAGGGAGCTGACCCACATGGTGCAGCAGATCCTCCTCCTGTCTCCCGTTGCTCCCCTCACAGTGTATTTCAGTTGATCTGCCTGTTCTGCTCCCCACTCTGTCTCTGGTGAATCCTCTCCCCCTCCCCCTCCCATACCTCTGGCCTGCACCCTAGTTCTTGTACACATAAGTAGTCTTTTAAAAATATATCACTTCTAATTGTAACTATCTCATATTTTCTTCACTTTTATTCTGTTGCTATTTTATATCTTCTGCTGTTTTCCTTGTTTCATGAACATTGTCTGTCATCTTAAACTCCTCTCCAGTCATGTGCCATAGTTCTGCTAGATTGAGATTCCTCTCAGGATTTGTTTTCCTGTACCAGCATTTGTGGTACATTCTTTTCTGTTTCTTCATTTTTAGCCTTTATGGGATGTAATAGGGGTAGACTTTCAGACTGCTGCCTTTGTACCTTTTGAGGTAATGTGAGAACTTGTGCTGCCAAGAGGCAGCACAAAAATAAAAAAACAAGAGTGTAGGGCACCAAAGGATCACCTCCTGGAAGCTTTAGGGATTCAAGATTCCTGCTCTGCCATTTGTACTAGAGTTGTGTGCTGGGGATCTACAGTGATCCCCTCCTCTTGGACTAGCACGTCAGTCTAAGTGTCTCTTATAGCCTCATGGCAGCTTTTACCATATGCTATTTTTGAGCACTAGGTGCAATGCTGGGTACAGTTGATATGGGGTCACCGGCCAGAAGTTGTTCTTTTTTTCCAGTACAGAATCTTATCCTGAGGTGTTTGTGCCTGTTATTAATGGGTGCTTTAAGCTCTGATTTATGCAAATATTCATTTGTCATAATGGTTTTAGCAAGACTGGTGGCAGGTGTTTTCAGTATCTCAGTCTTGGCTTCAAGAAGTAGCCTCATCTATAAGGAGACACTGATGATATGACCTATTTCTTCCTACAGATCAGGTTTTTGTTGTTCTATATTGAAAGTCTCAGACACAAGCCAGTGATCCTTATTCTTCCCTCCTGCTAATATAGCTCTCCAACAGTGTACCTTCTGAATGTCCCTCACCCAGTAGAGTGTCAGATCGCAAGAGTTCCCAGTGTTGCCATGTGCCCTGAGTCAACAACTCTAGTGAGTTCTGCATAGTAGTTGCCCCTCTCTCCTGTGGGTTATACTGCTCTGATATCTCTATAAGCACAGTGCAATTAATGTTTATCCTACCCCTCTTGTTGGGCCACTGCTTCTAGTGTGTATTGTGGTTGCATATTTCACCTGCAAGGGCTTTTTACTACATTTGGCTGTGCACTTATGTATGTGGATTGATTTCTGGTCTTTATATTCTATTCCACTGATCCACATATCACTATATGGATTAAAGATTTAGATGTGAAACCTAAAATAAAATAAAATAAAATAAAAATATATACAAAAAGCATTGGCAATTCATTCCATGATATCAACACTTAAGATGTTTTTGTTGGCTCAAACCCAAGGGAATAAACAAAAACAACTGAGATTACCTGAAACTAAAAAAACTTCTAGACAGTGAATACAAAAATAAAACATGACTAACAAGACACCTTTGAATTAGAGAAAATAATCATATAATATACAACTGATAAGGGGTTAATATATGAAACATTTTAAAAGAAACATAGTTCACTCCTAGGTATCTACCCAAAAGACACAAAAACACTGATTGAAAAAGATACCTGCACCCCCATGTTTATTGCTGCTTTGTTTACAATTGGAAAA
>NW_004567144.1:4497039-4531470 GCF_000260355.1 Condylura cristata
AAAAAAAAAAAGAAACATAGTTCAACAATAAAAAGAAAAACCCAATAAATAAGTGGTCATCAGACAGGAACAAAATTCATTAAGCGACTATCCAGGTCAATAAGCACATGAAAGTGTTCATCATCATTTCTAGTAAGAGACAAGCAAGTGAAAATCACAATGAGATCCCATTTCATACCTATGAGAATTGCACATACTAAAAGAACAAGTTCTGAAGAGGATGGGGAGAAAGGAACCCTATTACACTATTGGTGGGAATGTAAACTGGTGCAACCACTATGGAAAGCAACCTGGATTTACTTAAAAAACTAAAAATGGAAATACCACATGACCCAGCTATACCACTCTTGGGCATTTTTCCAAATAACATGAACCAGAAACTCAAAAGACTGTTTGTTCCATGCTCATCATAGCCTTATTTATAACAGCTTGGACATGGATGCAGAGTAAATGTCCATCAATAAACAATCAGTTCAAGTCTATGTAGTACACCCACACTATGAAGTACACTATGCAGTCATAAGGAAAGAAGAAATGTGGCCATTTTCAACAAAATGAAGGGAATCTTGAGAGAGTTGTGTGCAGTAAAGCAAGTCAGAATGATAAAAATAAAAACTGGACATTTACATAGAAGATGATTTGGTAAAGTAAAGCAAAAAAGCTAGTGGACATCAACGAATACTGTGAGGGCTCTTAAGAAGAAGGGTGTGAAAGGGGGACACTGAGATATAAGGTATGGTGGTAAGGAGACAAAGGAAAAAAATAATGAAAACAGTAAGTTTTCTTTTTTAATTCGAAGCCAAAATCTTAAAAGAAAAAACAATTCAGGAAATATTCCAGATATAAGAAAACTAAAGTGATATGCCAAATGAATTCAATGTATAGTCCTGAATTTTATTCTGGATTGGAAAAAATTGCTGTGAAGTACATTATTGGGACAAGAAGTAAAATCTGTTAATAGGGAGTAGTAGTGGTGTTATCACTATTAATTTTTCTAATTTTGACCATTATACTGCAGGGGTTATTTGCATGATGATTTGTGGATAAGCATGAAGTGACTGATGCTTTTTTATTTTTATTGAAATACCACTATTTTACATCCTTGCTAGTGTTTTGACAGTATAGGATCCAACACCCCCCCACACACACACATTGTAATCACTGTATCTCTCCCACCATAGAATCACCCATGGTCCATTGCTTTTTCCCCATCACCATGGCACCCATGATCCATCACCATAGACCCTTGGGCTCTTCCCTCTGCTGTTTTGGCCTCTCCCTTCCCCTCCCCTGCTGGATGTCTCAGATCTAGATCAGCTTGCAAGTTTTGTCTTTTTCCTGACCCTTTGTTCAGTTTCTCTATATTCCATCTACAAGTGAAACCATCTGATATTTATCTTTTTCCTTCTGACTTATTATGTTCAACATAAAGGAGCAATCTTTATAGATATATATCTATAAAGATTATTGTATTATAAAGATATAGATACAGATATAAATCTCCAAAAGGGCAGGTTTATTATAAAAAGGGAACAAAAAAATAAAGGACACTTATACAGATACAAGTGGGCAAACAGAACTGCCCCAAAAGAGACAGGTTTGCTAAAAGAGGGTTCTGCATAGTCACAGGTGGGCAGGCTTCGGGGGAGAGCTGCCTCAGCTGTTTTGCAAAGAGAGAAGGTTGGCAGAAGAAAAAAAAAAAAAAACATCTGCATGGTCAGAGGCAGGCAAAAGAGCTGCTGCCCGAGAAAGAATAATCTTAATACACACAATTAACATGGAAAAACCTCAAAAACACTGAGCAAAAGAAGCAGTACACAAAGCTTCTCTATAAGTTAGTTTTTTTTTTAAATAAAGCGTTATTATTTTTAAATGTATCATTTATTATTGAGGTAACATTTGTTTACATTAGAGATACAGGATCACACATTTTCAGATGTATGTTCCCACAACACACCCACCAACTACACACAACCCTCTACCATAATCCCCTGGGCCTCTTCCCACCTTGCTTGTCACCACTGCCTGCCCTCCCCTCTGGTAGCATCAGTTCTGCAATCAGATTTCAAGTGTTTACTTTGGTTTCATTGTGCCGGTTGCTTTGTTTTTGTTTCTTTATACTCCACCTATCCATTATCCCAGTTTTGAAGTTATAGATTTCGATGTAAATGTTGGTTAATGAATCAATTAACAAGTAGTTACACTTTACTTAAGGAGAGTAGCAGACAAGTACATAAAGATGTATGGGTAAAAATAATCATCACAGGTATTTATAATAGCAAAAACTGAAAATTAAGCTACATCCATAGAGTGGAAAGCTACAGTCACTTAAAATGATTGTGTGATCTATATTTATTGACAGAAAAAATATCCAGAACATACTGCTAAATACAAACAAATTGGATTAGAAATAAAGGATGTGTCTCACCTATGATATTGGTAAGGTCAAAAAATTATAACACTAGCAAAGTACTTGGGGAAAACACAACTTTCATGCCCTATTGCCAGGAGTATAATTAATATTCTCACTATTTTGTTTATTTTGTTTTTGTTGAGTCATGTGAGTTCTTTGTAGAACTTTGTGATCAATCCCTTATCAGCTGTATGGAGTGCAAAAATTTTCTCCCTATCAGTAGGGCGTTTATTTGTGTTGGTTAATGTCTCTTTTGTTGTACAAAAGCTTTTTAATTTAATGTAATCTTAGCTGGCTCTTTTCCTTCCTTTTCTTTGCTTTAGGGGATAAGTATTTAAAGATATTGAGATGCATGCCTTGCAGTGTTTTACCTATATTTTCTTCTCTTTACTTATGGTTTTAGGTCTTATGTTCAGTTCTTTTATCCATTTTTGAGTTGATTTTTGTGTATGGTGTGAGGTAGTGATCTAGTTTCATCCTTTTGCTTCTGGTGGTCCAGTTTTCCCATCACCATTTATTGAACAAACTATCCTTTTTCCATTGCATATTCTTTGCTCCTTTGTCAAATATTAGTTGTCCTTATATGTGTGGCTTTATTTGTGGGCTTTCTATTTGGTTCTATTTGTCTGTGTATCTGTTTTTGTTACAGTGTCATACTGTTTTGTTTTTTTTTTTAATGTTTATTTATTTATGCATACAAGAACTGGGGTACAGGCCAGAGGTGCAGGGGTAAGAGAATTCACCAAAAACAGAGTGGGGAACAAAACAGGCAAATCGACTGAAATCCACTGCTGAGGGGAGCAGCAGGTGAAAGTATAAAGGTGTGCTGCACCATGTGGTTCACCTCCTTATCCGGGGATCAAATTCATACTGTAGTGGCTGCAAATAGCTTCATAGTGCTACGTTTTAACCCATTGTGCCACCAGGAAGGGCCCTTTTCCAGTACCATACTGTTTTAATTATTATTATTTTGTAATATAGTTTGAAGTATGAGCATGTGATACCTCCATTCTCTTTTGTTTTAACCAGAGAGCTTTGGTTATTTGAGGGTTTATTTGTGGTTCCATAGGAATTTCATCAATATTTGTTCTACTTCTTTGAAGAATGTCAGAGATTTTTGCTGAAATAGTGTTGCTTCTGGTAGGATGGCCATTTTGATACTGTTAATTCTTCCAATCCATGAGGTGATGTCTTTCCATTTCTTTAAGTTTCTTCTATTTCTTTTAACAATGTTTTATGATTTTATTTGTATAGATCCTTCACCTCCTTCATTAGGTTTATTCCCAAGTATTTGATTTTTTTGTTTCAATTATAAAAGGGATTTTTTTTTAATTTCTCCTTCTTCAAACTGATCATTAGTATATAGGAAGGTTACTGGTTTTTGTATGTTTATTTTGTATCCTGCTACTTTACTAAACCGGTTGATTGTTTTAATTAGTTTGTGGATGGATTTTTTTGAGTTTTCTATGAATATTATCTTATCATCCACAAATATTGACAGTTTTATGTCTTCTTTACCTATTTGTATTCCTTGCCTGTCTTTCTCTTCTCTTATTACTCTGGCTAGGATTTCCAGTATTATCTTGATAAGAAATGGCAAGAACAGACATCCTTGTCTTGTTCCTGATCTTAAGGAAAGGCTTTCAGCTTTTCACCATTGAGAATAATATTGGCTGTGGGTTTATCAATATGGCTTTTATCATGTTAAGGTATGTTCCTCCTATCCTGTGAGTTTCAAGGGCCTTCATCATAAGTGAAGACGAACTTTGTTGAAGGTTTTCTCAGCATCTATTGATGAGATTATATGGTTTTATTTTTTTTCTTTTTGTTGATGTGTTGGATTACATTAATTAATTTTCAGATGTGGAATCATCCTTGTGCCCCCTGGGTTGAATCCCACTTGATTGTGGTGTATTTGTTACCCTTTTGATGTATTGCTGGATTCAGTTGGCAAGAATTTTGAGGATTTTTTCATCAGTGGTCATCAGGAAAATTAGCCGGTAGTTGTGTGTGTGTGTGTGTGTGTGCGTGTGTTCTTTCTTTGGTTTTGGTATTAGTGTAGTGTTGGCTTTATAAAATGGATTAGATAGTATTCCTTCTTAATTTTTGAAGAGTTTGTGTAGGACACTCAGTAGTTCATTTCTGAATGTTTGGCAGAATGCATTTGCTAAGCCTTCCAGTCCTAGCCTTTTGTTTTGGGGAGTGTTTTTATTACTGCTTCAATTTCACTGCTTGTAATTCTTCTGTTTAGGTGTTCTATTTCTTCTTTATCTAGCTTTGTACGATTATATCATTCATGGAATTTTTCCACCTCTTCTAGATTGATGAATTTGTTTGCATATAAATGTTCATAGTAATATCTGGTTATGCTTTCAATTTCTACTGAGTCTGAGGTAATTTTCCCTCTTTCATTTGTGATCCTATTTATTTGTGTTTTCTCCTATTTTTTTCTTTATGAGCCTGACCCAAGGTTTATCTATTTTGTTTATTTTTTTTTAAGAACTAACTTTTTATTTCTTTGATCTTTTGGATTGCTTTATGAAAATTTCTATTTTATTTCTGCTTTGATTTTTATTACTTCCTTTCTTCTACTGGTTTTTAGCTTTTTGAGGTTCTTTTTCTAATTTTTTGAGATAAGCAATTAGCTAGTTCTTTGAGTTCTTTGTTTCTTGATGTAAGCCTGTATTGTTATATGCTTTCCTCTTATTACTTCTTTTGCTGTGTCCCCAAAATTCTGGAAATTGGTGTACCCATTGTTATTCAACTCAAAGTATATTTTTTAATTTCTTCTTTGATTTCATCTTTAGTCCAATGGGCTTCCAATAGTATGGATTTCAATACCCATGAACTGGGAGGGCTCCTTGCTTTCTTTTCATGGTTTGTTTTTAGTTTGATGCCTTTGTGATCAGAGAATATTGTTAGAATGATTTCATTTTTTTGTTGTTAATTCTTTAAATAAATATATATTTTACATCATTCTTCATTTTGTACATTTTTTCATCTCAGATGTAATCCCCATGGACTTCCCACCACCAATTCACCCATGTGCCATCACCATAGTTCTATGTGCTCTTCCTACCCATTTTGATCCTATTCCCCTCTCCATCCCTGGAGAATGTCTCTGGTTTGTAGTTATTCATTGATTTTCATTTTTTACTTTATTACAAATGCTTTTTGTTTTTCCTGATCCCTTATGCTCTTGTTATGAGTGAAACCACCAGGTATTTTTCATTTTCTTTCTGGCTTATTTCATTAAACATGTGGATGGTTTCAATTTTAAGGCATCTACTGATGTTTGTCTTGGACCCAACATGTGATCTATTCTGGAGAATTATCTGTGCGCACTTGAGAATGATGCATACTCTAATTTTGGGGAATGCAGTGTTCTATAGATGTCTGCTAAACTCATGAGGTCGAGGTCTTTATTTAGGGCTCTAGTGTCTTTGATTATTTTTCTCTCTCATTGACCTAACCATTGGTGAGAGTGGGTTATTGAAGTCTCCTACTATATATGCATTTTCTCTAATGTCTGTTTTCAGAGTTGATAACAATTGTCTTATATATTTTGGTGCTCCTTCATTTGGAGAGCATATGTTGATGAGTCTTAGATCTTCCTGAGGTACTATCCCCTTAATCAGAATGTAGTGACCATCTCTCTTTACCTTTGTGAGTTTGAAGTATATTTCATTTGACATAAGTATAGCTGTTCCTGCCTTCTTTTTTGGTCCATTTGCTTCTACGATTATTTTCTGAACATTTTTTTTTAATCTATGTTTTATGTTTAAATTTTGTAGTTACGCCCTCCCTGGTGGCACAGCGGGTTAAAGCACTACACTAAGAAGCTAAAGCCACTTCCGCATGAGTTCCATTCCTGCCTGCCCTGGAGGCGATCACATGGCATGGCAGACCTCTCCTGACCTGCCCCCTCAGCAGTGTACTTCGTCAATCTGCCTGTTCTGCTTCCCGCTGTGTCTCTGGTGAATCCTCTCACCCTCCGCATCTCTGGCCTGTACCCCAGTTCTGTGTGAATAAATAAATCTTTAACAAAAAAAATTGTAGTTAAATGTGTTTCCTAGAGACAGTGGAAGGTTGGATTTTTTTTTTTAAACAAAAAGGTTTTTTTTTTTTTTTTAAATAAATGGCCTTTCTTCCTTTTCTCTCTCTCTTTTTTAAAGATTTATTTATCTATTCATACAGAACTGGGGTACAAGCCAGAGGTGCAGGGGCGATGAGAGGCTTCATCAGAGACAGAATGGGCAGCAGAACAGACAGATCAACAAAGTACACTGCTGAAGGGAGCAGTGGACAGGTCAGGAGAGGTCTGACGCACCATGTGGATCACCTCCAGGGCAGGGATCAAACTTGCACTGAAGCAGCTGCGGCTAGCTTGCAGTGCTGTGTCCTAACCTGTTGCATCACCAAGGAGGGTCCTGGATTTTATTTTTTAATCCAGCCTGCTATTCTGTGTCTTTTTATTGATGAGTTTAGTCCATTTACATTTAGAATTAATATTCATATGTTGTTGTATTTGTCATTTTGTTTGTGATTTTATTCCTTGTCTTATTCTGTTCTTATTCATTCCTCAGTTGTTTTTGGCTTTAGTCCTTCTTGTAGTAATTTTTGGAGAGTGGTTTAGTTGTAATTAATTTCTGGAGTTTCTGTTTATCTGAGAAAGTCCTTATTATTTCTTCATAGAGGAAGGAGAGTTTTGCAGGTTTAAAGTATTCTTGGTTGGCCTTTGTTGTCTTAGAGTTTGTTGAATATTTCATTCTACTCTCTTTTTGCCCAAGTACTTCTTTGGAGATCTGATGTCAGTCTGGTTGTTTGGTGGTTTCATATATATGTGCGTGTGTGTTTGTGTGTTATATGTATATATATACAGATATATTATATATGTATATATACATATATATATACATATAATATATATGCATACATATAATATATATGTATGTGTATATATACATACATATATATTATATATCTGTGTATTATTTATATATATATATGTTAGCTATTTCTTCCCCCCCATTAGCTTCATTATTTTTTCCTTGTCTTGGTCTCTTGAAAGCTTTACCATTATGTGTCTTGCTGTAGTTTTCCTTTCATTGTAGTTATTTGGTAGTTCTCGCCTCTTGTATGTCTAGTTTCATCTCCTTCTTCATGCATACCAAGTTCTCTTCAGTTAGTCCTTTAGTAGTTTCTCAGTTCCTTGATCTCACTCCTCAGCTTCTGGGATTCCTGTAACTCTTATATTTCCTTTCTTCATGGTGTCAGATACTTCTGAGAGTGTTTTTCATTCTTTTTCTCTCATATGTATCTTTCTTTTTGGGCTCTTTTTATTTCTGTATATTCAAAAATCCTGATTCAGTCATCCCTTTCATCAATTCTGTTTTCCTTACTTCCCCCAGAGTTCTTTAGCTCCTCCATTAATCTTTTAATCTCCTGCATTTCTTTTATTTCCTTCTTTAGTGATTCAATTTCATTCTTTATTTCTATATTAGTTTTTCTCATATTATTCTTTTCCTTTTTGTTTTCTTTATTTTTTTTTTAATTATGACAATTTTAAATTCTCTATCTGGCAGGCAGGAACTCAGGGAACATGGAAGGAGACACTTCAAAGAGATAGAGCTTGGGTGAAAGACCCATGCAGAAGTGGACAATGGAAGCCTTTATCTTGACTTGGATTTTGCTCTTTTCCTTCCGAGCATGCCATGCCCATTCTTCCCCTTTCATATGGGTCCCCACCAGAAGGTACCTCAGACTTGTGGCAAACTTTGGAGCCTCCGTGGCTCTGCTTTGGGTCAATCCTGTTTGCCTGAGTATTTATCCATAGGGGATGCATAATTTTAGGTGTTTAATAGGAAATTACTTTAACTATATTCTTTTTTCATCTCTTCTCTTTATTGTACACTATTGTATTAAAGTTCCTCCTATTGAAGGTCTAAATGCACCAGAATATGTTTTGTCTTGATGTGGCACATGGCAGAATCCATTTAGAAAAAAAGGTGGATTTGGGGAGGCAGGGTTCCCCTCTCCATGATCAATAACAACCTCATGCCTAGTGAAAATGGCTTTATCCAGAAGACAAGAAACAAGTGTTGGAGAGAATGTGGAGAGTAGGGAGCCTGATACACTGTTGCTAGGAATGTAAATTGGTAGAGTCATTATGGAAACAGTACAGAGATTCCTTAAAAAAATAAATGCAGAAATTCCATATGAACCAGTTATCCCACTTCTGGGTATCTACCTGAAAATTATAAAAACACTAATCCAAAGAAATATGCACCTCCAAGTTTATCACACCATTACATACTGACAAATAAATAAATAATACCACATATAATCTATTCATTATAAATAATAGAGTCCTACTCAGTTATTAAAAAGTTGAAATCCTGGGTCCTCCCTGGTGGTGCAATGGGTTAAAGCGCAGCACTGCAAAGCTATCCACAACCAGCAGCAATTTCAGCATGATTTCAATCCCCAGCCCAGAAGGTGATCCACATGGCGCAGCAGACCTCTCCTATCTCGCCTGCTGCTCCCCTCAGCAGAGTACTTCATAGATCTGCCTGTTCTGCTCCCCACTCTGTTGCTGGTGAATCTTCTCACCACCCCTGCACCTCTGGCCTGTACCGCAGTTCTATATGCATAAATAAGTAAATCTTAAAAAAAAAAAAAAGCACCCTCTCTGGTGGCCCAACAGGTGAAAGCAAAGCACTGCAAAGCTATCCATAGCCAGCAGTAACTTTAGCACAAACTGGATCCCCAGCCAGGGAGGTGACCCCCATGGCACAGCAGACCTCTCCTACCTCACCCTTTACTTCCCTCAAGAGTGTACTTTGTCAGTTTGCCTGTTCTGCTCCCCACTCTGACTCTGGTGAATCCTCTCACTGCCCCTGTACCTTTGGCCTTTACCCCAGTTCTGTATGCATAAATAAATTTTTTTAAAGATTTATTTATTTGGCCCTCCCTGGTGGCGCAGCAGGTTAAAGCACTCCATGCACTGAGAAGCTTAAGCCACTTCCGCATGAGTTTGATCCCCGCCTGCCCCGGAGGAGTCCACATGGCGTGGCAGACCTCACCTGACCCGCCCGCTGCTCCCCTCAGCAGTGTACTTTGTCGATCTGCCTGTTCTGCTCCCCACTCTGTGTCTGGTGAATCCTCTCACCCTCCGCATCTCTGGCCTGTACCCCAGTTCTATATGAATAAATAAATAGAGATTTATTGGGGTACAGGCCAGAGATGCGGAGGGTGAGAGGATTCACCAGACACAGAGTGGGGAGCAGAACTGGCAGACCAATGAAGTACACTGCTGAGAGGAGCAGCCGGCAGGCCAGGAGAGGTCTGCCACGCCATGTGGTCACCTCCGGGGGGGGGGGGGCAGGCGGGGATCGAACTCATGCGAAGTGGCTTTAGTTTCTTAGTGCTGTGCTTTAACCTGCTGCGCCACCAGGGAGGGCTGCATAAATAAAATTTTTTAAAAGATTTTTCTAAAAAAAAAATGAAATCCTGCCATTTACATCAAGGATGGACCTAGAGGATATTACACTTAATGAAATAGGCCAGGTAAAGAAAGACAAACACCATAGAATTTCACTCATGTGATATACATAGAGAAAATAAACAAATGAAATAAATAAACCAAAAAACTAAACTTTTAGACTATAAGACCAATTCATGGTTGCCAGAAGGGAAAAGGTAAACCAGGACAAAGGGGACAACTGTATGATGAAAGACAAAATTTGACTTCATGTTGACTTTCAATGATACACACCTGGAACTTAGGAAACAGTGCAAGGTTCCTTTAAAAATGTTTTAAATATTCCCCATTTTTCTAATTACAGATCTGTGTGCTATGCTTCAACCAAAACAAATTCTTAAAACTAAAGAATTTCTGACAAGGAGTAGTGCTTAGGAATGTTCTTAGTGAACTGCTTGTAAAAGCAAACCATTGGTCAAATCTAGTAGTCTATCAATAAGGAAATGGGTGAACAAACAACTTTATAGGCATACTATGGCATGTTATGTCATTTAAAAAAAAACAGTATAAATCTAGATGTAGCAAAATAAAAGTTCCCAAAACACTTAATGAAAAAGCCTGCAGGACATGTATAGCATGGTAGAGTTTTTGTAGAAATAAAAACACAACACGATATAATTTCAAAGAAAAAAAATTACCAGAATACATACCAATTGCTAACATCTAGTACCTTTGGAAAGGGGAAAAGAGGACTTGGATTGTGAGTATGGCCAAAGTATACTTTAGCTCCATCTACATGTAAAGTTTTGATTTTTTTTTAAAAAAGGTGAATATACTAGTATACTTTTAAATGATTAGGAAAAAAAGGTATAAAGCAAGAAGGGCAACCCACATTTAGGAAGAAAGGGGCTCCCTAAGTCCAGGCTGAAAGGACCAGTGCATTTCCAGTAGTGGTTCTGAAGCTGATGAGTCTAGTAAGGAGTCACAATGGGTGAAATCAGGCAACAGAGGGGGTGGTTAGCTAAAATAATGGTGGCCATCTGGACGTCAACTGGTCAGGCACCTACTGCTCCCATCCCGAAACTTAATACAAAAACCTTCAGCACCACATAGTGCAGCCATCATGAGCCTCGCCAGAAGCCCAGTAACTCTTGCCCCATTTGCAGTTCCCAGGGTCCAGACCGCCTCTTCTACGAGTGGATGGAGGAGAGGAAGGAAGGGCTCTTTCTAAAGCAGCGCCACAGCGTTCCCATTGGTCTTCCACTCCAACCGAGCAGCAGGTCTCCCATGGCCCATCCTTCTGATTGAAGCCAATCATAAGCTGTGTCTTCTCAACACGTAGGTCCAACTAAATACTTGCTCGTTTCTTGTTCGTTTCTGACAGACACGTGTACTGCCAATCAGAAAAGCCTAGGCATGGTGGCTTGGCCTTCTGTTTCACTGTCCATCTGGGGTTCCCTTAGCTCATCTCTGCTTGGTATATAAGGTTTGGATCTGGGAGAAAAAAACAAAAAGAAGGTCCACGCTGGAGAGATGGTGGCCCAAGAGCCAAATCAGTTATTTCCCCTAGTCTCCAAGGAAGTCAGCTTCATGGTCAAGTCAATTTGTAGTTGACCTGTCAGTGCTGCTCTGGGCTTAGACTCAAGTAATACCTACCTCAGAAATGTATTCTTCATGAGAGAAGATCAGATGTCTGTCACCTTGCCACTGGGCTAATTGTTTCCTTTCCCCTTAAATAAGGTGAGAAGGAAGCTAGAATAACACTCAGGGTTTTTAGGAGAGTTAGTTTGTCCACAATGAGAGGTAGAATGCTCAGTTACCTGAAATAAATACTGCTGGAATGACTGAAATTAAATGGGGAGGGGGATTTAAAAACGTGATAGTGGTGGTGCAACGGATTCAAGTGCAGCACTGCGAAGTCAGCTATGGCCACTTCAGTTCGGGTTCAATTCCTGGCCAGGGATATGACCCACATGGTGCAGACTTCTGTTTCGCCTGCTGCTCCCCTCAGCAGTGTATTTTGTCAGTCTGCATGTTCTGTTCCCCACTTTGTCTCTGTCTCTGGTGAATCCTCTCACTGCCCCTGCACCTCTGGCTTCTACCCCATTTCTGTATGCATAAATAAATAAATCTTTTTAAAAAACAACTAATTTTTTTAAAATTCCCCATGCTACATATATTTAAATAATAAAAATTTGATAGTGGTATTATAAATGTACCAGAAAATGCAAATTAAAACTAAAAAATAAATCTTCATTAACTAGTCTGATTATCAGTTGTTCAATATTTTGCCAGAGACCTTTCTGTGTGGAAACAGGAACTTCTATTTCTCACTTGCTATAAATGGGAACTTAAACTGAACTCTTTAAGACAACTTGGTAGTACCTATCAAAATGTAAAATGTTTACATCCACTGACCTAGCAATTTTCCTCAAAATCCACCCTACAGAAATACTTAAATACAAAAGCAAGGCTGTAGGTAGCATTATTTGTAATAGTGAATGGTTAGAGACTAAATTCCATTGAGAAGTAAATCATTAAATCATGATATGGTACCATGAAATGCTATGTTTTTTTGTTTGTTTGTTTGTTTGTTATTGTTTCTGGAGTGCTCTCTTTTCCAGGTATGAGACATTTAATTCTCATGGCAAACTTGTGAGGTAAGTACCAATATCATGCCCATTTTATAGATATGGAAACTGAGGCTCAGAAATTAAGTAGTTTGCCAAAACACATTCAGCTAATTAGTGCCAAAGCTGCAAAATTAGTTGTTTGATGTAGCAGCATGGTAAGTTCTATCTTTGGTACTTAGAAAATTCTGGTGGAGCCCAGAAAGCCCAACTATTATTGGGCAGACTGGCCTATTTGGGGTTTCGAATAGTTCCTAGCCATTTGGTGGTTCCTTAAACGCATGGATCTCAGCTCTATAGATTAAGGACTTGCACCACTGCAACCACAACTCTGCAGAGTCAAACTCAGGGGGCAAAAGCTGCTGAAAGGAGAAAGGTTTATTGAGTTGCTATACTACTGTAACACCAAGGTATGCCACTGTTTTAAAAAATTTCTATGTGTTAATGTGACAAAGTCCACAATACCTTGCAACATAAAAAATTAAGTTGTAAAACAGTACATTTAATACTCCATTTTGTTTAAAGAAATCTACACAAAAGTGTGTGGATGGATATTCATACATGTATATGTGAATGAATATATTTATGTTATTGAATATATACTTACATAGATTTGTGCACAGAGAAGATGTCTAAGAAGACACAAATCAAATTAGATTACATTTAGAGAATGGAAGTGGGGAGAGGAAGCAAGGAGAAATCTCTCACTTTTTATGCATTTTGTTTGAGTATTATCAGCATTAGATTCTTTTAAATTTTGTTACCACAATAACATATTTAACAAAATAGGTATTTTAAAAATCAGAATAATCAAAGTATAATTTATATATTATAAATAAGAATAGTTCCATATAGGTATGAAGTACTTCATTAAAACCCTTCAGCCACAAGAACTAGGTAAAATTAGGGCAACTGGGCCCTCCCTGGTGGTACAGCAGGTTAAAGCACATCACTAAGAAGCTAAAGCCACTTTAGCATCAGTTCGATCCCCACCTGCCCCGGAAGTGACCCACATGGTGTGGCAAACCTCTCCTGACCCGCCCGCTGCTCCCCTCAGCATTGTACTTTGATGATCTGCCTGTTCTGTTCCCCACTCTGTCTCTGGTGAATCCTTTCACTGCCCCTGTACCTCTGGCCTGTACCCCAGTTCTGTATGCACAAATAAATATATGTTTGAAAAAAAATTAGGGCAACTATAAGTCAAATCATCATTTAGGTTCAGCTGGGTACTCGTGATTGGAAAGAATAGGATGTGGGCAAACAAAATCCAATCAGAGTAAAGAATCGCATTTCCAGGAGAGGAAGCTCACTGCTCTACAGCAAACTTCATCATATGGAAAACACTGTATCTTCGTCTTTTCTGCTGGTATCACCTTCAGGGTTTAATCAAATACTTTGCAGGGGTGGGAAACCATAAAAATTAGAGCTTCAAGATAACTTAGATCTCAGTCAAATCCCGACATTTTGAAGTAAATAGGCTCAGATGAAACAATTTAAGGTGCCATGGCCAGCTAATAGGACGGCCAACTCAGAATCCTGGTTTCTATACCAGGCCTAATATTCTTTCTACTGATTTTCAGATCTTCCTATGTCTTCATTCCAAAGACATGTTAGGAAATAATACTATGCATCTATTTACTGTTCACTTAAAACTACTGCTTTATCCAGTTTCTGGTTGACCTACAATTGCCAGTGCCTCTTAATCTGTTACCTTCAGTTTTTATCAAGTAGTTGATGACCTATATTCAAAAACTTACCACAGTACCATAGGAAGCATCTATTTTAAAGAAGTCAGCCATGATTTAAAGACTCCTTTTGTAATGTTAACAATTACCCCAGTTTTGTTTCATAAGGAATGAGTTTTCTGATCTCAAAAGTATAAACAGAAGATAGCTAAAATAAAGAACAATTGATCTTTTGTATAAGCAAGGAGAAAAAAGAAAGAGGAATGAGGGATGGTGGGTGGTTGGGAAGGGAGTAGCAAAGAACCACAAGCTGAAATAGTCACAAAGTGGGACCTCCCTGGCGCCACAGCGGATTAAAGCACTGCACTAAGCTAAAGCCACTTCTGCATGAGTTCGATCCCCGCCTGCCCTGGAGGTGATCCACTTGGCGGCAGACCTCTCCTGACCCGCCCGCTGCTCCCTTCTGCAGTGTACTTCAGCCATCTGCCTGTTCTGCTCCCCACTCTGTCTCTGGTGAAGCCTCTCACTGCCCCTGCACCTCTGGCCTGTACCCCAGTTCTGTATGCACAAATAAATAAAATCTTTAAAAAAAAGTCACAAAGTGTTTATATTTTTTTAAAGATTTATTTATTTATGCATACAGACTGGGGTACAGGCCAGAGGTGCAGGGCGGCGAGAGACTTCACCAGAGACAGAGTGGGGAGCAGAACAAGCAGATCGAAAAAGTATACTGCTGAGGGGAAAAGCAGGCGGACAGGAGAGGACTGCAGAGCTAAGTGGGTCTCCTCGGGGCAGGCGGGAATCGAACTCATGTGGAAGTGGCTTTAGCTTCTCAGTGTTGTGCTCTAACCCACTGCACCACCAGGGAGGGCCAGTGTTTATATTTTAAAAGTAACTTGAATACTGCAATGTATAAATGGACTCTAACCACCACCTTACTTTCAAGTTACAATTAAAGCAGTGTCCAGTTTGTAACTATCACTAGGGACATGTAAGGACCTTGAAAAAATTAATAATAATAAAGATAAAAGGGTTTAAAATTAATCAAGTGAGGAAAAATTAAAACTGCTATTATGACTAAGAAGAGAAGACCAGCAGTGACTCAACAGTCCTTAAGGATATGAAGAACCATCCATTTTGGTGAGCAGCTGGTCTGTATTTCCACAACAGAAAGTAATTTTATTGAAATTATTAAAGCACACATTTGAACACAGAAGTTTCTCATATAGCAGAACTCATCAAACAAAAACCCCAAAGTAGCCTGTATGCCGTCCATCTCTCCTACCCTTTACTAGCTCAACTCCTCATCTCAAAGAAATGGCCAAAGGTTTATAAAGTATCTTTGGAATGTGAAGATTTAGACTTCTTTTGAATCTAGCTATTATGTTAAGTATTTGTCTCTGTCTCCCGGGATCCAGTGTGAGGTTGAACTGTGTCTGTGCTATGAATAAAGGGAATTCAGTAGCAGTAAACATGTAGATGAATGTATACTTGAATTTCTTATAAAAGTATGCTTCTCCTCAGCACTGATGGGCTAGAGAGCTTAGAATTTTCTGAGTGTCTTTCCAGACCTAGTTACTGTACAAAAGTGGCCAAGTTAACTCCAAAAAGAGGGAATTTACTCACCTGGTATTAAAAAACAAAAACAAAAAAAAAACTATTACTAACTAGATTGCTTGGACCTCTGATTTTGTCTCTAGCATTTTCTTATCTTAAATAGATATTTTCTAAACTAAAATAGTCTGTGAAGAAAGAGAAATGTAATCAATTTTATTTAGACCATGACCACCCTATCCCTGGCCCAGCCCAGTTTTAGCATAATACTGAGCATATAAAAGGATATTAATTAGTACTTGTTAAAAGAATGTCATCTGTCCAACATTTTATTAATTTTATTTTATAGCTGTTGTTTGTAGTTATTGTCTTAATTCATTCTCTAACACTGCTGCCTCTGAAGGTAACATTTCTCTCACAAAAACATCTATTCTTCCCTATCCTCTCAGACATCTTTATCTAATTCCTAAATTACTGAAGCCTCTTAACTTCCTTAATTCATGCTTTAAACACATTATTTTCTATACCTCTCCATGCTCAACTACATGATTAAAACTAGCTTTGGCTTCCCAAATGACAAACCTTTTCCAAAACCCACTTGTGTAAGATGCCATATCAGAACATACTGGTATGATAATAATATCCACCTATCAAAAGTTACTAGGATTCACTCACTTTTCTGTGCAAATAAAATCTATTTGAAATAAAATAATATCAACTGGGGTAAAAATCCTATGAAAGAAAGTGTTTACAGGTGGTGTATGAGTGTATAGGAAGATGAGCACATTCCCACATTTATTTATGTACACTAATATATGCATACATATACACATGCATACACATATGCCCACAAGCACGCACACACAGAGACACACACACACACACACCTCTAAATATATATTCTGTCCAAATTATCACAAAACCACAAAGCTTAAAACCAAATTTGCTAAATCTAACATAAACCAAAGGTTCTGAGTCCTAATGGCTACTTCCTGCAAACAGATGTATTACCTCTGTGACAGTCAATTGTTGAGTTGAAGAGAAACAATAAATATGGCTCAGGCAGCTAGGTTTCTGGCTGTTTTTTTTTTTATTTAAATGCAAAAATTATGACCTCAGGACACTGACCATGTTGCATGATTTCTGCACCCAACATATTCTAGGCACTAAAGACTAGTAAATTTACAACAAAGGCCAGGAGAAAAGAAGTTTGCTTCACAGTGGTTTAATATGAACAGAGTTGAATATGACATTGTCTGACAGAAGAATGAACAGTTTGCTGAATAAAAGCCCCGAGGCAGGATATATACACAGCAGAAATGTATCCACAGCAGAAATGAGGCCTCAGGCTCTCAGCACTTGTGCACAATGAAAGGAATTTTTTAAAAAGTCAATAACAGGATACAAATCAAAATGGCAGCAACACCACCAACATTGGGGAAATGGGGAAGGGAGCATAGCCTCTCTCTAGGGGCTGCTCAGCCCCTGGCACAGGCCCAACAGCTGAAGAACTGATCTGTCTCAGGAAACTTCAGCATTTAGATGGACTCCAAAGCCATGTCAAAATCTAATCCTAATCTTTCCAATTAGGATCTTGTCAGAATCAGTAATCCTTTCCCCAAAGGCCCTATATAAGAGACTGCCGATCCTTTCATGTAGGGAATCCAGGCAAAGAGCTCCCACTTTTTGACTTCTTACCAGAGTAAACTTGCTCCCATCCCACCACTTGGACCCCCCCAAAACAAACCACTATCTCCCAGGCTGCTACCCAGGAAAGTTGCCAGTCTCAAGAAGTGGCTTCAGACTCAAAAGACTTGGGATATCCATGCCAAGCTGCTATCCTTAGCTCAACTTCTGGAGAGAAAGCTGGGGTTCCACAGAAAGTAGTTCAGTAACCCTGTGACCAAGCCGAGAAGGGCAGCGACAACTCTTGCCCTTAAGCCCCATTCAACAGCTCAAAGTGCTTAGAAGTCAGAGACTGTGTGGTTTGTTCATGTGCTTCTGCCCTGTGGCAGCACTAAATGGGATGGGGGAAACAGGAAGATGGAAGGAAGAGTGGTGATGCCCCTCCCCACCACAGTAGGTACCTAGAAAATGATCCACTCTCACCCTTCAGGGAGTTACCTAGCAGTGGTGAGTTACCCCCACCCCTCAAGCCACCAAACTTGCAAAGCTAACCTATAAAGTAGCAAGGACTTGGGGAGGGAGAACTTATGACCCACACTGGCTCACCTTCTGGTGAGCAAGAACAGGCAGCCAGACTGGGGTGCCGCAAAGAATAGGGAGTAGGCAACAGGAGTTCCCCTACTGCCCTATGGCTTTCTTCTGACTCTGAAGCAGCCATGATGATGGGTCTGGAAAACCCACATACACCTTGTTCCACACAATAGACTGCTTAGATTCTAGGATTACTGCCATGAAAAGCAACAAGGGAGAGAGAAAGCAAGAAAAGAAACTGTTGAGAAAACTGGGAGCAGGCTTAGAGAAAAACAAAGAGAGTCTTCTCAAAGAAGAAAAAGTTCATGCAGGTGGGAAAAGCAGGGTTGTTCCCTGCTCAGTGTTCCTGGTTAAACCTAAGAGTAAGAAAAATTCCCTGGACTTGCAGCATCATTATGTATTCAAGTGCCTCACCAGCACGAGACCCACCCCCCACCAAGATTAGCCTTCTAGCATGGGTAAATGCCCAAGAAATTGCCTTCCAGTTCAATCCTCCCACCCACCCCCCAATCCCAAAGGGCATCTTCCTGTGGTTTCCCATCTCTCCTCAGAAGAGGATCTAGCATAGTGCCCATGATGCAGTCAGGTACCAAGGAGCACAATACCATACAGTTTATCAGGCCAGGGGATGGGCAGCGAACTTCAGATCAAAGACAGAGAGAGGCTTAGTGTAAAAACCAATGTCATTTCAGCAGGAACGTAGAGGTCAAGTGGTGAGAGGAGCTCCTACTGGCGCACCTTCCCAGGGACGTAGTTCCTGTCGATTGCCTCCTCCTGCAGGAACATGTGTAGGCAGCGTTCGTTCTGAGCCAGTGGGTGGCCAGCAATTCTATAATGAGACCAAGATGATTATCAGTAGTGCTTGGGATCAGAGAGAATTCACAAACAGATGGGGGTGTGAACGGGGGGGGGGAAGAAGGGCAAGGCCAGTCCTGAAGGTCTAGCAAGTAGAGGACAGCAGCAGGGTACCACTTCAACCCTAACATTGTAGAGGGAGAGTGGGGTGGAGGTCAGGAAACTCCTACACACGTCCAACATGTAGCACTGTCTCAGACCCTGAGGTAGAGGATCAGAATTCTGATGAAAAGAACAGAGTTTTACTGTCCAGTCAGCCCACTATACCACATTACCCTTTATAAAAAAGGATAGAAGAAATGCACAGACAGAGAAAGTAGCAAGAGATGCCCCCAAGAACTTGACTTACTTGTTAATAAATTGTTCAAGGCCCTGCCTCCTTTCTTCAATGAAAGACTCCTCGAAGATCCCTTCATCTCCTCGAAAAGGGAGCTGTCGCTTCAAGGCTTTCCCAGGCAGTGGCGGTACTACAATCTATTATAAGAGAACAAAATACCAGTCCCATGGGAGAAGACAGAAAGGAAGTGAGATGGTAGAGCACTGTGTACCTCATTTCCTACTAGGCATAGGGTCTATCTTCTCCCAGAGCCAGCAACTTGCACAAACTGAGACCCATGAGAACAAGATTGCTTAGAACCAGAGTTGTATTAAAAACTAATACAACTCTTTTGGTGGGAAGACACATTTACCATCTCAAAAGAAAGGAAATAAATCCCAAACATTCCTCCCTCTCCTTAACAACCCATTACTATCCAAGAATTTAGCTAGGCCTTTCCTTAACACTATATTTTCCATTCTCAGCTTCCACAGGCATTAAGTTGTACAATTTCACTAGCCACTAAGTACTTTTTCTTTGAAATTTGTCCTGAAGTTACCACTTTCAAGTTTCAAAGGGTATTACCAAGATCCAATATCAGGAATATGGTAGATAAGAGTGTTCACCCTCACTGTTGCTTCCAACATTTTACAGACTATGATCTTTCTTATACCCTCTCAATCTAGATGGATCTCCTCCAAGAGTACCACGCAGAGAATGGGACTGTACCTTACTGTCTCGCTCCAGCTCATTTTTTAGCCATTCAAAGTCACTGTAGCGCCTTCGTACACAGGACTCCTTCAATTTGAAAATAGGTAGGTTTGTCTATAGGGAAGGAAGAATGAGAGAAGAGAGGGTAAATAGTAAATAATGTTGGCAGTAATGATGATAATAATGACAGGCCATAACCATCTGGACAGGAACCAATGAAGACAGGCCCTATGGACCACTCTCCTATGGACCGTAACCCTTTCAAAATACCACATGGTGAACATCAATCCTTACACATCCAGGCTTGTCAGAGTTGATTAGAATTCTGTCCTTTGCTTAGAATTTGTCCTAAAATAGACTTGAAGTTGTATGTAAATAAGTAAAAAAAGAATTTTCACTGCATTTTGTTATTTGTAATAATGTGTCCATCAACAGGAAATTGGTTAAATAAATCAAATTTATTTATTTATAGTGGTATACTATACAATCATGAAAAGAATGTAAGAGATATCTTTATGTGCCAATTCAGAAATCCATCGAGCATTAAAATTAAGGTACAGGACAAAATATATAGCTTGCTCTATTTGAATTTTAAAAAGATATATATGTGTGTGTATATTTATAAATATTTATAAAAAGATAGTGGTAACAGTGACAGAATTTGGAGAATAAAACTAGACAGCTGGAATGGGAAGAAGAGTCACATTTTTCATTACAATTTGAATTATATGTAAATATATTACATTTTCAACTGGAAGTGAATTTAGGTTCCCTGGAAAGAGTAAGAGATAAATACCTCCAAACAATATATTCCTCTGCTTTCCTGTCAAAACATTTTCCATTCTGCAAGTCCAACTTCACTCAGGAAATCTTTACTGACACCAGCTTAATTTATTGATCTCCCTCTCCTCTGAACTCCTATGACACTTACACTCTGGCAGTGTCCCTAATGTTTTATGCCTCATGTTAGTCTTGCTACTAACTGAGCTATAATTTAATAAAAATCAGGTGTTATGACTACTTCTGGATCTCCCTACATACAGAGTAAGCAAGTTATGCAATAAAAGCTCAACTGACTTACAGAGGTCCTATGTGTCTGACTATACCTGCCTTATCTATTGATAGAAAGTACAGCAGAGGGCCTCCCTGGTGGTGCAAAGATAAAAGTCTCAGCACTATCAACCTATGGCCAGCCACTGCAGCATGTGTTCAGCATGAACTGACCCACATGGCATAGCAGACCTCTCCTGTCTCACCTGTCCGCTTCTTCCCTCAACACTGTGTTTCAGTAGATCCACCTGTTCTGCTCCCCACTCTAGTGAAGCCTCGTACCCCCCCCCACAAACCTCTGGCCTACACCTCAGTTCTTCTATGCATAAATAAATATAAATTTTAAAAAACATTTTAAAATTGCAGAAGAAATAGTGATCACATTAAGATGGTTTACCATAGCTTGCTTCCTGATATGAATCAGCTTATTCCACATCACTGAAAATCTCAAGGCTCTAATACAACATGCCCTCCTGCAACCCCAACGAAAAGCCCTAATTATTACTACTGTCTACAAGTTATACATAGAAACGGCTGGCCCACATGTATTAATACTCACTATATTTCCTGCAAGCCAATTCAGATAAGTGGGTGGAAATAAAATAAACTAGTTTTGCTCCTTTGTCCAAACTGACTCAGGAAGAGAAAAGAGGGTTGGAGCTATACTAGACTGTCACATGATCCTCACTACATCATGCTTTGTAGTCCTCTAATCTGGAAATTGTTCAAGATCCAATTTTAGATATAGGTCATCAAAAGCCAAATAACTGGTCAAATTACATTAGTTATAACTCTACACAGGATCACTGCCATCCAAGGAATGTCAATGTGGAGTTAGACACTGTAAAGTAAAACTACCTAAACTAGTCTTTAGAAGAATAACAAATTAGAAACAGCTGCTTCTTTGGAAAGGCGAACCTCTAGAGGACAGAGGGAGGGAGATGGTTTTACAGTGTTATTATTTAAATTTTTTTAAGTTGAATTGTATTTTTAACAGGTTAATTTATTTATGCATATAAGAAGTGGGGTACAGGCCAGAGACGCAGGGAGTGTGAGAAATTACCAGAGACAGAATGAAGCAAAGAACAGGCAGACTGACTGAAATACACTGCTGAGCAGTGTGCGAAACAGAAGAGGTCTGCTGCACCATGTGGGTTAGCTCTCTGGTAGGGGATGGAACTTGTGCTGCAGTGACTGCAGATAGCTTCACAGTGCTGAGACTTAACCCTTTGGGCCACCAGGGAGGCCCAATGTATCATTTGAATTTTGTACCATGTATATGTGTTACCTATCCAAAATAAACCCTTAGAGAACATTCTCAGAATCCTGTAAGAAATATATACTTGAGTCAAATCATTACATTGTATATCTTAAACTTATACAACATTATAATATTGCATGTCAACTATAGCTCAATAAAGAAGGGAGTGGGGGAAAAGCCTCCTTAGTAGCACAATGCATTAAACCACAGCACTATGAAGCTATGGACAGCCACTGCAGCACAAGTCTGATCCCTGGTCAGGGAGCTGACCCACATGGTGCAGCAGACCTCTGCCATCTTGCCCATTGTTCCTCTCAGCAGTGTATTTCTGTAGATCTATCCGTTCTGCTCCCCATTCTGTTTCTGGTGAATCCTCTCACCACCCCCACCCCCACCCCCACCCCGGCATCTCTGGCTTGCACCCAAGCACTATATGCATAAATGTGTGTGTGGGGGGGGGAATAATGCAAGAAAGAAAAAAGTCTTTCAATATCATGTCATTCTAGGTTTACACCAGAGTTCATTATAAATGTTATTGTAATTTTATAGTGGGTTTTTTACAGAAGCCAACCTACCAAATAGGTTCTTCCCAGACACACTTGAACCACCCACTGCCATTTTGTGGACTTCTTTCTTTGATTCACAAAAATGCTGTTCTTTCCCTACCCCCACATGATAGTGACAATAACAGCTTTTATTCTCAGCACCTAGCAATCTAAGGAAAGGGCTACTATGGATTAGGGTAGTCCCCCAGTTCAAACCTACAAATCATGTGAGGAAGTCAGGATTATACAGATAAGATACAGAGAGCCCTTTGCCTCTGATCTACACAAATTCGAGGGGAAGGAGAATAAGCAAAGTTTGAGCCCATACAACAACTACTCCAAACACATCATGTAAAGTCATCATGACACTTCTACAGACTCATTTCTTGAGGGTGATGGTGGTAGGAGAAGAATTCTTTCCTGAGCAAAAATGAAAGAGAACAACTTCAGAAATATTTAAAGAGAAACAAAAAAAAGGGAGAAAGAAATATTTAGCTATAATACAAAAAGAAAGTCAGTGTCATGTGCTTCGACTGCACAGAATGCCTAACTCCCAAAGCCCATTCTCTGTCTCATGCTCTCAATAATGCCAACCACAATCAAGCACTTAAAAGTATGATTTTTACCAACTTTTTCCAAAACAGTTCAATAAAAGCCTATATAGTCATACATATCAACATAAATACAAATTAACTCAAGCTCACAGAAATTGGAACTGCCATCAACTGTAGGAGCTGTAACACTATACAATTAGAAATTGCAGCAAGGGCTTTATTTACAATTGGAAAAACATGGAAGCAGCCCAAATGCCCAAAAGTAGATGACTGCATAAAAAAGATGTGGTACATACTTACAATGGAATATTACTCAGCAACCAAAAAAGAGAAACACATGTCTTTTGCGGCAACTTGGATGGAGCTGGAAAAGATCATGCTTAGTGAGATAAGCCAGAAAGAAAAAGAAAAATACCAGATGGTTTCGCTCATAGCAGGAGTATAATGGACCAGGCAAGGAAATAATAAGAATAATGAACAGCCATATACCAGAGACATTTTGTGGGGGTGGTGTGGGGAATGGGATCAAAAATTGGGGGGGGGAGAGGTGAGGGGGGGGAGTGCACGGGACTATGGTGATGACACACGGGTGACTCGGTGATGGGAAACCCACGGGGATTACAATTGAGATGGGAAAAAAATGTACAAAATGACGAAAAAAAATTATTATAAAGAAAAAAATGAAAAAAAAATTGCAGCAAGGACTGATGAAAAGCTTAGAGAGTAGAAAAAGACTAGACTAAAATTATGCAACTAAGCAATGACCAATGAGACTGAAGTATATATAGTACAAAGAGTATGATGAGCTTTGGCATTAGATAGAGCTAGGTTCAAAGCCTAGCCATGCCACTCGTAAGATAAGTATACTTGGGTGAGTTACCTACATTGCAGTTCTCCTCAATTTCCTATGTGTAAAGTGAGGTTTTCATAAGGATTTAGAAATAAAACTTAGTCCAATGCCTAGCACATTGTAGGCATTCGAAGAACAGCTCCTGTTCTTATTAGAATGCCTGAAGTGAAGTGAACTAATTCACTCACAATCCCCAAGCCTATTGGGTAATGCAGAGACAAATGTCTCCCAACACTCCATCCTGGAAAGTCTTTATAATGAACAAGATATGCCCAGGCTTCCTCAGATAATTGAGTTCTATCACTAATAGTTATCAATTTTGAGGGATCTACTTTCCATTCTTCCCCAAAGAAATAACTTCAAGTTGTTCTTATACAGACAAGTTTTTCTCATTTCTTGCTACCCACTTTTCTTTCTTTACTTTTAACTTTGCCAAACTTGAAATTTGGGATCATTTCTCCATTAGATGTTAAAACCCAGGTAGGAGAACACTCATCTCTTTCTTTCACTCATTCAAGAACTCTTTCAGTTCTTCAAATACTGTTTGTGCAGTGTGCTGTAACAGAGAACATTCTAGTCGTTTAGTCCAAGAAAACATTACAAAATGGCTCTAAAACGTTTTTTGTTTATGACCACGACAACTGGCATAAGAACCTACTAAACCAAGTACCCTACCTGCACATCCCATCTTTGCAGTGTAGACTAAGTACTAAAATCCTTGGTAGTGCACATTGGAAGAAGCCACTTCTGAAATGTCATCTATCCAATTAAGTTCAGACTGGGGTCTGAAACGAAAAGGTTAATCTAGGACTTAAGGGCACTACTTTACATTACAGAAAATTCAGATGAGAGCCAGTAATACTGGAAGCCAACATTCTGGATACTTCAAAGGATCAGCACAGGATGAGAGCAGGGACTGACAATCCACCATTCCGGGTGCAAGCCAGGCCAGCTTTCAGTGGGAGCCAGAGCACGTGCAGTACCTGGGAAAACTTAAGCATTTAACACTTTTCTGGAGCCTGCTAATTCGACAGAGTCTGGGAAGCACTCTCTCAAGGAGACTCCCTTTATTTCTGCTTCACCAAGTCCAAGGTCTGCTTTCCTGACGTCTACTTTCCTTTTAATCCAGGCTTTGTTTAAATTAACTCCATCTGAGGGAGACCTGCTGAGAAAGAATACTGGGCCTCCCAGCCCTCAATCCCCAGAGTGACTTTCCACAACCTAGTTTAGTTCTGGGGCCCAGCGCCACATCGCCCAGGTTTTCCATCCCCCAGCCCTCTCGCTTCTCCCTCCCTTCCTTCTGTCGCTCCAGTCGTGATTCCTATTTCCTGGAATACCTCACTCTAAGCTTCTCCATCCTCCCTACCCAGGACAGCCACACCTCACTTTTCGCTCACGGGTACTTGTTTTCCATACCCCGGTCCACTGCCCTCCCCCCCTCAAGAGTTCTCAGTATCTTCGGGCCACAACCGAGTCTGCTGACCTCTCCCCAAACCCATTATGCCCCTAACCTCCAAATGACCCTTCCAAGAGTATTCTCCGCCATCCCCATGGCAGCCACCCCCACCCCCGCCTCCCCGCCCAACCGCCCGGTCCTCCCTCAGCGGTCCCCCTCACCCCGTGACTCACCCGCATGCGAACCTCATAGGTGGTGAAGCGCGCGCGGCCCACGCCCACCGTCTGTGGATTAAAGATGTCGATCTCCAGGAAGTTACTTGGCGGCCCGTAAGCGTCGGTCAGGTCCTGCGGCTTCGAGTTAAGACGCCGAGTGTCAGCTACTGCTGTGTCCGACATCTTTCCGAAGGAAAGAACCGGACCGGGGAAGGGGGGTGGGGAACAGAGGCCGGAGGCAGGAGCGCGCACGGCCCCTCCCGCTTGCAAAATAACCAGCCGGGCACTGACGGCGGCTCCGCGCACGCGCGCCCACGCACGCACGCTCGCGCACGTCGCCAGGGCGGGCCCCGTACCCTGAATAGCGGCCCAGCGGACGTGGAGCGTTCTGCAGCTAGGCGGAGTCATTCAGGCTTCGGGGCGTTATTTGTGACCGCCCCGGAACCTGCATGTCCCGGACGCTCCACCCAATATCCTGGGAAGCACTTTAGAGCCGGCTCCGCCCATCGCCGCTGCCCAGGCCCAGAAATTGCTTTATACCGCGTTTCAGGCAACCGTGGGCACCGCCAGGATTCTTCGGTGATAGGCCAAAGCCCAGTGACCTGAATAAGAAAGTTTTTTACGCGAAAACCCTGGGCCTTCTCCAGAGGTGGGGTTCCCAGCAATGCTACCAAAAACCTAGCACGCAGTCCTGCCGCTTGTGCCACTGATACTTTCAGTTTATTCCACACGCAGCTGAGCATTCAACATTATGGTGCTGGGAAAGCAGCGAGGGTGGGGATAAACAAAGATGATTCTCATCCTCCCTGTTCAGGAAAATTGTGCAGTGTTTCCACATGAACACTAACTCCAGATGGACTCAGATGTTGTATTTCTCCACGAATTAACAGCCTTTGTTTCATACCTTCTATTTCTACTCCGCAGAATTCCATACTTGGCCCTGCTCTGAAGTTTGCTTGCAGCCCATAATGGAGATACACTACATATCTACATGAGAATATCTATAGAAATACTAATATTTCTATGGCTGATGAACAAATAGCCCACATAAAGGGGGACAGCCCACTACATTCAATGTGATGATTTTAGAAGAGGGTGCACCTGCTGTCCTCTGCTCAAAAACAGTTTCCATACCACTGATGCCTGACATTCTTTGAACAGTGTATAATTTTGTAATTAAGTTATTTAATCCAATTTAACCCATATCTACTAAGCAACTACTTATGTGCCAGAACCCATTCTCAATTAAACACAAAAGACCTGGAATTGAGAGTCCTTGACCTCAATACATTTGTAACATAATGTGACAAATACAAGATAATCAAATGTTCAAAGTAGCACGTAGGACATGAATAGTTGGTAGAAATAGCTACGACTTCCAGGAGGAAAAGACACCTGAGTTTGGCAGACATGAAACAAGGAAGAGGAGTGGGGAAAAGGTAATTTCTTGCAGAGGGAATAGCATCTGCAATGTCGTCCAGATAAGAACTAGCCTGGTATTTTTAAGTAATTAACAATTTTGATTGTCTAATAAAAGTGCTTAGAGAAGTAGACTAGTTAGGGATGGTCAAGTAAAAAGTGAGCCTTCTGTATTAGGCAAAAGATCTCTGACTTTCTGATGTAGGTGACAGGGAGCCACTGAAGAATCCTCAACAGGAAAAAGACATAATAAGATTTGTGTTTTAGAAGAATTATTTTGCAGGGAACATGAAAGATGTATTTGAGTTGAATAAGTAAGACTAGCAGTATCACCAAGACTTGTAAATAGGTAGTGAAGAAAGGAGAAAGGGAAAGAGAGGGGACTGAGTTTGAGGAAATAAAATAGATAGGACTTGTATCTGATTAAATATGATGGAATATAGTGTAGGACTTAGGTATGTGAGCCAGGAGTTTAGGCTGCCTAAATTTTAATCCCTGCTGCCTAACTGCATAACCTTGAACAGTTTAGCCAGAATTTTCCTCATCTGTAAAATAGAAGGGATAAAACTTAAAGCTACCTCCAGGGCTTTTATGAGAATTAAATAAAATGAAATATGTACAAAATAGTAAGCCTCTAGATAAATAGGGGGTGTTTCTGTAGGACATGAGATTGAGATGTCCAGCAGAGACTGGAAATACCGGCCAGGAGCTTGAGCATATGATCAGGGTTAGAGATAGAGAGTAGAAGTCATAAACATACAATATAAAAAAAGGAAAATGTGAAGAAGCAAGGACAGAAGACTTAAAAATCAGTGAGAGCATGCAGCATTGAAGAAAATGTAAATGTTTGCAATCTCTCTGGGAGACAAATTGGCAGTATGTATTAAAAACATTTTGACCTCTAGAAACTTATAATACTGGTAGTCAATAGAGAGCAGAAGTGGAGGAGTCAGAGATAGCAGAGAGTTGGTTTTCATTTTCATTTTGTTTATATTTAATTGCTTTTGAATTTATTTTTTTTAATTTGGAGGTTTACATTTTTACTCCTTCATATGTGCACATGCTTCATATGAGCTTCACTCACCTTTCACCAAAGCTCCAGTGCTAATGTCATGCCCCAGCCCCTCCCTATCCCTTCTTCACTCACCCCCATCACCACCACCATTCCCTCTGGCACTCAGTATATTTTTCACAGAGCCTAAGAAATTTTTTTGCTGTGCTTTGCCAGTTTTGGCATTTGTAGTCTGAAAATGAGTGAAACCGTCAGTAACTGTCTTTCACTTTCTGACTTATTTAACTTAAGATAATCACCGCAAGATCCATCCATTTTATGTCAAAAGTCATGGTTTCATCTTTTTTTAATAGTTCACTGAGTCTGTATTCCACAATTTCTTTATCCAGTCATTTGTCAATGGGCATTTGCATTCATTCCATGGTTTTTCCATAATTTGTGGATTTGTTTGTATGACGAGGCTTACAAAAAAGTAGTGGGTTCTATGTTTTACAGATTTTGTATCTCAGTCACTTTCATTATAAAATTCAATCTCTAGTGTAAATGTACAAATTCAGTGTTCTCCTAATCTATACTAGTTTATAAGGAATGATGCCCACAAAAAAAGTGAAAAAAAGCTGGTAAAAATAGTGTCATATGATGCCATTTGTATTCTTGTATATGATATATATCATTTTTTTAAAGATTATTTATTCATACAGAACTGGGGTACAGGCCAGAGATGTGGAGGGTGAGAGGATTCACCATAGACAGAGTGGGGCTCAGAACAGGCAGATGGATGAAGTACACTGCTGAGGAGAGCAGTGGGCGGGTCAGGAGAGGTCTGCCTCGCCATGTAGATCTCCTCCTGGGCAGGCAGGAATCGAACTCATGCAGAAGTGGCTTAAGCTTCTTAGTGCTGTGCTTTAACCTGCTGCGCCACCAGGGAGGGCCTACATGTCCCTTTTTTCCTCAGGAAAAATAAAATTACTTCCACTTAGAGAAAGAAAGAAAAAAAACACCTAAAGGGCAGGCACAGGAAAAGAAGCTTATAGTCTGAGAAGTGGGAGTGATCTGAGAGGTAAAAATATGTTTCCAAAAGAAGCAGGTACATGCTAATAGTGTTTAATACAGTAAAATGGTCAAATAAGATAAGGCCTGAGAGATGGCCACTAAATTAGACAATTACCTAAAAAAAAAGAGTAGTTCTGTAGAGCACTGGAGGTAGGACCCAGCCTACAGTGGATTGAAAACTGCATCAGAAGTGGGGAAGAGGAAATATTTCATAGAGATTATTCTTGTGAGAAGCTTCCTACAAAAATGGAATATAGTACCTAGGGAGCAATGCATTGTCAAAGAAGGATTTGTTTTCTTTTTCTTTTTCTTTTTTTTTTAGTACCAATATAGCAAGTTTATTATTTTTTTTTAAATAATAGTTTATTTTGACACCACTTAGTACCTTTTTCCATCTCAGTTGCAATCCCCATGGGCTTCCCATCACCAAATCACCCACGTGCCATCACAATAATCCAGTGCACTTCCCCCACCACCACCATTTTTGATCCCATTCCCCACTCCACCCCTGTAAAATGTCTCTGGTATATAGCTATTCATTATAATTTTTTTCCCCTGTTCCTTTATGCTCCTGCTATGAGTGAAGCCATCCAGTATTTTTCCTTTTCTTTCTGGCTTATTTCACTAAGCATGATTGTTTGTCCTTTTTTTTTTTTAAAGAGAAACAATTTGAATATATTTTTCTCCAAATTATGTTTATTAAGATATAGGTATGTATCTTTGTATCTGCTCTGGGGGTTATAGGTTCCAACCTCTACAAAGGTACACTTTCACATCCTGCCCACCACCAGTGTCCCCACAATCCTCCACCATGTTCCACTGGGTCCCTTCCCTTCCCACTCCTATCCCACCACCATTCCCCTCTGGTTGCCTCCGTTTTATAGTTAGAGAGTTTACTACTGGTTGGGTTTTGGATGAACCCTTTGTTGTTTTACTCTATATTCCACATATAAGTGAGACCAGCCAGTATTTGTCTTTCTCATTCTGACTTACTTCTCTTAGCGTTATCCTCTCCAGTTCCATGAGACTTGAATATATTTAACAGCTTGGATGTAGGGCAGGATTTCATAGAAATTGAGTAGTTGAGTATACAGGCAAGTAAAGGCATTAAGACTTAAAATCAAATAGCCCTAGGAAAATTGTGCAGATTCAATTCACAATGTAGGGTAACATATGGCCCTTTTTATTATTAAGAGAAATATTGAGAGGATGGAAAACAGAAAGGAAAGGGTACTGAGCTAATTGAATCTTTTGAAGTAGGGCCAAATCAAGAGACACTCAAGCATGGACCATGGCAGGTGGAGGCCTGGAGTGGGCTGATGGGTGCGTTGTCAAGATGGAGATGGACTACAGCACCATGGTGGACCAGCATTTGCTCAAGTGTGAGAAGCTGACCAAGGAAGGAAGACTTCACAAAATCATTGAAACCCTTCTCTCTTTGGAAAAACAGGCTCACACTGTTTCTGATAGGATGTGTACCTCCTGTATCTTAGTTGCAGTAGGGAAGATGTGTTTGAAGCTAAAGAATGGGATTTTCTTAATGAAAATATTATGCTTTTGTCAGAAAGACAGAAAAGCAAACTGTTGCAAAAATGGTTCAACTATGCTGTACTTGCATTGAGGAAATCACCTTCCATTCAAACTTTGATTAATTGACATTCTACAAGTGGTTACAGAAGGAAAGATTTCTGTTGAAATTGAGCATTCTCCACTGACTAAAAACATTAGCAGTTATAAAAAAATGGTGACATGAAAGAGGTAATCTTTACTTTTTCTCTTTTTTAAATAAAAATGTATTCTTTTTATTTGTGATAACACTAGAATTCTCCCCATTAGGTGAATTCTCCCCATTAGGTACTGTTACCTAGAATGCTTGCCACCAAGTCACCCATAACCCACCACCACAGTCCTTTGTGCTTCCTTCCCTCTATTCTTACTCCCCCACCTACCCACCCACCCACACTTTAGATGCTTCAATTGTATAATCAGTTTTTAGAGTCATCTTTTAAGGTTGTCTTTCTCTAGTCTCAGTTGTTTCTCTATAATTGCACATATTAGTGACACCATCTGGTATTTATGTTTCTCTTTCAGACTTACTTCACTTAGCATTATCTCTTCCAACTCCACTCATGTTGCTGCAAATGACATGAATTTATTTTTTTTGATTATTGAATAATATTCCATTGTGATATATACCACAGCTTCTTTGTCCATTCATCTATTTGGGGGAACTTAGGTTGTTTCTGTAACTTGGCTATTGAAAATTGTGTTGCTATGAAAATAGAGGTGCAGTGCTCGCTTCGACAGCACATATACTAAAATTGGAACGATACAGAGAAGATTAGCATGGCCCCTGTGCAAGGATGACACACAATTCGTGAAGCATTCCATATTTAAAAAAAGAAAAAGAAAGAAAGAAAATAGAGGTGCAGGTTTCCTTTTGAATTGGTGTTTTTATACTTGCGGGTAGATACCTAAGAGTGCAATTGCTAAGTTGTAGGGCAGATCGATCTTTAGTGCTTTGAAAACACTTTGGGTAAGTGTTTAAACAATAAGTGTTGAAATAAGTGTTGGAAACACTTTTCAAATGTATGGTTTTCCAATATTTTCTCCCATTCCATAGGGTAATGTCGTACTGCTTTCCATAGGGGTTGGGCCAGTCTATATTCCCACCAACAGTATAAGGTGTAACAAGTTTCCCTTTTCTCCACACCCTTGCCAGCATTTGTTGTTTCTGCTCATTCCAATGTGAGCCATCTCACACCAGTGAATATTTCATTCTAGTTTTTATTTTCATTTCACTAATGATAAGTGATGGTAAGCATTTTTTTCATGTGCCTATTGGTCATCTGTATGTCTTCTGTGGAGAAGTGTTTATTTAGATCCCCTGCCCATTTCTTGATTGGGTTATTTGTTTTCTTTTGGTTGAGTTGCATGAGCTCTGTATAGATATTTGTTACCAGTCCCTTTTCAAATGTATGGTTTTCAAATATTTTCTCCCATTTTGTAGGGTGATTTTTTGTTTGTTTGTTTAGCTATAGTCTCCTCTGCTGTACAGAAAAGTCAGCCTCCATTTTACAGAGCTGTAGGTAGAAACATATGGATCAATGGAAAAGAAAAGGTGAGTGTAGTTTATTTGAGGGCAAATGAGGCTCTGCCCAGCTGTGAAGGACTATATTTGTATACAAATCATTGGCAAGAAAATTAGTAGCAGATTTTTCCGGGAAGAAAATACAAAGAGATTAAAGTTGAAATACTATAATAACAATTCAGCTAGATCAGCATGAGGGTCCTATTTGTCTATTTGTAAGCACTATAGAGCAATATGTGGTACACCCTCTATACAAGCTGAAAGCAAAAAGTGGCAATTGTCTCTGAGAAGTGTTGTCCTTTATATTATGTTAGCTCCTTTTGATGATGGTCAGATTTTGTTCACTGAATAAGTGGTGACAATAAATTAGAAGAAGGGCCTCCATGGTGACTCAACTAGTTAGCAGCAGCAGCACTATGAAGCTATTGGCAACCACTGCAGCACGAGTTCAGTCCCTGGCCAGGGAGGTGAACCATATAGCACAGCAGCCCTCTCCTGTCTTGCCCACTGCTCCCCTCAGCAGTGTATTTCAGTATGTTTGTCTATTCTACTCCCCACTTTGTCTCTGGTGAATCTTCTCACCCCTACCCCTCCACCTCTGGCCTGAACCCCAGCTCTTGTATGCATAAATAAGTATTTTTTAAATATGTTAAAAATAAGTTCTAAGTATAAGCATCTTGGTTATGGTAAAAATTTTTACCCATAATGGAGGTGACTTATTTGTCCACACCTGTTGAAGAGTATATAATGGAATTTAAAAAAGGTTCTCTGGAGAGTCCTACAACTGATGTTTTGTTTATACAGAGGAAGGTTTAAAAAGAAGGTGGAAAGGCTTGAAGAACAGAGTTGTTGTATATAGTATTAAAATAATGGCCAAGTATTAAATGAGAACAACAATAAAGAGGATGGCATAAACTTCTGGATCAATCTGTTAGTAAGTGAAAGGCTTTTCTCTCAAATCTAGAGATAACAACAAATGGAAAGAGATCCCTTGCTCATGGATTGGAAAATTAAAATCATTAAAATGGCCATCTTACCAAAAGCAATTTATAGATTCAATACTATTTCTATAAAAATTTCAATGGCATTTTTCAAAGAAAGAAAAAATACTGATGAAATTCACGTGGAACCACAAAAACCTCAAATAGCCAAGGCTCTTCTGAGTAAGAAAGAAATTGAGGTATCACACTACCAGACTTCAAACTATACTATAAAGCCATAATAATTAAAACAGACTGGAACAAAACAGACATATAGACCAATGGAACTGAATAGAAAACCCAGATATAAATCCACAGCTTTAGGGACAGCTAATCTTTTACAAAGGAACAAAGAATATGCAATGGAACAAATGGTTCAACAAATGGTGCTGGGAAAGTTGGGCTGCTGCGTGCAAAAAAAAATTGAAGTTAGATTACTACCTCACATAATACACAAACACCAACTCAAAATAGATTAAGGAAATAGACATAATACCTTAAACCATAAAATATATAGAAGAAAATATTGGTGAAACAATACATGACTTATACTTCAGTAGCATCTTTAGCGATATATCACCCAAAGCAAGGATAGTGAAAGAAAGGATAAGCAGCTGGGACTACATCAAATTGAAGAGCTTCTGTACAGCAAAAGAGACACTATACAAAACAGAGACACCCCACTGACTGGGAGAAAATTTTTAAACATAATACGAATGATAAAGGACTGATCACAAAGATATATAAAGAGCTGACAAAATTCAAAAAATATAAAGTGAACAACCCATAAAAAAATGGACAGAAAAGGTACAAAGACACTTCGCCAAAGAGGAAATGCAGATGGCCAAGAGGCATATGAAGAAAATGTACAGCATCACTTGTAATAAGGCAAATGAAAATCAAAAACCACAAATCAAAATCAAAAACACCAATGAGAACAGCACATGTTAAAAAAAACAAGCAACATAAACATGGAGCTTCCCTATGACCCAGCAATCCCACTCCTAGGTATCTACCCAAAAGACACAAAAACACTGATTGAAAAAGGTACGTGTACCCCCATGTTTATTGCTGCTTTATTTACAATTGGAAAAACATGGAAGCAGCCCAAATGCCCAAAAGTAGATGACTGGATTAGAAA
>NW_004567144.1:4531820-4547617 GCF_000260355.1 Condylura cristata
AGATCGGAAGAGCACACGTCTGAACTCCAGTCACTGCTCGACATCTCGTATGCCGTCTTCTTGATTAAAAAACAAGCAACAATAAATGTTAGCAAGGGTGTGGAGAAAAAGGAACTCTCCTACACTGCTGGTGGGAATACAAACTTGTGCAGCCACTATGGAAATATGTGTGGAGTTATCTCAAAGTACTAAAAATGGAGCTGCCTTATGACCCAGCAATTCCACTCCTAGATATTACCCAAAGGAGACAAAAACAATAATTCAAAATGACACCTACACCCTTATGTTTATTGCTGCCTTATTTAAAATAAGGAAGATGAGGATTCAAACCAAATGCCCAATAATTGATGAATGAATCAAGATGTGGTATATATACACAATGGAATATTACTCAGCAATCAAAAAAGATAAACTCATGCCATTTGCAGCATCATGGATGGATCTGGAAAAGATCATGCTTAGTGAAATAAGCCAAAAAGAAAAACAAAAATACCACATGGTTTCACTCATATCAGGGGTGTAAAGAATCGGAGGGGGGGGAATATATATGTGTGTGTATGTAAATTGTAATAAAGTAAAAAAGAATATCAACTAGCAACTATAAACCAGAAACATTCTATGGGGGAAGAGAGGGGAACAAGATCAAAACTTGGGTGGGAAGAGCACATGGAACTATGGTGATGGGATATGGGTGAAGTGGTGGTGGGAAGTCCATGGGGATTACAACTAAGATGAAAAAAATGTACAAAATGAAGGATAATGTAAAAAATATATATATGTAAAATTTTAAAAATCTAGAGTTAACAAGACCATTTTGCTAGACAAGTTGGCAGGAATTATCAATTTTCAGAGACCCAAGAATCTAAATAATTTGTTAAATAACTGGTCTCAGACACTGAACTCATTTATGTCCCTAGGTTTGTTGTTTAAGATTACTGTGATGTGTATGCTGGGTTTTTTTGTTTTGCTTGGTTTTCTGTTCCCAACTCCTTGTCTAAGTTTAAAAGATAATGAATAACTTTGAGGCCCCTTTTAACCTTTCACTTCCATGATTTCATTGTTAACTTTGCATTTTCATTTAATGTAAGATATATTTCTATTTTGTGAATATTTTAAAAAAATGTGTCATAACTTACACAAATACATTTTTCTATCATTTGAAAAAATCCTTTGCAGCAATAATAAGATAACAGCTGTTACCAGCTGGCACTCATACATGAGCCACACGCACGCACACACACAAACATACACACACACACTCTCTCTCTCATGCTTTTCATGAGAGTTACAGTTTCACAGTAACCAAATGATGTTGGCCAAGACAGTTATCCTCTGTACTCAATTATCGCGCACACACACAAAAAGTCAATATTTCTTGCAAACAGGTGACATCAGAACTTGATGTGAGCAATGCGCATTTTCCTCCCCATTAGGTATCCTTAGCCATGTCGTTCTTTGCAAAAGGAGTGGGGGGGGGGGGGAGATGAGAAATTTAGGATCCTTGTATGGGAAGGAATCTCATTAGTTCATCCTCCTGTCCTTACCAAGATTATGCTGTACCTGGGACAAGCAGACACCTTTCCATCTTCCTGCCCTTAAATTTTTCCCAAAGGGGATTGCGCAACCTCCAACTCAATATTATGAAAGCATACAGACATGAACTTCTTTCTGGTCTCTAGACTCAGTCTGTCCCAAAGAAATGGCAAATCAAAAGTCCCTGTAATTTGGTGTGTTTTGGTGGGTCAGATGTCTGAAAGTCCAAGAAGGGGGTTAGGGGAGGGTCTGAGTATAAAAGAGGTATCGCAGAAAGGAAAAGTAGAGAGCAATGCTCCTGACATACAGTCTCAGATAATGTGGACAGAGTTCAGCTGCTTTTATATGGAGCCCCCCCACTCTCCACACACTCCCATGCAGCTGCATGCTACCATTAGTGACTTCTCCCCTTTTTGAAGTTCATTTAACCCTAATTTCACCTGGCACCTCCCTACGGATAGTCTTTAAACTAAATCCCTTCTGAAAGTTGTCAGTTTCCTCCCTATGCTGATGAAGTAGCCTTTAAATACTCAACTTAACCTACTTAAGTTGATGATTGTATTTATTTTACTAAAGTATCTCTGGATCACCTAGGGGTTTGGGCAATCTGAGAGAAAGTGATGTGGCCTAAGTGTATTAGGTCTATGCATGTTTATCAGGGGTTGCTAAAGACCTAATCCTTTAGCTGACAAGAGTCTGGCCTCCAGCTTCTATACAGATTAGTTAATTGCATAATGAATTACCTAGCTACAATAAAACCTGGAAAGATAATAATGTTGCATTAGCCAGCCTTCCTCCCTTAATAAAAGCTAACATTTACTGTGTCCTAGGCACTCTTTGAACTACTTTATATATTTAACTCAGTTTATCATCAAAACTATCTTTTGACATATGTACTATTTTTATATCTGCATTTTACTGATGAGACACAGACAAATTGAGCAACTGCCCAGAATCGCACAGTAAATAAGTGGTAAAGCCAGGATTTGAACCCAGACAGTCTGGTTTTGAAGCCAAGGCTTGTAACCTGACTCTCAAAGATTGTTTTACCCCTGTATGTCACTACAAAAATGGGGGGATATATTAGAAAAAGAGAAAGATCACAAAGAAATTCATATAAAGTGAGAAGGGGTACAATGTTACTAACAAATTCTCATTAACCTGCTGGTGTGAACTGCCTATCCTACCTAGAGGTTGTTCTTCATAAGTTTGGTCTTTAGCCTGAATTTTTTGTCAGTGTTGAATTTTGTCTTAATAACTCTGAGAACTTCAAGCCTATTTAATTTCTGCCCATCCTTCAAAGTCCAATACAGGTCCCACCTTCTCCACAAAGCCTCTATATCCATCTAGTCTGTATACTTTTTAAAAAAAAATTACAAACTTACTGTTTGCAGTGTTCTTTTGGCTCTGGTCTGCATTCTTAATTAGCCTTGTGTGTCTTATGTGCATTTATGTCTCATCTTACCAACCATACGTAAACTCCTCAAGGGAAGAGACTAAGGCTTTTATTTCTCTTGTATTTTGCAGCCCCCATAATACCTATCAGGGTGTATTGCAAATAATAAGCACTCAGTAAATATTTGTTGGTTGACTGATTGAAAAAGGTCAGAGACTAGATCAAATCTTGGTCAACCCCTGCCTCATTTAGTGAAGAACTATGCACTCAATGTGTACTCAATAAACATTAGTAATGATTATAAAATCATTCAAAAAAGTCTTTATGGAGTTTCTACAGTATGTGGAGAATGGTGCTGTGGGGATAGAAATGAAACAGAAGACATAACTTCCACCTTTGAAGAGCTTAGCTGAGTCTTCTCTCATTACAATGCATCCTATATCCTCTCTCTGAATTCCTGCCACATGTGAAACTGGGACCAGTTATCACTCAATTATTTTGTCTCCCCCAATTTGATCATGAGCTCCTTGTAGGAAATGGATAACACAGTGCTGGAAACAATAGAACCAGAGAATTGGAAGGAATTTTAGAACTCTATTGTTAAGCGTTTCACAGAATGCAAGAACACTTTTTGCACCTGCCTTGATCTAGTTCTTATTTTAATTATATGCTTCCAGTATCAGGAATTAACCAAACTAGGAAATAACAAGAAAGAATAGGTTTAGGGGTACTCTGACTAAGTGCAGTTTAATTAAATTGTTAGACAACCAGATGGAGACAAACAGCTGAAATCCAAATCCTAGACTCAGGAGAACGATCTAGGCTGACAATAGAGGCTCCTGGATCTTGAGCATCAAAGTGGTAGTTGAAATACTAAGATTCAGTAAGACTACCACAGACCATAGAAGAAAGGGGTCAAAGTCTCTGATAATTCCAGTAGTTGGAAAGTAAAAGAAGTAATCAATGAAGTAGGAAAGCTGAAATACAAAGGAATTTTAAGAAGAGGTTAGTCACACAGTCTATGAAGGATGGAACAATGAAACTAGAGGGGATAAGACTGGGAGAAAAATGACCTGGTGTATGACCTGACAACTAGGAAGTCAGGCCTTTGACGACCTTAAAGAAAGCAGGTTCAGTGAAATAAAGTCTGATGCCTAGTACAATGCCTGGCTTACCACCTGTTTGATGATAACTGAATGACTGGATGGATATATCGTGGCCCTGCCAAAAACAGCAAGTGATGGGGAAAAATGAACAAGTTAGCCTTTCTTTTCTGAGCAAGAGGAGAATATGGGTGGTAACAGAGAAATGTTAAGGTGAAAATGTAAGAAGTCAAAGGCTATGATTTCCCCCAAAAAATAAGAAGTAAGCTCATAAAAGAATCTCTCAACAGGTTTCGCTCTCAGTATAATGGAGTAAAATCTTAATAGATAACAACTATAAACTCTGGGCAAAACACACATGCACCCATATGTGTACATATGCACACAATACCTAAAAGCTCCAGAGAGTGATTAAAAAGCAGGCAGATACCAGAAGGAGGTTGGAACTTGGGATAAGGTAAATGAAATGCATAAGTTCCCATTTTTCTAACTTTAGCCTGAGAGTAGACAACAGTCGCCAGTCTCACCATCAGGATTACATTAGGAAACCCTTATCTTGCTAGCTGAAAAAACCAGAAGACAGGACCTGAGGCAACCACAGTCTCTAGAAAGTGAGGGGATATTTCAGAAAGAGATCCTGAGGAAATGAGTGCTCAATTGTACCTATTACTTCTTTACAAGACTTATCCAGACCATGCACATGCAGGCTCCAAGCAGCTTCCATCTAAGACTAAAAGAATGGAAATGAGGGCCTCCCTCAGGGCACAAAGGGTTAAGTCTCAGCACTATCAACTATCATCAGCCACTAGAGCATGAGTTTGAGCCCCCCCCCCCATTGAGCTAAATCACATGCACAGCAGACCTCTCCTTTCTCACCTGCTGCTCCCCTCTGCAGTGTATTTCAGTCAATCCACCGGCTCTGCTCCCCATTCTTTCTCTGGTGAATCCTATTGCTTCCCTCCCCACACCTCTGGCCTACAGTCCAGTTCTTATATGAATAAACAAGTAAGTCTTTTTTAAAAAACAAAAGAATGGAAATGAGAATTGAACTGCCACTCATCACAGACAAGGAAGAGGTTTCAATTTCAGTCTAACCAAGATAATTGCCTCCTGAAACAAGTACATCCACACTCTTCAGAAGAATATAACAGAAACCAAGGTCTCCCCAACTTAGCATTCACAATGTCCAGGAAATCTTCTAAAATTACTCAGTGTATGAGGAATCAGGAATATATGACCCATTCTCAAGAGAAAAGACAATTAATGGATACCACCCCTGACACAATGATGTTCAATGTAGAAAGAAAAATACCTGGCAAGGAATAAAATTATAGGAAACCTCAACAGAAAAGTAGAAAATATGAGAGAGAACTAGATGGAAATTCTAGAACTAAAGAACACAGTATCTGGAAAAAAAAAAAAAAGAATTTAACCAAAAAAAAAAAAGAACACAGTATCTGAAATAAAAATTAACTAGATAGACTTAATAACAACAAAATAACAGAGAAAAGAGCCTCATAGGACAACATCAAAGATCTTAAGTATGTATGATTATTGTCCCAGAAAGAGGAGGAAGGGGCATTCTCTTTATTTATTCTCATTATTGGAAGAAAAAAAATTGAACATTTCCCGAATTTGACAAAAGACATCTATAGATTCAAGCTCAGCAAAATGCCAACAGGACAAATATGGACAAAACAGCACCTCTAGAGGCATATCATTGTCAAACTAATGAAAAACAAAGATCAAGGTCTCTCTGGATCTCTCAGAAACTGGATACTAGACAACAATAGAAAAAAGAGTTCATTGAGGACTTACTGTATAAGATTCACTATTATACTCTCTTAAAGGTTAGAGAGAAATCTGTTCTCTAAAAAACTTCAGCTTTCATTGAACTATCACTTTCCTTTAATAACATAGGTAATTACTGTATTGAGACAATCTGTTTGTGCTTAACATAGATCCTTAGCAATTAATGCTCATTTTAATGCCACTTCCAAATAAATGGCTAAGAACATGGAATTGATTAAGTTGTGGTATATTCAACCAACAAAATATTTATGAAACTATGTAATCATTTGGAAATATCCTTCTATGTTAAGGAAGAGAAACCCAAAGATACCAAATTGTATACATAATGGGCTATAATAGCTTTTTTTTTAATCTATGTAGTAGGGAAAATAATACTAGGAAGAAATATAGTAAAATATTAACTGTTGTTTTTACAGGGTGAAGAGACCATGAGTACTTTAAAATTTTCTTTCTATACTTTACAATTTTTCTTTAATAAACATGCACTACTCCTTTAGTAGGCAGCAATAGACTCTCTATTTAAGTTTTAAAATAGAACTTAGGTAGAAGTGGCCTGGTGCAGTAGACAACAATCACAAGTAAAATAGGACTGTGTTTAAGCCTGTTGAACTTATCTCTTAATGGTCTAATATCACTAATAGATTAACTGAGTGCACAACCTTGCTGAAGGATGCTCTAAGACTGGCCCTCGAAAAAGAAGAAAAAAGATCAGCAATGGAAACTGCCAGCGGCTGAAGGAGAAACAGTCTAAGCAAAGAGATCAGAGAAAGTAAACATAAAAGAACAGGAAATGGGAGAGGGAAGAAAAGACAAGGATAGGTTTTCTTTCATATGTGGGCACCCATATGAAAACAGAGTTGCTAGTAATGGGTTTTTATAACTTGCATAGCTAGCATGTTTCTCATATTATCTTATTTTTGTCTGTATTAAGGCTGTATTTGTGTCTTGTGCCCTTACCATTCCTCCGAGGCGCAGGCTGTGTATTTTTCAGCCCACATGTGCTCTCATATCTTTCTGATTCTGCCAGGGAAGATCAACAGAACTCTAGATCTGGACATTCTGGAGCCTTGTCTGAGAAAATTGCATAACTACATGCCTATCTACATGAGTTACAGATTTAGCAAGCTATATGGGGCAGTCAGGAACTTTCTTGGTGATAAAGGATATCTGAATGGGGATTTAGGAAGTCCCAGAGGCATTTATGGAAAAGAAAGTCAGTTCTCTGACTTTGGGTCTGAACCCCATTTCTGACATACAACCTGACTAACTGAACAATGCTGGCTTATAGCCAAGACCATTTTTGTAATATGTTTGAACTATTCTGTTGACTTTGTATACTACTTCTGTCATCCTTAAAGCTTTTAGTGGGCTAGTGGGATGACTTATGGGGAATTTTAGCTTATTAAATGTCAAGTGAGGGTTTGGATTAGAAATGAATTTCTACATGGTTTGGTTTGAGTATAGACATTTCCCAGAAAGACAGGGTCTGTGCAACCTTGATTTTTCCATATGATAATGCATCTTTTAACCCACCTGGAAACCAGGAGTAGGGAAACTAAAGAGAGGGACATGAATGAGGATAGAAACAAGATCTTAGCATCATCTTGTTAACCTTTAGAGGGTAAATGCAGTTTTCTTAAAGCTTCTGGTAAGTAATTTGTAGTATAAAATATGGGGCATCCAGGCCTCCATGGTGGCAAAAGGGGTTAAGTCTCAGCACTATGAAACTATCCATAGCCACTGCAGCATGAGTTTGATCCCTGGCCAAGGAGGTGACCCATATGGCGCAGCAAACCTCTCCTGACCTACCTGCTGCTCCCCTCAGCAGTGTATTTCAGTACATCTGCCTGTTCTTGTATACATAAATAAATAAAATAAATCTTTTTTTTTTTAATGTGGCTTCCATCACCCTATGCTCCAGCACCATCCAATACAGTAGCCACAAACCACCTGTGACCAAATTTAAATTAAATTCAAACTTCAGCTTCTCAGTTTCTTGTCTGCATTTCAAATGCTCAATAGGCACATGTGGCTACAGACTACCTTATTGAACAGTAGAGATATAGAACAGTAACATCATCACAGAAAATTCTACTGGATAGCATTGTGAATCTAGACTCACAGGAGAGTGCTCTGGGGACCTGGCATGTCAATATCTGCTAAGTGATTGTTAAGTGACTTGTTTTTTTTTTTTTTTCTTACATCAGGTCGATTCTTTGCATGGTGTGCTTAGAATGATATCAGGGAAACTGAGGCGATTTAGCAGACATGAGTCCTCTTGACACAGGGGGAAAAAATAAAGAATTCTCCTTTAGGGAATAAATACATAAAATGTCTGTTCGTTAAATGAAATATCGCAGTTAAAGGGAATAAATTACATGTGTCAATACAGATCTCAAAAGTGTTTTCTGTGTAAAAAAAAAAAGCCAGTTACCAAATGTAATCATTTATTAGATAGAGAAGCAAACAAAACAATACCATATTTTTCTTACCTAAGGAGATCTTTGTAGGAGATCTGGAAGAATACATATGAACATGACTTCAGGGAGAAGGGGAAAAGCTGGGTAGGTTAGGGACCAAAGGGATTTTTAGCTATTTATGTAATGGTCTAAATTTTTTAAGGAAAATATATTCATGTATACATGTGTAATTTAAATTATTTTAAAAAGACAGAAAGTCATAGACACACTGTGAATGGTGTTAAAAAATAAAAAACACAAGGGTAGTGAACAAAACCCTAAAGACAGTTGTGTTGATATAGCAGAACTGTGGATAATTTCTTCTTTATCTCTATTTTTAAAAAGTTTCCTGTTGTGGATGAACTTTTAATACAATAAAAAATTTTAAATAAAAAGTGAATTTACCTTTATGATGCTGACATAGTATTATCATATTGCTAGGCATTGTTCTTAAGAGAAAACTAGCTCTGGCATAGAATTAGTGCCAGAAATAATAGCTCGACAGCACTTATATAAACAACAATTAATTGTCCCTGACAGTGATCTCCAAAATTTAATTGACCTATATAAAACCCCACCCTACAGCTAATTTATACTGGTAAGCACACTGAGACCCTACAGCTCCTAAAAACAATGGTCCCACTGGAATAATTTCGAAACATCTCTTCTTATGACCAGGCCACCTGACTGGTTATAAGCTTTGAAGATGGTTAAGATCAAAAATTCTTCTGTGGTATGGAATTTGTATCTCAAAGCTATTTCCTAAGAAGGATGGCTTTACCTGTACCTTACCCCTATGACATGTGAGGTAAACATCCATGCGGGCAACAACACGGGTAAGGCTTCTCAACTTCCAAGACAGAATGTTAACCTTGTCATCCAACCACCTGTTCTTCTGGCTTCCAAAACATATGGATGCTGCTTCAGTAAACAACAGAGCATACCAACAGAGCAGGCCTTCACCAGAGAATAAGCATGGTCGGCCTCTGAGATCCTGTCAAAAGCCTGGCTGTGAGAAGAGATATTTATGGAATACATTGTAAGGGACATTCTATCCATCCACTCCTTTAGGTGGCATTTTAAGTTGTGTCCTCAGATCAAGTTAGAGCACCAGAAGGTTACATGCCTGAACTGCATTAGCTCAGTCTCTGAAGAAATGCTTGAATGTTACACCCTTGGCTTTCAGCCAGGGTAGTTATAAGAAAGTAATATGAAAATCTCTATGTGTGCATTATGAAACTGTTATGAGGACATTGTCACTTACATTAATCCCACATGAGAAATTTCTTACAGAATTTAATGCCACAATGGACCATTATGTAGCTGTTAAAAATTGTAATTCTGGAAGACTGTGAAAACATGTTTATGATATGTTCATTGAAAAAAGCAGAACACAATAAGGTACATTAGACTTTAGTTGCAGCCTTGTAAAATTATTTGTGTCTGTGGATAAGGACTGAAAGCTGATAGGCAAAGATGAAAATTGTATGAAGGCAATGGGATTATGAGTGCTTTGTTTTTTCAAAAATTTTGCTTTCTGCAGCCCCTGTCTTTACAATTAGGGGCGAGAGGTGGGGAGGCATTTAGTGACAGGAAAATCTCTGTGTCTTTTGAGTTGCTATGTGTCTTTCTGGTGACAAGAATTCTGTAATTTAGTGTTTTCCCTCTCCCTCTGGCTTTGCAAAAAGGTAAATTTAATGTTCAATCATGGCACACTATCTACTTCTTCTTTTCCATGCCTCCAATGCTTCATTTCTATAATCATTTTATATTTGTACTTTTTTTTTTTTTGGAAAGAGCCTCAAATCCCTCACAGAAAGGAGCAAAATGAAAACCATTTACCACAGCTTATATATTCAGTGATATATATAGATATCATGTGATATATATTCATAGTAAACTGGAAGACTATCAGAAAGTAAAAAGATGACCACTGTTAACATGTTTGGAAATTTCTTCCTATCTTTTCTCAATGTATTTTGAACAAAATTATGAGCAGGTAGTATATAAAGTATTGTGCTGCTCTTTTTACATAACTTTAAAACATAAGCATGTTTCTGTGTATTGGGAACTCTTTGAATAACCCTGATGAATATCATGTCAGGGGACTTTCAAAGGTTGGAACTATAGAGGTCTACAGGAAGAATAAAAAGAGGAAATTCTAAGGTTAGTTCAGGTGAACCCCAAACCTGAAAAATGAAGCTTGTGGACCTTATTCCTGCAGGGGACCAGGACCAAATATGTGTGTGATGTCAAGTGCAAGCTCAGGATAACTTCAGGTCAAAAAGGCAACCTGAGTTCATGCACCCACATTGACGACCACAGGAAACAGAATTTTAGAGTTAGGAAAAACTAGCTCTGTTCTAATAGATTTTCATTTTACAACAGAAAAAGCCAAGGCCAGAAGAGGTGAGCTGACTTGTATAGGCTCTGGAGTGAGACTGCCTGGATTTGGACTTCTGCTCTACTATCTATTAACTCCAATCATCAAGTAGATCCCTTTACCCTTCTAAGTCTCATTTTCCCCTGTGCGATGAAAGCAGCAATCACATTTAACATGCATGCTTATTGTGTGGATTATATCCAATAATCATGTAACACCTTGTCACAGTGCCTAATACATAATAAAAATTCAATATGTGCTACTTTTTGATAGTAGGATAATCATCGTCACTCAACTAGTTAGTGACAAAGCCAGGACAAGAACTCAGAGCTCCCAATTCAATCCTGTGCTCTTTTCACTGCACTGCACTGACTTCCAGGGTCCAGAAGGGGCTGAAAATTGCCTCAAAGTTAGCAGTAATGACAACTCAAGTCTACTTGGGGTTAACCCTGAGGACTTCAGACTGGGGTGCGACTTTATGAAAAAACACCTAGCTTGGTGTCTGGAACATAGTAAACCCTTAAGTTATTAAATAAAAGATTTTTTGAAAATGACAGAAATTTTCTGGGTGGCACTGGCTTCTAAAGGAAGGTCTAGAGAAAGACTTAGAGAAAAGTGCCACCAAAAATACATGTATTCCATATACATCTGTAAAGATCAGGGAAAAGTAGAAGTGGTGCTTTCTGAGACTTCTTGAACTCCCTCATTTGTATTTGTGTTAGCCTGCATCTTGCTGCAGTTACTAGCAAAAATCCTACACAAATGCTGGGGGGGGGGGGAGTTCTGTTTTTTCAGAGCTAGACAGTGTTAAGAAAAAAGTAGGGGAAATGTCTTCTTGATTCAAATGAATAAAGCCAGTTTAGCAGCAGGCTTGGGGCTTGACAGTGGCACCCAGTAGAAGAGTAGGTAGTGGCAGTAGTGAAAGAGACAGAGAGCCAAACCCTTGTGACTTCCAAGAGGGAAAAAATGGTGGTGAATGGGGAGCCATTTGAGATAATAAACTCTGGGGTTAAAACTGAGGAAAGGGTAGGCCCTCCCTGGTGGTGCAGCGGGTTAAAGCACTACACTGAGAAGCTAAAGCCACTTACACATGAGTTCCATTCCCACCTGCCCCGGAGGTGACCACGTGGTGCGGCAGACCTCTCCTGACCCGCCCACTGCTCCTCTCAGCAGTCGATCTGCCTGTTCTGTTCCCCACTCTGTCTCTGGTGAAGCCTCTCACCGCCCCTGAGCCTCTGGCCTGTATCCCAGCTCTGTATGTACAAATAAATAAATCTTTAAAAAAAAAAAAAAAACTGAGGAAAGGGTTATGGCTCCCCACACCCTTCCATATCTGTTCATAATATATGACAACAGTGGTTTTCTGGGGGCTCCTGTTAGTTCTCTTTCCTGACCAATGTCTCTTCTATTATCCAAGGCCATCTTGCTAATGGTCTCTTGACTAATGTATATTCTAACTCTCCCACAGCAATACAAGGAATAACCCTGACCTCTCTAGAAACATAAAAAGTCCTGGGGGGTGTGTGTGTGTTTTAACTACAACAATGACATTTAACTCAGCTTCCTAATGACTGATTCCTTTCATTTACAATTGTTCTTACATTAGCAGGGTTTTAAGGTATATTCTCATCTTAACAGTAAAGGCTCAATATGCATTTGTTGATTGATTAAAGAGTTTATAATCTAATTGGGGAGACAATATGTCCTCATGAAACAAAAAGCAGAAATTAAAGAAAACAGGGCCCTCCCTGGTGGTGCAAAGAGTTAAGTCTCAGCACTATGAAGCTATTAGCACCCATTGCAGCATGAGTTTGATCTCCAGCCAGGGAGCTGACCCACAGCGGCAACAGACCTCTCCTGTCTCACCCACTGCTCCCCTCAGCAGTGTAATTCAGTGCATCTGCCTGTTCTGCTCCCTACTGTCTGGTGAATCTTCTCACCCCCGGCACCTATGGCCTACACCCCAGTTCTTTTATGCATAAATAAACAAAATAAATCTTTGTTAAAAGTTTAAATACAAAGTGAGTTCACAGAGGTTCAGGAGATACAAAGTAGATAAATGATCTGTCAAGTTCAGCTAACTGGGGAGTTTCCAAGAGCACATAAGTTTTGAGCTTTGAAATGGAAATTTAAGGAGGTGATGGGCATGAGTTGGTGGAAAGGTAGACCTTTTCAAACAAATGCACAAAGGGAAACAATGTAAGATATAACTCAAGCCAGGACAGATGCCTGCCCCACCCAAGTATTTCCCTGTCTCAGCAGCTCTACATGATCTGTCACCACACCTGTTTCAGTTAGAAGAGATCTCCCTATGACCCAGTGCCCACCAGGCTTTCTCCACTATCAAATTCACAACTCAAGCAACACTCAGTACCCAATACTCCAGTGCTACAGGAGGAAGAAGCAGATGCAGAAAACATTTGCAGGCATTGTGAGCCACTATGACCCTGTCTAGTTGAGAATAAGTGTTTTTCTGTTTACCCCCTACATGACAGAGGAAAAATGCATATCTGATTAGAAGATGGCAGAAATATGCAGAACCGAGAAGGTCATGTTACCTTGAGCAGGCAAATACCACTTTGAAAAGCCTATGTGCTGCCACCTATGAAAAATCTGAGGTAGTGTGGCTATCTTTCCTGACAGGAGGAAAATCTGGTCATTACAGAGCATATATCAAGCAACAAAGTAAATGGTATACTGCAAGGTGCTATACAGAGAAATTAAATTGCAGTCTCTGCCCCTCGGAGCTTGGCTGTCTGACAGGAAAATTGGGACATGGCTAAGCAGAAAATATATATGATACATTTATTTAAAAATTGTCAAATGTACAAGTGTGATGCCGCTCTACTCCCATTCTTTTGACCAACATTTATTGAATGTCTACTATATGGTCCCAACCAGAGCCACAGAGACACAAAACTTTCCTCTGCCCTCGAGTTCATTTTAGCGGAAAAAAAAACAATAATTACAATACAAGATGGTTTGTGCTATAGAGACAGTCCTTGACTTACCATGGTTCAACTTGATTTTTTTGACTTTATGATGGTGTGAAAACTATATGAATTCAGTAGAAACCATGAAATAATACTCTTGTGAGAGAGACAGCACAGCAGAAGCTAGCCAGAACTCCCACTTAGCATTTTTATCATCTGTTATTTTCAACTTATGTAAGTTTATTGGGATTTAATCTCATCACAAGCGGGAAGGGTGGGGGGCAAGGTCTGTATAACATAATCCTGCACAAAGGGCTTGGAGATACAAAAAAAAAAAAAAAGGTAAAGCTAACTGCACTTAGGGAGAGAGGGAAAGCTGAATAGGGGTCTTCCAGGATGTAAGACTTGGGAGGGGATGACCAAAAAGAGGACATCCCTGGAAGTGCAGGAAAAGGTATAAAAGAGTATTCTATTTCCAGGAAAGAGTATGAAAATCTGACTGATTGGAACTTAGTGTGTCCAGGGCGAGATGAATCAGAAAAGATGAGAAGTGGCCTGAATCTAGAGTCAGAACTTTTATCACTTAGGGGAAAATCAAAGGAAATTTTAAGCAAAGAAATTTTACAATCACAGTAAATGATCCCACCCCCTAGTTTGTGACTTCGGGCAAGTCACTGAATCTCTGAGAATCAGTGTCTTCACCTGTAACATGGGAATGGTAGTGGTCTTCACCTCATCGGGTAATTGATTTGAGAAGTAAGTGGGCCAATGTATGTGGAGCAATCAGCACACTGTCTCGCAAGTAAGTGCTCTGTAAGTTTTATTTGTTATCTTGAGTGTTTCTTAGAAGTAAGTTTGGTCGAGGGCCATACCACCCTGAACGTGCAGGATCTCGTCTGATCTAGGAAGTTAAGCAGGGTCGGGCCTGGTTAGTACTTGGATTGGAGAAAGGTAATTTTGTTGGCAGCAAAGGATATAAACCGTGGTAAGGAAAAAAGTGATGACAGAAGATCCAATTAAGATGATATTGCAGGGCTTAAAGTGGGTTTAAAGTGCTATACTATGAAGCTATCCACAGCCACTGCAGCACGAGTTCAATCCCTGGCCAGGGAGGTGACCCACATGGTGCAGCAGACCTCTCCTGTCACAGCCACTGCTCCCTCAACAGTGTATTTCAGTCAATCCACCTGTTCTGTTCCCAGCTCTGTCTCTGGTGACTCCTCTCTCTCACACACATCCCACACCTCTGACCTGTACTCCAGTTCTTGTATGCATAAATAAATCATTATTTTTAAAAAGATGATACTGAAGCTTAATCCAGTGATAAATAAGATCTTGAACCAGAATTTGGATGTAAGAAGTTATGGAAATGAAAAGGTGAAGGGCAAGTCTAGCTTGGGTCATTGGGTAACAGGGACAAGTAGTAACCAAATTCAGAGATAAGAATAGCCAGAGGATAGGGATGTGATATATTAATGAGTTCGATATGGGACCTATTGAATTTGATAAGCAAAGCTCAGGAAGACGGGAACCTGGAGAACATCAATATTTAAAGGAAGGCCAGAAAAGCCAGTAGAAAAATCTGGTCAGCAACTGCAGTGTCAGTTTTAACTGCATATGGAGGAGTGAAGGGCAAGGGTGGGGAGGGGTGGGAGGGGAGAGATACTTTTAGCTAACCATTTATGTTACACAACTCTCCACCCAAGTCCCCGACAGGCATATAGCGCATTTCCTAGTCAGTTCCTTGCTTCTTACTTAATGCTTCGAATAGAGGCTGCATTTGTCCCTTTTGCCCTCTCCCAACTGAAAGCAAGGTCTGATTATCTCCCAACACGGTCACCTAGGCGACCTCGAAACATAAGGGAGGAGGCAGGATGGAGGGAAAAGTGGCACATAATTTTTAAAGAAAAGAAAAAGTCCGCGGCGACCTCTAATAATTAATAAAAGTTCCACCTCCTTATATCCTGCCACGCCGCTTTCCTGCCGCTCTTTATCAGGCTCCAGGCCACCAGGGAGGACGGGAAATGTAGTCCGCAAGCCCGACCTGGGTGGCACCACCGAAGAACTCGGTTTCCCAGCTGGCTCACCAGGCGCGTGCGCAGATGGCTGCCCCAGCGAGTGGTAAACAGAGACGTCAGGCGGGGGTTGCTGCTTGGAGCAAAACAAAAGGGAAACCCG
>NW_004567144.1:4547807-4643131 GCF_000260355.1 Condylura cristata
GGGTGGAGGAAATTTAGGAGGAGTGTCCGGGGGGCAGCAACTTAAAAGGCGGAGGGAACTGCGGCTAAATAGACGTTCGTGGATGGGAGCGCAATATATAAGGGGTTACGGTGCCTCAGATTTAAAAGAGCTGGAAGCTGAGTGAGAGGCTGGAGAAAAAGTGTCTTCGCTAGGCGGAGGTTACAGGTGGTGTCTCGGAAAGAGCTCTGAAGCTGCAGGCTGTAGTCGAGAAGAGGATCAGAGAACTGTGTGTGGAAGGGACAGCTAGGGGGCTAGCGTCCCGGGGCGCGGGGGGGGCGAAGTTCGCGACTTTCTGAAGACTGGCAGGAATGTGCCTCCTGGCCCTCGGTGCTTCCCCCCTTGGGGGAGGCATCGTGAGGGACGGTGGCAAGCTCCTCTGAACGCTGAGCAGCGGAGGTCCAACTCCACGCATGGATCCAGAGAATGAGAATTCAGCCACAGAGGCTGACGCGATCATAGACCTCGACCCCGACTTCGAACCCCAGAGCCGTCCCCGCTCCTGCACCTGGCCCCTTCCCCGACCTGAGCTCGCTACCGAGCCCTCCGAACCGTCCGAGGTGGAGCCAGGTCTGGGAGAGAAGGTACACCCGGAGGGGCGCTCAGAACCGACCCTGTTGCCCTCCCGGCTTCCAGAGCCGGCAGGGGGCCCCCAGCCCGCGATCCTAGGAGCTGTAACAGGTCCTCGGAAGGGAGGCTCCCGCCGGAATGCCTGGGGAAATCAGTCATATGCAGAACTCATCAGCCAGGCCATTGAAAGCGCCCCGGAGAAGCGACTGACACTGGCCCAGATCTATGAGTGGATGGTCCGCACTGTGCCCTACTTCAAGGACAAGGGTGACAGCAACAGCTCAGCGGGATGGAAGGTAACTATGACCCCTTACCACAGTCCCCAAACTATGTGCCCTTGGGCCCCCTGACCTCCTTACTTCTACTCTGGGGCTCCTTTTACAGCCCCAACCCAGAGATCCACCTTCAATGGTCAATTAGACAAACATTTACTTAGAACATAGTATATGCCAGGCTCAATGCTTGATGCTGGAGGATCACAGATGAATAAGACACTGTCCTTGCCTTGGAGAAAATTGAATTCTCTGCTCGCTGCTCAACACTTCCAGCACTTTGGCTTGGGCCACCCCAAACACTTACGCCCACAGAGAAGTCTTTATCCTATGTACAGCAGGAACTGTGTGGATTCCCCCACATGAACCTAGCCTACCCTCCTCCCACCCCCTCCCACCCCCAACAACTTTTCTCCCATTCCTGTGGGATTACTTGGATTCCCTGCTTGCCTTCTAAAACCTCAGTGTGAGGTACTGTTCTGGAACTACTCACTACCTGAGAAGAGGGTGTGGAGTGGCAAAAGGTTGGTTTCTTTCTTTTTATGGGATATTCATGTGGTAAGGCAGTTGATCTTACACACTAAGGAGGGAAGAGGGGTTTTAGCTGCTACCTGCCTCAATTTTACTGGATAATACCAAGAAACTCCCCTCATAGGGGGCAACCCAAAGTTGGGAATGTCTTCATTTACTGTTGAGGAACATTAGTCATGAAGAAAATAGAGAGGGCTCTGACTTTAGAGCACAAGGTTGGCAGTGCCTTTGGTTTCCCATGAAGAAACTGAGGGAAGATCTCATAAATTGAGCTAATCACAAGATTGGAGAGCCTCAACCCCTATTGAAGTCTTGTACCCCCATAAGTGGTGAGGTCGGCAAACAAGGAAGCTCAGGGGTTTGAATGAGCAGTGGGTCATCCCCTGGGCATAAGAAACCCATGGGTAAGATCTGCAGTGTCCCTGAAGGTTGGGCAGAACAGAAAACAGGACAGCTGATTGAGAGACCCTTGGCACTATTTCTGGGTAGACTGCCACACCACAGTCTCAGTGCATAAAGAGATCCCCTCCTTGGAAGCAGCCTACACAGCTGTTTTTCTTTTCCCTTAGGTTCATTTTCCAGAGTAAATGAACCATTTTCCAAAGTTGTTAGTTATGCTGTAAGAATATAGGTCTCCCCACCCTTATAGTTTACACATACATATATGGGACATTTTTAGTCTACAAAGTAGTTTTTCCCTTTTTAATTTTATTAATCTTGATGACAATTCTGAAATTCCACATTTTATATAAGGTTTAGAAAAACTAGGGAACTCAGCTGATAGTAGAATAAGGATTTGAACTTAGGTCTAACTGTAAGTCACAAGCTCTTTCTGAAATCATGCTGCCAGACTATTCACTGGAACGATGGCAAAGCCAAATCCTTGGGGCCTCTAAGGCTCTCACTCCTTGGTCCCCTACTCCAAGGGGGAAGCTTGGTGATGTGCCAAGATTACTCCCACCCCAGCAGGGGGCGGCACACTCACTTAGAACAACAAAAAAAAAATAGGTGACATGGAAATCAAGTAGCAGTCACCCCTTACAATGGGTAAGAATTAGGGGCTTCTCAGCAGTTGACCTTTCCAGATAGGAGGTTGTAGATGTTTTGGTTCTGAGACATAAAAAGAGATGAACAAGTAGGCTTCATGGGTACTGAGTAGCAGGGCAAAGAATGGGCCTTCTCAGTAGACCCCCAAGTTAGAGGATGAAAAGGGGAAACCATGGTGCCAGAAGTCGCTGTGGTCCTTAGTAACTAGTTCTTAAATGAACTAAGAGTGTCCACACAGCCATCGTAGTTAGTAGTTGGAGGAGTCATGACGGCAGGGTCCTAGGAAGACATGGAGTTGTCCAAGTTAAGTAACCCTGGAACTAGAAGCTACCTCAGCATCACTCTCTAGGCAAAGGATCTCTATCTATAGCACCAGTCAGAAACATGAAAGTGACTTCGGAAGTCCAGAGCCTCACCTTTCTATTTGCTCTGGCCCTTCTGGGCTCCTCCCCAGTTTCTAAACACTAAAGAACTCCACCTTAGGTGGTCAGATGCCCCTAAGGTTAGAGATCTTTGTGCACAAATTCTTGAGAAGTAGGGGAAAGGGGTTAGGGGAGGACAAGGGATGCTAAGGGTGGAAGGGAAGAAACACAAAAGGATGGTGTAACTAGCCTGGGGAAACCAGGAGAAAAAAGCTGCTCTGGGGACTCAGAAAGCTACTAGTCTCAGCAGCTTGTGCCCCTGGAAAAAAACTTACCTGTAACAGAATATTAACAGCTAGGGAAGAAGGGAGAACAACATCCAAGGCCCTCAGGAGCTGACAGAGCTTCAAGGGGAACCTCACCACCATCACCCAGGGCTCACTCACCAGTCAGGCAACAAATAATTAGTACAGCTTCTGTACCAGCAGCTTGAGTACATGATGGGAACTTGGCACTCTGAGGGGCACTCACTGTTGGGTACTGCCCAGCTGGACAACATGAGCCATGTCCTTGGCACTTCCACTTAATGAGACTAATCAAAAATCATAAACAACACAATATATAGATTGAGTAAAATTTTGTAGAACAAATTGAAAATACTGTATAAGAAATTTGGCTGCAAGAGTCAGCCCACTTTATGAAAGAGCAGGGGCTTATAGTTGGTCTTGATAAGCCAGTAGACTTTAGGGAGGTGGAGCCTTCCAGAACAAGGAGGTAAGGAGAAATGTGCCTTGTGTGGCCGTGTGTGTTTGTGGCACAGTACAGAATCCCAACCCCAATGCAGTTAAGGACAGTGAAGGACCTATGTCCTTGAATTGGGAGAACTCAAAAAAAAAAAGGTTTTTTTCTTTTAAAGATTTATTTTTGCTTATTTATGCATTCAAGAACTGGGGTATATAAGCCAGGGGTGTGGGAGGAGTGAGAGGATTCACCAGAGACAGAAAAGGAGGCAGAATAGGTCAATCTACTGAAATACACTGCTGGGGGAGCAGTGGGAGAGACAGGAGAGGTCTGCCACGTCATGTGGGTCACCTCTCTGCCCAGGGATCAAACTCATGCTGCAATGGCTGGCAATAGCTTGAAAGTGCTTGAGACTTGTGCCATCAGGGAGGCCCAGAAAAAAAGGGGGTTGTTTGTTTGTTTGTTTGTTTGTTTGTTTGTTTGTTTGTTTTTTAAGGAATCTTCGAATCTTACATAGATCTGGGCCCCAGGTGCCCTGGAGGGAATGGAGCACCAGTCAGATTGAGCTTCCAGGCCCTCAGCCTGGTCAGAAAACTGGCTCAGGACAGGGCGGTCAGTCCTGGGCTGGTGTTCTGCCCTATCCTGTAAACTCTACCCTAGCCTTCACTCAAGGAAAAGGGTGGAGCTGTAGAGTGCTATTTCCCACCAGAGCTATGAGTTCATCTCCCCAATGCCAGTCTACCCCAGACATACCCTCCCAGAGATTGGGGGGGCTGCCTTGACAGGAGCTTTCCCAGGGTGGGTGCAGAGCCCTCTGTGGTAAGTTCAGGAGCAACTTGTCTGCAGACTAGGGAGACTAGCTCTGGATTCCACTAGCTCTGATTCGCCAGGAATGTCCTTCTATGTCCCAGCATCCCTTTAGATGGGACTGCTGGCTACTGACCTCCCCTCCACGCACCTCATGCCCCTTTCCTGCTGTCTCTGCCCCCTCCAGAACTCAATCCGTCACAACCTGTCCCTACACAGCAAGTTCATCAAGGTTCACAACGAAGCTACTGGCAAGAGCTCTTGGTGGATGCTGAATCCGGAGGGAGGCAAGAGCGGCAAGGCGCCCCGCCGCAGGGCCGCCTCCATGGATAGCAGCAGCAAGCTGCTCCGTGGCCGCAGCAAGGCCCCCAAGAAGAAACCAGCCGTGCTGCCAGCTCCACCTGAAGGTGCCACTCCGAGGAGTCCTGTCGGCCACTTCTCCAAGTGGTCGGGCAGCCCTTGCCCTCGAAACCGTGAGGAAGCCGATGTGTGGACCGCCTTCCGTCCACGGAGCAGTTCAAATGCTAGCACTGTCAGCACCCGGCTCTCCCCCATGAGACCAGAGCCTGAGGTGCTGGCAGAGGAGGAAATGCCAGCCGCTGTCAGCAGCTACGCAGGGGGTGTCCCTCCCACCCTCAACGAAGACCTGGAGCTGTTAGATGGGCTCAATCTCGCATCTTCCCATTCCCTGCTATCTCGGAATAGTCTCTCTGGCTTCTCTCTGCAGCACCCTGGGGTTACAGGCCCCTTACACGCCTTCAGCACCCCCCTCTTTAGCCCAGCAGAGGGGCCCCTGTCAGCAGAAGGGTGCTTCTCAAGCTCCCAGTCTCTGGAGGCCCTGCTCACCTCTGACACACCGCCACCCCCTGCCGATGTGCTCATGACACAGGTAGATCCCATTCTGTCCCAAGCTCCCACACTTCTGTTGCTGGGAGGGATACCTTCCTCCAGTAAGGTAGCCACAGGAGTTGGCCTGTGTCCCAAGCCGCTAGAGGCTCCAGGCCCAAGCGGTCTGGTTCCCAACCTTTCTATGATAACACCTCCTCCAGTCATGGGGGATGCTCCTGTCCCCAAGACCCTGGGGACTCCTATGTTCACCTCCCCTGCTGAAGCTCCAAGCCAAGACAGAATGCCTCAGGATCTAGATCTTGATATGTATATGGAGAACCTGGAGTGTGACATGGATAACATTATCAGCGACCTCATGGATGGGGGTGAGGGACTGGACTTCAACTTTGAGCCAGGTATGGCACCCCTTGATCACGGTAGCCTCTCACAACCTATACCTACTCCTGGGTGCCCAAAAAGTCCTATGATCAGAGCAAGTTGGGGGAGGGAGCAGATTTAGAACAAGGAGTTGCAGAACCCAGGGATTGGAGGGAAGATGTCATATTAGAGTGGCTTCTTTTCCAAATAGGACCCCAGGCTCTCCAGTAGCACCCCTCCTTATAAAGTGTGAACCTTGATGGTGGAACCTTGTCATGCCCCAGATGCGCCTCTTACTTTGTCCTCCTTCTCTTTTTCCCACAGATCCCTGAGCCATGGCTGGAAGCTTTGGCCCCTGCTTCAGAGGTGGAGTCAGGCGTGTCCATATCCACTCTTTACCCTTGACCCCTCCCTGGGAATTGGGACCCTACTTTTGAGCTAGGGTGGGGTCTGCTCACATGGGTGTTAAGGAAATAAAGAGAAAGCTGCCTCATGGGGACTATAGTGGGGGGAGGGAAAGGGATGGAAGAAAGGGAAAGGGTTTATTCTCACTGTGCCAATTAGGGGGTAAGGCCCCCTCTTGGGAGCCATCCTTGACTCCCCCCCCCATTCCTACTCCCTGGGCCTTGTAGCAGGGGTGGGCAATGCTGTTGGAAATGTGAAGTCACCAGTGGCCTTACCCCTGCCTTTGGAGCAGGACTTTTTGTAGAGTCTTATCTGAGCTGGTCCAGGTTAGGTTGAGCCTGGGATTTTTTATGCAGTGGCCCCTTAGGCCAGTAGGGTTGTGGGGGGGAGCAGCAGGGACTTGGAAGGGCCAAGGTCTGAGCACTGGAGTGGCTCACCAGGCCAAATCACCCTTGGAAGGCTGCAGACTTTTTTTTTTTGAACTTTTAAAGAACTATAAACACAAATATAGAGATTTTTAACAGTAGCAAGGTGCTAGTGATGGGGAGCGCGCTTTTTTTCTTTCTGAAGGCCTTGTCAAATCAATATGATGCAAACACTACAGGCAGTACTCGGGAAACATGGGAAAGTGGGGGAGAGACCTCCAGGCCCATGAAGGGGGTGAAGAGCAGCAGTAGGGAACAACTCTAAGCCAGGAGAAGAACACCCATGTGGACCAGAACGAGGTCTGGGTGGAACTAGCTGAGCGTTTCCCTAAGCAAAGAGCTAACTAAGCCAGGTCCTCTTATTCTGTCCATTTGTGCCTGGGAGTGTGTGGTGTTGGGGTACAGCCACACCCTCCTATGGCCCAATCACTGTGGCTTTGTGCTATGGTGGGAGAATGCATCGGAGGCCTGGAATTAGTTTGCGGCCTGGGAAGGGGATGGGAGGGGGGAAAGAGACGGAGGGAAGGATTTAGGGTGGTAAAGTTAGGTACAGAGACCTCCCTGTTCAAGGCCCCTGACAGCTGTCCCTGCCCTTCTTCCTTTGCCTAACTACAGGGGTTATGTGGAAGCTCCTTGGTGCATGCATGTGTGCGTGTGTGTGTCTGTGTGTGTGTGTGTGTGTGTGTTGGCAAATGGGGAAGGGGTAGAACAGAGAAGGGGGAGCTGGGGAGCTTGGCTGAGGGTATAAGAAATGAGTGGGGATGGAAGGGAATGTGGATCAGGTTTACTAACACCTGCCAGGGAGGCCATCTGGGGCTCCTCCACCCCAGGCCCCAGCAGCCCCTCCCCCAGTCCCCTTTGCATTGTCCCCTCCCCCACTCCTGCTGTGGGTTCCCATCATTTCCTGTGTCAGCGCCTGGCCTACCCAGATTGTATCATGTGCTAGATTGGAGTGGAGAAGTGTGTCAAATCAATAAATGAATAAATTCAATAAATGCCTATAACCAGCTCTGGTTTCTGCTGCCTCCTTGCTCCCCTCGGATAAGGGGGAGGGAGGGGGAAGGCAAAGAGCCAGAGGAGGGACTTCCCAGAGGCAGAGAGATGGGGGGTGGGGGAATTTCCGGCTGGGAGAGGTGGTGGAGGGGGGAGGGGAGGGAAGATGCCGATTAGTCACCTAACCCCAGCAGGAGTAGGCGGGCTGAGATAGGCCTCCCAAGGGGAGATAGTCTGGTTGAAGAAGACCCCACCCCCTACTCCATCCCTCAAAGACTCATTGTACTAGACTTCAGTCTTTTCTCACCCCCACCCATGTGCCTGTTCCTGCCGTTCTTATCCACTCTGAGCGCCTCCATGGTGCCTGGGGCACCTTTATGCTTTGGTGCAGATATTGGGAGAAGTATTTCTCAAAAAAGGAACCTCACATAAAATTCCAGTCATTTCATACCTAGTATTACTGCTCTCACTTGGTCATTTTATTTAGTTAACGATGTTTATCCCTCCTGAAAAACTCCACTCTGGACTTATAGAGAGGCCCCCTGCGAGTGGGCCCGTCTTCATCAGATCTTCCAGATTTGGACTAGGAAAGGTAAAGGTCAGCAAGTAAGTTAAAAAAATTAAAAGTGTCCCCTTCAGAGAAACTTTCTACCAACTAGGGCCAAAATCAAGACAAATTCACCCCAGGGGGGCAGGGTAGATAACCTTTAGCTGGCTGCTGGGAAAAGGTGGGTGCTGGGACAGGCCACGTTTAGGAAGTCTTACTGGAAGGTTCACAGAGGATTCAATTTGAGTGACTTTCTTGGCTTCTTGACTTCTAAGCATCTTTATTCGGCTTCTCTCCAGGAAGTCACACTGTGTGCGTAAGGCATCTAGGAACCGGGAAAAAGTACCCCCACATCCAAGGCCTAGAGACCTGCCTTGCTCATCCCTCCAGTCATTCAGATGATCTGTAACTGTATCTAAAGTTAGGCTGAGGTGTGACCTGAGTCTAAGTTTTGCCCTTTTCAGTGGGAATTAGAACACCAAGATTCCAAGAGAAAAGAATGAAGGGGAAGATGGAAATTACAGGGTGGTAGTAGGGAGATACACTGAAAAGATGACAAAAAAAAAAAGATGACCAAGAAGAGCAGGGAGAGTTAAGTGACATACCAACTGCACCTGTTTTAAGCAAAACATCCTCCTAAAGTTGACCTAGACGCTCTCCCTGCTTTCCTAAGATTCTGTGATCTTACCTGCTGTATTACCCTAGCCCCATTCCTATATTCCCCAACCGCCCCCCTCAGCTATGTACAGTGTTCTCCATGTTCTTCTCTCCATGTTCATCATACTCCTTACCCGTTAGCTCAGGTTCTGGATTCTTCAGGAGGGGCACAAAGGCTCTGTAAGCATTTTCAAATCTGGTTCCTGTGGATACAGCAGTGTACTATCCCCAGTCCCTGTGACCCAGTCTCCACCCTTCCAAGATTTCAGGACCTTAGCAGTCAGCACTACCTTGAACTGGTGTACCTTATTTTCCTCCCATTATGTCCATCCCTAGGATCAAGTGTGGGACGTGTGAACTTAGCCTATAGTCTTAAAGCAGTGACCTTTCTTAAACTGACTAGACATGGTTGATTTAGATCTAGTTGAAGGTGCCCAACTTTAGGGACAAGATACACAATCCACCTTGAGGGCCTTGCTCTATCCCTAAGGTATGTTCCCAAGACTCTACCTGGTGGCCCACGCTCAATCTTACAAACGTAGTAGGTGTTTCGAGCCGTGAGGTATTTGGTGGCATACTCTGTAGGGGTCTTCAGCAGGAAAAGCAACTTCATTGTCCCCGTTTCATCACACAAATCGATAGTGACTAGAGGGAAGCCACAGGATAACTGGGACAAGTAAAGAAAGAAAGTGGGAGCAATAGGGGCCAGGGAATCCTATACAGAATGGATTGGAGGAACTACTTTCTTATCAGAAGAAGGGCTGGGGGGTCTGGATGTGACCCCACTACTTCTGACCCTTGGCCATTAGTCCCCTCCCCTAACTCCTCACCTGTTTTAGCCAACCCCAATTTACTGCGGGTGTAATGAAGCAACAGGAGGACAGAGCAGTTGGTATTGACCAGAAATTGCTGGTTATCTGCAAAGAAAGGATGGGACATATGGCCCTTCTCTTAATATGCCATTCCTGTGGTCTTCACCATCCTCAGACTTCCCCAGCCAACAACAAAGAATGGATCTCTGTGATGCCCCTCACCTCCATGCTTGATAAAGATGAACATATTCTCAAGATGTCACTCTTCACAGAGAATCTTGAACAGTCATACAGGAGGAGGGTGTTCTAGAGGTCTTGTCGGGGAAGAAAAGGGGGCCATAGGGTTGAAGGACTAAAGAAGAAGATCTGAAGAAGCCAAGACTGGGAGACAGGAGAGTGCTATTGGTAGTTGTAGCCATCCAGTGTCCCTAGGGGGTGGGGCCTGAGACTGCAGTAGAGGGATTATGAGGTCAGAAGTGGTGTAAGTGTGACAGAAAGTGGAGTCAGGAATTAAGAGAGATGAACCTGGTTGGGGGTCTGTAAAAGACTTTTTGGGATGGGGACAACATGTAAACCTCTCTAAACTGGACCCTGGAAGGAGTACAGGGCATGGAGAGAAAAGTTGCTTTCTAGAACAGTTGTCCTAGTTCATTAGTAGTACCAGCGCTGTCTAGTGTGAGTCTATTACAACTTCCAACCCTCAGCACCTTGCTTCCCACCCCAAATCCCCACCTTTCCCTGGTTCCCTACCCCAACAACAGACATTCTTGATGATTAGGAACAGAAACTTTATTTTGCATTGATTCAGGAACAATTGGAACAATTGGAAGGTTAATGGGAAGAAGGAGGGATGAATGAGAAAGGATTTGTTGAAGAGGAAGGGCTGGGTTAGGGAAGCTGAGAAGCATGTACAAGGCAAAGGGGCAGGCAGTTAAGTAGGGCATCCTAAATATGAAGGCACAGTTACAGGGGGGCACAAAATTCAAAATCAGGCAAGGGAAGGGGAGGTGTTGAAAGTGGGCATTGGATCCAGGCTGTTGTTTGAGGGAAGTTAGTACATATTAGGGCTATAAGACTCTGGGGTTCTGTCAGTATCAGGGCTCAGGCTTCAGGGTATAAGAGGGAGGAGCCCAGTAGGGGCTATGTTGGCTGCAGGGGGAGCCTCCAGGACACTCCCCTAGGGCCCCTCCTTTTGGGGGAATCTCACTGACATGACAGAACCGTTCACTGTAGTCTGGTTGCAGACTCTCCGCCAACCCCTTAGATACACCACTCCAGTCCTAAAGACAGAGATTTCCAGGTCAGAGGTCCATTCGGGACTAGAAATGAAAGGCCCAGGCTGTGCGCCAAGGAGCTCTCACAGCATCAGCAACTACTGTGATTACAGAAGAAACACACACTGCTGGCCCCCAATACCACTGTTGCTTTCTGCCTCAATCAATCAATAATCTCAGTTCTTCTGTGTTTCTCTGTCTAGCCCATACCCCCATCGGTTGGCCACATCCTGACAGTGAAGGTGCCCCTCCTCTCCCCTTGCATCTGCCCCCTCTCCCCATACTCTATCTTGCTGGTAGACAGTTGACAGTTGACAGACTGCAGTCTGCCAATGACAGTGTTCTTACCGAAAAGTTGCCATGGTATTCAGTAACCAGATCCTCCAGGTTCTTGAGAGTGGGAATTCGGGGCATGGTCCTGAGCAGAAAGAAAAGGGAAACAGGAGCATGTGGGTTAAGTTCTTTGATTATCCTTTTCCCTGTTCTACCATATGATATAAAGTGATTCTGTGCTCTGGGTCTGCAGCTTCCTTCGTCACCACACCCACTTGGGCAAGCTCTCATTCCTTACAGTCCTGGCCTCTACTTTGCAGACCCAGTAACCCTTTTGCTAGTCCCCGCCACCCTCACCTCACTTTCTGGGCTTCCCAAAATCTCACCGTTCCAGCCAGCAGTACACAAAGATGAGGCTAATAAAAATCAATCCCATGGAGCCCAGGGGGATGAACACAGCTTCCGATGCAAACAACGAAGGATTCTCTATAGAGTAGAAGCAAGGAAAAGGAATCTAACATTTGCAGTGCTCTTAATATGTGCCAATGCTTGATGCCAGGCACTGAGCTAGACACCCTCTGCATACTTAATCCTCACAATTACTCAGCAGGGGAACAATTGTTATCACCATTTCATTATTATCACCATTTCGATGAGAAAAAAAAAAACAGAATCAAAGAGATTTTCAAAGAGATTTAGTGATTTAAAGCCTCGATCTGTCTCACTCAAAAGCCATCTTCTTGCCACCTTTCTGGCAATGCTATTGTGAAATTTCAAACATTCTATCTCCTCCTTGAGCACTTCTTGGCTTCTTTTTCAATCCACTCCTCCCACCCCAACAACACTCTGACCCAACCCTATTCAGAATGACCCTGCTTCCTGGGGGTTACCTTTGAAAAATGAGCTGAGCTAAGACAACATGTTTGAGGCCTAAGGGTAGGAAGGCAGAGGAAATAGCAGTGGTGCTAGCAAGGCTGTAGTGCTGGGCTCATCAGTAGAGCCTTGCATTAAGCCCATCTCACCCCTTGAAGTATTGCTGCCCCACTGGATTGTGTGACTCCATTCACTCCAAAGCTGAGCACTGCCACAGAGTGGGTTAAACCGGCTCTGAACACGGAATGTGTAAAGTTTCTGCGCATCCACACTAGGTAGAGAGAGGCTGTGTCTGTGATCCACTGGTTGTTCCTTGGGGAGAAAGAAGGTGAGAAAAGCTTAGATGTCTATAAAAGAAGGGGAAATTAAAACTGCTACCCCGACCCATGTCATCTTCTTTCCATTCCTCCCTCCTCTGGACTTGGCAAGTTTAACGTACTCCCTTCACTGACTAGGTCAAATGTTTCTTCTCCTGGTCCCCTTTTGCTTATCTATCTGAGTAGAGAAACCTTGATGAAGACTCACTGGAGATGATAGGAAAAGGAACTGGAGCGGAACAGAGGATGAGCAGAGAACAGGAGCTTAGCAACAGGGCCTCCCATTTGGCTAACTAAATCCTTTACCCCCACTTGCTTGGCCTTGGCTTCTATGCTCTGGTATCCAATCACTCACAGTCCAGCTTTGGTCCCGGTTACTCCGATACTGCACCAGGTGCTCCAAGCATTTGTTCAAGTATCTGTTGCTCCAGCTCAGTTCTAGCTGAGACTCGCTCAGGTTACGAAGTGTTAGATTCTCCGGAGCCCAGGGGATCACTGGAGATATGTGTGCATGTGTGGTCAATGAACTGGCCAGACAAGTCAGGATCCTGAAAGTCATAAACCAGCCCCTGCCCCCAAACTTCCCCATCCCAATCCCTCCTTGCTTCCTTTGTGCCCTTATGGCAAAAGGACACCATCCCATATATTCCAGTACCCTGAATACCCCTAGACCCTTAACCACCTTTCCAAATTACCCAGATTCTGCAGTTTCAGTGTCTGTGTGGCCTCCCTTTGGGGATTCTGCGGGTCCTGGAGCTGGACAAAAAATGTGTCATAGAGTCGGATTTTATCTTCTCCAAACCAGCAGCCAGAAGTAATGTCTTTAGACATTAGATAGTGGCCACACTCTTGGACTTCGTCACTTTTCTGATACCTGGAGAAAGGTTTAAACAGAAGGGTTAAACAGTGGGGTAAACTTGGGGACCACAGGAATCCATGGCGCAGCCCCATCTCCTCTGAACTCACACCTTGCTCCAGGAGAAAATAGTGGAGAGCCTGAGATGCTGACTACCCTCTTTCTTGGTCACCATACATCCTCTCATCCAGACCACCTCCTCTTCCTCCCCTGTGCAATCCCCTCTTCCATTCTCATACCAATAATGCAGCGTCAGGTTGGTGGACTGGGATGCAGAGCTGCTGTTCCAAGTGCAATTCATGTAGTCACCATTGAACACTAAACACTGAACCACTGGAAGGGGCAGGGTAGAAGCAGTGAGGGTGCCAGGGGGGCTAGAGGTCGGGGAGAAATCTGGGTTGGGGAGAACATGAAGTGGAGGAGGGGAAAAGAAGAAATGGTGGTCAAAAGAAGGAGCAGTATGAGGCAGGGTATCATTCCCTTGCCCTCCTCACAACACTCTTAAATTCTGCCCATATCATTTTAATGTCTAGTGGCAGGTTCCACATTTCTACAAGGCCCCTTCCCACAGCCTCCCTTCTCACCAGCCCCAGGTTTCCCACCAGTTATGATGCCTTCATTCCCACTGGACGTGAAGACCTTGGAGTTCAGCCCCATTCCCAGCAGAGGCAGCTGCAGGAATAAGAGGGAGCTGAGTGGCGATGGTGGCTTCAACATGGCGCTTGCTCTTCGTTCCCTGGGTGTAGACTGTGTCAGGAGTCTGGGCCCCTCACCCTCTACCCTTCCCCACCCACACATTTCCTTCTGTCATAGTTTCCGGTGGAAAGAACCTTAGAAAACCAGGGTTCTACAGAGGGTGTGGCAAATGTGTGCTGTGACACAGGCAAAGTCTTCTGGGAGATTAGGTGTTAAATCTAATCTGTAGGTATAAAGCTGCCACTGCAAAGCGGTGTTTAGTAGAGACTAGGGCTGGGTATACAATACTGTCAAGGAATCAAGAATCTCAGGTCACCTAGATCCTGGGAAGAATCTGTTCCCCATCATCACCACTATTCTTAAGCATCTTCTCACCTAAATCATTTTATCTCATATCTCAGAGTCTGAACCTCCCCCGCCCCATTTTACACTGTGTTCCTTCCTTAGCTCAGTCATCCTGAAATTTCTGACAAAGGTCTACAGTCTTGGGTGGAGGGGAAATACAGTCCCAACCCCTGTGGGCTCACAGACAGCTAGCTGTCTTTCCTCTCGACTTACCAATCCAGTGTATTTACCCCTAGCTGCTACTTCAGTTAGGTCCCTGCTAAGACTGGCAAGGAGGTCTGACTTAAATGCACATTCTAGCAATGGAGAAACCGCAATACCAGCTCAAACTCCTCCTCATCTTCCCCCAAATGTGTTTCTTTTCTCGTGTTCCCTATCTCAGTTAATGTATCATCACCCTCTCAGTCACCCAGACTTGAAGCGTCTCTCGCCCTGAGAGTCTAATCAGCTTTACTTCTATGGTGCTTCTCCCAGCAGTCTCTCTTTCTTTCCATGACCACAGCCACTGTGCCAAACCAGCCTTTCATTCCCTCTAGTAATGATTATTACTAGAATCCACTAACTGATCTCCCTTTCTACGGCTTCCTACTCTCTAATCCATTCTTTATATTGTTGCCAGATTTATCTTCACCCAGAGATGAATGAAGACACTACTTACAGAAATTGTTCATTCAACAAACCTTTATCAAGTTTTTAATATGTAGCCTGGCATTGTGCTTATGTTCTAACACACCCTACTTTTCTGTGGGTTAAAATTCCTTATTAGCTCAAATGCTAATGAGCTCCTCCAATATGTTTCCCTCTTTCCAGGTTGGAATTACTCTTCCTATAGTAGATCAATGACCTCTTGTCATCGCAACCCTTATTATTTTTTTATTTATTGTTTTTATTATATAGCACTCTTTTTTTCTCAAATAGGCGATGCCATAATAAAATATGACCTCTAGAGTCAAGAAAGTATCCTGGTCTCAGTGCTGTTACTTAGTAGCTGTGTATTATCAAACAAGTGAACTCTTTGAAGGTCAGTTTCATCAGCAACAAAATGGAGAGTGATACTCCCTAATTCGTGTAGCTGTTTGCGGATTAGACAAGTTTGCAAAATAGTTGACATTTAGTAGCTGGAGCAAGGATTCTTGACTTGGAATTCATGGATACTTAGGAGATACATTGTTGTGTTTCAAGGTCTCTAAAGACTCCCAGGGAAATGTTTAACATAGTCTCTAAGTACATTTTTCTGAGAAGAAGGACCCATGCATAGAAGGTTCCTCCTTCCTTTCTGGGAAGGAGGAAGAACCCGCTAAGCTCCCACCATCATTTTAAAGGGACTGTGGATTTAAAACAAAACAAAACTGAAAAGCTAAGCACCTCCGTGCTGGGTCAGAAAGAATTGAGGGATTAGAGTCGGTCTGCCTTTCAGGAACTTAATGGCTGCTTACTTATGCCTAGAGTTTCTAAACTTTACAACAGCCCTTTGAAGGAAGTTTTAGTGCACCCATTCCTCAGAAGCGGAAACTAAGTACGGCAGAGCCTAACGAACACGGCTATCAGCTAGTACACCAATTCTAGGCCAAGAACTGAGCGAGGCGCCGGGAACCCCGTTCCAGCCGCGGCTCAGCCCCCAGGCTGCCTCCCTCTTGGCAGGCTTGAGTCCCAGCACCGCACGCAGATCGTGGGGCTGGCCCTTTCACAGATCTTTGCCGACTCCATCGATCCTGGGCCGCACGGGCCAAAAAGCGCCTCCGGCGCGAAGCTCCGCCCCGTGCCGGTCGGGCGCCGCCCCGCTGCAGTCGGTATTGTCCGACGGTTCCCGGCGTCCTTCGGTTTCCCTCGGTACTTTCCGGCAATGATCGAGAGTTTCTAATGTGCCCCCTTGTCTCTCGGCCGCCGTCCTCGAAACCGCCGCCCCCCCTTTTCTGCTCCCTCTCCCGCCCCCCTCCTCCGTCACCCCAGCCTGGCCCGGCTGGCGCCTCTGGCGCTACGGGCTGGGCAAGATGGCGGCCTTCGGGATCTTGAGCTACGAACACCGGCCCCTGAAGCGGCCGCGGCTGGGGCCTCCTGATGTGTACCCTCAAGATCCCAAACAGAAGGAGGTGCGTTCAAAAATCGGGACTCCCTAGGGGCTAGGGACAAGCGATAAGCATAGGAGGAAGCATTGATGGTTTGGGGAGGGGGGGCGGGGCGGTTGGCTGAGAGCGAAAGTCCCGAAAGGGGGAAGAGTAAAGTGAGCTGGTGTAGGAGAGTAAGACCTGGGGGAGGGGGAGGGGCGGTGTGCCTGGGTGTGAGTAGGGCTAGATGTAGAGATCGCGCCTGAGGCGCCCCCCTCCAAACACGCACAGCTCAGAAAGTTGTCTAAGGCAGCTCGGTGAGACACGACTGCTTGCCAAGAAGAGTGATGTTGAGCAGTGCTGGGTGATCGGGAATCTCAGTGACTGGGGGTGGGGGGGTGAGGGTGGGGTCCAAATGACTATAAGGGCTTATCTTAAAATAACAATCTGTTCTGAGAACCCTCCTCCTATGCCCCCCCCCATTTCCTTCTTTTCTGCCCTCCTCTCCCACCATTACCACCCCCAAAGGGGGAAAAAAAACCTAAAATGTCATTTTTCTGCCTCAGGATGAACTGACGGCCTTGAATGTAAAACAAGGTTTCAATAACCAGCCAGCTGTCTCTGGGGATGAACATGGCAGTGCCAAAAACGTCAACTTCAATCCTGCCAAGGTGAGACAACCCTGCCAGGCTGAAGGAAAAGGCTGGAAGAATCTGAGAAGGAGCAAAGACCCTGGGTGGGGAAGACTTTAAGGGACAACCTAAATAGCTGAGTTTTCTTTCATAAGCTAATGCTACCACACTGGCTTTTGCCCATCAAAGACACAACCACCTCTCTGCCCATTCTTTCCACCCTGAAGTATAGTGTTCTTCCTCCAGATCAGCTCCAACTTCAGCAGCATTATTGCAGAGAAGTTACGTTGTAACACACTCCCTGACACTGGTCGCAGGAAGCCCCAAGTGAACCAGAAAGACAACTTCTGGCTGGTGACTGCAAGATCCCAGAGTGCCATTAACACCTGGTTCACTGACCTGGCTGGCACCAAGCCACTCACACAACTGGCCAAAAAGGTAAGATACCATTCCCTGTTCTTCAGGCCAAGGGAAAGGGGCAGCATGGTTCAGGTATCTTCTTAATCCCAGACTGAGCTACATGGGTGCCAGCTCAGAGTGGGTACTAGAGGTCTCTTTCCTTATGATATTCATCCAGGTCCCCATTTTCAGTAAGAAGGAAGAAGTGTTTGGGTACTTAGCCAAATACACAGTGCCTGTGATGCGGGCTGCCTGGCTCATTAAGATGACCTGTGCCTACTATGCAGCAATCTCGGAGACCAAGGTTAAGAAGAGACATGTCGTTGACCCCTTCATGGGTGAGTAACTCCTGATACCAGGGGTACCACCACTGAGCTCTTCATGAAGTGATAGAGGGACCCTTGGAATTATTCTCCTTCCTCATCTGGATTCCTTGCTCTGTTTGTCTCTTGCATTCTTTCAGTTAGCAAGCAGCCAATATCTTGTGTGTCATCTGTGTGCATGCACTGGGCTATAAAGATGACCAGCATTAATCCCTGCCCTTAGGATGCTTACAGTCTCCCATGGAAAGTACTAAGTTGTCACAAGAGGAGGCAGAAATTATTTGAGACTTTGCTAGATGCAAAGGATACTTTTGGGGGGGGAATGCCTGAAAAGATTTTTGAAAAGTAGCTTAGGACTAAAGCCTAAGAGTGAATAGGATTTAGGAGTATGGTGAGTGGCAGTAAGAAAGTGAAGATGTTCAAAGCAGAGGGACAGTATGAAATTGTCCTTTCTCCATCTTTCCTCTAGAATGGACTCAGATCATCACCAAGTACTTATGGGAACAACTACAGAAGATGGCTGAATATTATCGGCCAGGGCCTGCAGGCAGTGGGGGCTGTGGTTCTACTATAGGGCCCTTGCCCCATGATGTGGAGGTGGCAATTCGGCAGTGGGACTACAACGAGAAGCTGGCCATGTTCATGTTTCAGGTAGGAAGTAGGGCATGGCACATGGGGCATGGATTGAGCTGACCGCACGTGCTCTGCCAGCAGAACAGAATCTGCCTGCCACCTTGTCCCAGTTGTGATACTCTTTGTCCTTTCATTTACTTTATCTGCCTCATCTTTAATTGTCCCCAGGCTAAACTAATACTCTTGCCATCCCTGGTTATTCATAGGATGGGATGCTGGATAGGCATGAGTTCCTGACCTGGGTACTTGAGTGTTTTGAGAAAATCCGCCCTGGAGAGGATGAATTGCTTAAGCTGCTGCTGCCCCTGCTGCTTCGAGTAAGGCCTGGGATTGGGGGTGGGGGCAGGGAGTCAAATGTGGAGGATTTGAGGAAAAATAAGACATGGGAGCAGTGTCTCTTGGAGAAAGGAATTGGGGGGGGTTTTGATCATCATGTCTTCACAGTACTCTGGGGAATTCGTTCAGTCTGCATACCTCTCCCGCCGCCTTGCCTACTTCTGTACCCGGAGACTGGCCCTGCAGCTGGATGGTGTGAGCAGTCACTCATCACATGTTATGTCTGCTCAGTCAACAAGCACACTGCCCACCACCCCTGCTCCCCAGCCCCCATCCAGCAGTATGCCCTCCACACCATTTAGTGACCTGCTTATGTGCCCTCAGCACCGGCCCCTGGTTTTTGGCCTCAGCTGTATCCTTCAGGTAGGTACTGGGTAGGCCCAAGAAAGTATTAAGAGGTGTCCTGAGAAGACACCTCTTAATTGGGTGCCATCTTGGAGAATGGGGGTTGTTCTAAATGGAGGTGGGAGTAGACACTGAATACTCGCTTGGTGATTGCTGCTTCTCATGCGTGGGTTATTAGCTCCTTTTCCCTTACTTAGCGCCCTTCCTGGGTTACATAATAGACCTAAGCCTTTTAGGACAGTGAACAGGGAAGAGGCTCAGAGAGAAACTGAGGCCATCTCAGGGTCAGGAGTCTAAGGGTTGCGATTCTAGAGAGGTAGCTGTGATAGAGTTTGACTTGGCTATTCTGTCTGGCAGACCATCCTCCTGTGTTGTCCCAGTGCCCTGGTTTGGCACTACTCTCTGACTGATAGCCGAATTAAGACTGGTTCACCTCTTGACCACCTGCCTATTGCCCCCTCGAACCTGCCTATGCCAGAGGGCAACAGTGCCTTCACTCAGCAGGTAAGTTTGGCCAGTGGCCTAGCACTGCCAGATTAACATGCGAGGCTAAATCAGACTACTCTTAGAAGTAGTGCCTTGGAGTCTGGCACTGTTCTCTTTTAGTTTCTCCTTTTGTAAGCTTTGGTCCATAGGTAAAGCCCTCCTTTTCAATACTGTAGGTCCGTGCAAAGTTGCGAGAGATTGAGCAGCAGATCAAGGAACGAGGACAGGCAGTTGAGGTTCGCTGGTCTTTTGATAAGTGCCAGGAAGCTACTGCAGGTGGGTGTCAGAGGATTGGGAGGAGGAGCATGTGTGAGGAAAGGGTGGGGAAAGGCCATACAGATCTGAATGTGGGAATGCACTGGACTTGTGGATAAGTCCCCTCTACCACATTTCCTCATTAGGCTTCACCATTGGACGGGTTCTCCATACTTTGGAAGTGCTGGACAGCCATAGTTTTGAGCGCTCAGATTTCAGCAACTCTCTTGACTCCCTTTGTAACCGAATCTTTGGATTGGGGCCTAGCAAGGATGGGCACGAGGTAAGCAAGAAGGGGGAACGGAAGGACTAAATAACATTGCAAGAGTAACAGACTGTTGGAGGGGAAAGAATGGTGAGGCACTAAAACCACAGGATGTTTGAAAAGTCAATTTTCCTGGACCTAGGGGGTTTTAAGATGGGGCCTAGTCTTGACAAAATCTGAACTCGGTTCATTGTCCCCGTCCCTACCTTACTGTCTTTCTTTGGTCTCCAGATCTCCTCAGATGATGACGCTGTGGTATCATTACTGTGTGAATGGGCTGTCAGCTGCAAGCGTTCTGGGCGTCATCGTGCAATGGTGGTGGCCAAGCTACTGGAGAAGAGACAGGCAGAGATTGAGGCTGAGGTTAGGGGGCAGAGCTGAGAGGATGAGCCTGGAATACGGGGAAGTGGCAGCTGGGATTGGAGATAGAGATTGAGCTGATCATGGGGCCAAAGTCAAAGTTGTGAGAGCCAGAAAAATGGTAGCAAACCTCAAAGACATGAGGCAAAGCTAGAAAGAAAGAAGTAGATTGATGTGAGAAAGGGTCAAGGCTTCAGTAGAGAGAGACGGTATGGAAAATGGAGGTCGGGGGAATGGCAGTGAAAAAAACCTGGGGTGGAAACAAAACAGGTGGTAGTTCAAGGATTATACTTGGAGGAGTGAAGGAATGGGTAAAAACCAGTTGTACATTTTGTTCTCTTAACAGCGTTGTGGAGAATCAGAAGCAGCAGACGAGAAGGGGTCTGTCGCCTCTGGCTCCCTTTCTGCTCCCAGTGCTCCCATTTTCCAGGATGTCCTTCTACAGTTTCTGGATACACAGGCTCCCATGCTGAGTATGGACCCCCTGGCACCCCAGAGTTACTTCTGCCTAGACTGTTACCTTTCTCTGTCATCAGAAAACATACTTAAAGGGCCTTCTGGTCTACTTTGTCTTGTACTTTATGCAGAATGACGTTTAGACATAATTCTGCTCTTTGAGAAATAAAAGGAAGAATGAAAACAAGAACATGAGATTGAAGCACTTTCACTGTGTAGTAGCAGCAAAGAGGCTGTGTTTCTCTCTAAGGTGGTGTTGGGGGGGGGCAGGAGGTGGGGTAACCCACGACATTTTGTCCCTTGACAGTTTCTGGAATTTTTCTCTCTCTCTCTCTTTTTTTTTTTTGGTCTTTCCTATCCTCTCTACCTCAGGTCCTCTGCAGGCAGCAAGCCTTAGCTGTGTGCTTTTCTTCCTGTTTACCTCTTGGTGCTCTCCTAACCCTTCTTTTCTCATTTTCCCCCTTCCAGCGGACCCCCGGAGTGAGAGTGAGCGGGTGGAATTCTTTAACTTGGTACTGCTGTTCTGTGAACTGATTCGACATGATGTTTTCTCCCACAACATGTATACTTGCACGCTCATCTCCCGAGGGGACCTTGCCTTTGGCGCCCCTGGGCCTCGGCCTCCCTCCCCCTTTGATGACCCTGCTGATGACCCAGAGCGCAAGGAGGCTGAGGGCAGCAGCAGTAGCAAGCTGGAGGTGAGTGGGCTTTTCCTTTCCCTAGATAGTTTGTTCTGACAATCCCATCCTCCTGGTTCCCAGAGGCCTTTGAGTATCCTTGACCTAGTGATAAGGGAGAGTCTTTGTGTACTGCTTTGGCATTTACAGAGGGCACTGGCAATCAATTCGTATTTTGTACTCAATCCTCACAGCAGCTCTATGAGGTCCTCTTAATCCTCACTTTAAAGAGGAAGGGAACTGGGGCCTGAGGTGGCTAAATGACCAGTCAAGGCTTGAGTCCAGAGCCAGTACTTTGCCTGTTATGGTCTCCTCTTTACAACTCTCCTGTCAGCTTTCCTTCATGGGGGCAGTGGCTCCGTGGGGCTAAAGCAGCTCTGTTTATGTTCTGTTCCCTCAGGATCCAGGGCTTTCAGAATCTATGGACATTGATCCTAGCTCCAGTGTACTCTTTGAGGACATGGAGAAGCACGATTTTTCAGTAAGTTGGGCCATGGTATGGAAGAATTCAGCTCGTGATGTCTTCCCGCGGCACCTTGTTAGGGGATTGCTTTATGCCCTTCACCCCCTTTCTTCATCTAAACGTTCTGCCCTCTCACCTTTCTCTCAGTTGTTCTCCCCTACCATGCCCTGTGAGGGGAAGGGCAGCCCATCCCCTGAGAAACCAGATGTTGAAAAGGAAGTGAAGCCCCCACCCAAGGAGAAGATAGAAGGGACCCTTGGGGTTCTTTATGACCAGCCACGGCACGTGCAGTATGCCACACACTTTCCCATCCCCCAGGTACCTTCCCCAAACACCTTGAGGTCATCTGTTTTGAACCCAGATTTCTGTGCAGGGACTATGCTGAGGGGTTGGAGCTGGTCTTGAGGGTGTTGGTTTGGTGTGCTGGGAAGGCTTGAGCATTGGGGTGCTGAGGGGCATGGAGCATGCTTGCAAGAGGAGGGCAGGAGATTCATGCTGGCATCTGACAGTGCTGCTGGGATGCAGGAGGAGTCATGCAGCCATGAGTGCAACCAGCGCTTGGTCGTACTGTTTGGGGTGGGAAAGCAGCGCGATGATGCCCGCCATGCCATCAAGAAAATTACCAAGGATATCCTGAAGGTTCTGAACCGCAAGGGAACAGCAGAAACTGGTGGGTTTGAGGCTCCTCAAACAGATCTCCCCCAAAGAGCGCCCTAGTCAGTCTTCCCTTCCCCAGCATAGGGAACTCCCAGTCATGTCCCAATGTCCTGTCTCTTGGAGTCTCCTGAGAGCTCTAGTCCTTTTGAAACTTCCCCCCTCATTCCCCCCCTCTGCAGACCAGCTTGCTCCTATTGTGCCTCTGAATCCTGGAGACCTGACATTCTTAGGTACCTCACAGTAAGCCCCATACTGCCCGCCCTCCCTCTCCCTTCCCTCCCCTCCACCTAGCACCTCCCTGTATGTATTCCTGTAAGGTCCACATAGTCTGTGGTCCTCAGAACCTTTGCTTCACTGTCCCCTTCCCTCATCCCTCCCCCATCCCTCCTTCCTTGACCCTGCCTTTGCCCTCCCCTTTTCCTTCCTTCCTTCCCTCCCTCCCTTCCTTCACCTTTCCCTCCCTCTACCTCCCTCCCTCCCTCCCATAGCCTTCTCTCCATAACCCCCTCCCCACCCCTCATCAACTAGTTCTCTTTCCTGTCCTGACTGGTTCCTTTCGACTGTCCCCTCAGGTGGGGAGGATGGACAGAAGCGGAGGCGCAACCGGCCTGAAGCCTTCCCCACTGCTGAAGATATCTTTGCTAAGTTCCAGCACCTTTCACATTATGACCAGCACCAGGTCACAGCTCAGGTGTGGACCTAAGTCCAGCCCCTGTCCCACATTCTGGCCCCATGTCCTGTTTGCCTTTCCTCCTTATCTTTCCCCCTTAGGCAGGCCAGGTCTCCTGGTCTCATCCCCTGCTACCATCATCCTTTCCTGCTTCCCTGCTTCTTCCCACATCTCACCACTCCCTGTCTCTCACTCCCACTGCCCTTATCAGGTCTCCCGGAATGTTCTGGAGCAGATCACGAGCTTTGCCCTTGGCATGTCATACCACTTGCCTCTGGTGCAGCATGTGCAGTTCATCTTCGACCTCATGGAATATTCACTCAGCATCAGTGGCCTCATCGACTTTGCCATTCAGGTGGGGAATTAGGGGAGATAAGGGTGGAAGAAGGAGTCTGTGCTATATAGGGCCATATGGGCAGTAGAGTAGAGGCTTAAGCCAGTGTCCCAGGTTATTTGGAGGGGCAGAAAGACTAGCACAGTGGAGTGGAACATGAGCTAAGACGGCAGGAATAGAGACTCAAGAGCTCCCCGGGGAGGCCCCAGGGACGGATTAGAACATTGGGAACAAGCTGTCCTCCCACTGTGGAGCTCATAGAATTGTATCCTGGAGACTGGTTAGATCGTCGATGGGGCATGTGTTGTTAATAGAATAAAGGACAGTGGCATATGGCAACAGGGCCCTTCTGGACTGAGGCGGTTCCTGCAGAAAGGGGCTCAGGCCTGGCCTCTCCAGTTTCCTCACAGGCAGTGGATTATGTGTAACATGAGGGGCCTCTTCTCACTTCTCACCCCCCACTCTACTAGCTACTGAATGAACTGAGCGTAGTTGAGGCTGAGTTGCTTCTCAAATCCTCCGATCTGGTGGGCAGCTACACTACCAGCCTGTGCCTGTGCATCGTAGCCGTTTTGCGGCACTATCATGCCTGCCTCATCCTCAACCAGGACCAGATGGCACAGGTCTTTGAGGGGTAAGCCACACAGGGCTCTGGAGACTGCCTGGTGGAGGTGACCTGCGAGGAAATCGCGGGGTTTTCACTGTGGGAAAGTGCATGCCATTTAAGTAGGGGAGGGGAAAGGGATTGCCAAGAGACTTGTGTTCTGGGACCTTGTGCCCCGGCCACTGCCTACCATCTACTGATCCTGCTGACCTTGTCCCCTTGTGACAGGCTGTGTGGTGTAGTGAAGCATGGGATGAACCGGTCCGATGGCTCCTCAGCAGAACGCTGTATCCTTGCTTATCTCTATGATCTGTACACCTCCTGTAGCCATTTAAAGAGCAAATTTGGGGAGCTTTTCAGGTAAGAGAGGAGGGAAGTAAGGGATAGAGAGTGGGACCTGGTCCCATCTCCTTCCCATGACCACCTAACTCGGGAGTACAGCACATCCCAGGGCCCTGCTGTCTCTGCAGGGTCCATCAGGGATGGTGCCCTCTATGTACCCTTGGTTCCTGAGAGTGGGCCTTCTTCCCTGTTGACCTTGCCTCCAGCCCACCTTCACAGGGCCCACACTCTGCCTCCTTGCCTCCACAGGCTTCTGTGCCTTAGTCGTGCTGGGTTCCTTTCTTGCCCAGTCTACTTTGTCCCATCTCCCTTCTTCCTGTCCCAACATCCCCTGGTCCTTCACTTCCTCCTTTTTTCTGTCCTCCCCTTCCCTGACCATTCCTGTATGACCAGACCTCCCTCAACTCAACTGTTTCTTTTCCCCCACCCCTGCAGCGACTTCTGCTCCAAGGTGAAGAACACCATCTACTGCAACGTGGAGCCATCAGAATCCAATATGCGCTGGGCACCTGAGTTCATGATCGACACTTTGGAGAACCCCGCAGCTCACACCTTCACTTACACGGGCCTAGGCAAGAGTCTTAGTGAGAACCCTGCTAACCGCTACAGCTTTGTCTGCAATGCCCTCATGCACGTCTGTGTGGGACACCATGATCCTGACAGGTACGGGTTGTGCTGAGTGAGGCATGGGCACCATACTCTTACCTGATAGTGGGAGGGATGAGATGCCTGGGAGCTACTGCAGCCTCGCTTATTGCCCAGAAAAACTAATGAGGTTGAGGTTTTATGGAACAGAGTTTTTCCTGAGGGCATTTGTACTTTTTCCCAGGGTGAATGACATCGCAATCCTGTGTGCAGAGCTGACTGGCTATTGCAAGTCACTGAGTGCAGAGTGGCTAGGAGTCCTGAAGGCCTTGTGCTGCTCCTCCAACAATGGCACCTGCGGTTTCAATGACCTCCTCTGCAACGTAGATGTGAGACTTGGCGGGGTCTTGATGGGGAATGGTGAAAGGCACTGGGGGTGGCCATGACAGCTATCTGAGCAGGGATCTGGTGACAGCAATTCAGATAATGGAGGAACAGAGTACTGGAGACACACCGCTTTGAGTAGGCACCCTCCCCACGCCACATCACGACCTCCATCTGCTTTTTCCTTCAGGTCAGTGACCTGTCTTTTCATGACTCCCTGGCTACTTTTGTTGCCATCCTCATCGCTCGGCAGTGTTTGCTCCTGGAAGACCTGATTCGCTGCGCTGCCATCCCTTCACTCCTTAATGCTGGTGATCTGCCAATCCGTGACCCCTAGAGTTTCTGGACTCCACATTGCAGTACACACTTGATGGCTGCACTCTCATTGTTCACTGGGGCTCCCTGGGTCACTGGGCCATCCTGTGGTGTACCTCAAGCTGGGAGGGTCTTCCAGCCTGCATTGGCAGCCCTAGCCTTTCTGTGTTGTGACCCTTTGGGCCATTCAGCTTAGACTGCAGAGCAGTTGGCTGTGCCACCTCCCCGCCAGCATTTTCTTGGTTGATTGGCTTGTTTGTTTCTCCTTTGGCCTATTTTGTCTCCCCTTGGCGCCCCCTATCATCTGCAAACCCATATACAGTTTGCCTTCACATGCTTCAATGTGGCCTGTCTGACTTTTTATAGCTTGCAGCGAACAGGACTCTGAACCAGGGGCTAGACTTACCTGCCGCATCCTCCTTCACCTTTTCAAGACGCCTCAACTCAATCCCTGCCAGTCAGATGGAAGTAGGTGACCCCATCGAACCAATCAGCAATAGAAAGCATGGCTACCCCACTCCACAGATTCTACTCTTGCTTCCTCTGACTTCAGCTTCCTCCCCAGACAAGCCCGCTGTAGGAATCCGCTCCTCCTGTGACCGCCACCTGCTGGCCGCCTCCCAGAACCGCATCGTGGATGGAGCTGTGTTTGCTGTTCTCAAGGCTGTGTTTGTACTTGGTATGAGGGTAGGAAGGGGGAGCGGTGCCAGAAGTATGTATGGGATGCAATGCCAGCTAAACTACAGACAACAGTCTCTCCCAAAGGTGGTCTCTCTGACCTTTGGGGAGGAGGAGCAGGAGGGAGGTGTGTTTCTGTTGCATAAGGCAGGAGTTGGAGAGTTGCTCCCTCTGTGGGCCCAGGGTGGATTGGAACCACTCAGTGTTCCGATCTCACTCTGTCCTCTCTATCTCCCACCTGTGACCCACAGGGGATGCGGAGCTGAAGGGATCGGGCTTCACTGTGACAGGAGGAGCAGAAGAACTTCCAGAGGAGGAGGGAGGAGGTGGCAGTGGCGGTCGGAGGCAGGGTGGCCGCAATATCTCTGTGGAGACAGCCAGTCTGGATGTCTATGCCAAGTACGTGCTGCGCAGCATCTGCCAACAGGTCAGTCTCACCTTCCCCCATACCCCGTAACTGCCTCTGTGTGATACAGTCCTGTTTTCAGCCATGAACAAGCCCCCTCCTTACCATACATCATGTCCCTCGCCACCCCCCAGCCCAGCCCCCTATGTCTAGCCCCCTCACTGGTTGCCCCAGACCCCTGACAATCAGCTTCCTCAGGAATGGGTAGGAGAACGTTGCCTTAAATCACTGTGTGAGGACAGCAATGACCTACAAGACCCGGTGTTGAGTAGTGCCCAGGCCCAGCGCCTCATGCAGCTCATCTGCTATCCACATCGACTGCTGGACAATGAAGATGGGGAAAACCCCCAGCGGCAACGTATTAAGCGTATTCTCCAGGTAGGCCAAGACGATGGAGGTCTTAGAGGAAGCAGTGGGGCCCAGACTTGGACGGAAACAATGGGAACCTTGAGAGAAAAAAAGAACAGGAGTTAAGTAGAGAGGAAGGCGAACGAGGATGTAGGCGAAAGTTGGTGAGAGAAACAGCTTCAACGTGGTTTAGGTGTCAAATCAATAATGGTCTAGATGAGATGGACTCCTGGGTGAAAGCATAGCTCTCTGGAGTGGGACTGCATAGCGTATCAGTGGGAAGCAGAATGTTTGGCAGGCCTAGTTTGGGGCATTGTAAGTTTGGCATTTTGGTTGCTGCTCAGTGCTGAGTGGTAACAGTTACTACTTATTGTCTGCTTTGTGTCGGGTACTCTACTCGGCCCTCTCCCTCTGTATGCTTTCTCATCTCATCTTTACAATCCTGTGAAGTGGGTATGAGTATCTTTCTTTGACCAATTGAAGAAAACAAGACTTGAAGAGGTTAAGTAACTTGCCCCAGGTCACATAGCTAGGAAGTTTAGTTAGTATGTGAACCTTGGTACATGTGTGCTCTCTCTGCTTTGCCACACTGCTTCAGATATTCAGGTGACTAGAGGGTGGAAAAATAAAGCCTTTGAGACAAGCTAAAGGAATGAGCTCTCTTCATCCTGCAAGAGATAAAGCTGAAGCAAGATTAGCCAACAGTAGCCTTCGGGTCTCGAAAGGACTTTGAGCAGTGATCTAAAACAGGAGAAGCAGGCTTCAACTTTAACATCAAGGATTTAGGTTAAGCATTAGCAGATATTTTCTGACACTAAGGAATGTGAAACTCTGGAACAGGAAACTAGGGGAAAGATGCGAACTCCTTCTTGAACGGCTTTTAAGATAGGAGAGGTTTTTCAACCATTTTGGATGATTCAGGTGGAGCCTTTGTAAAGACGGGGTGTGGAGGTCCATTTCAGACCTCTAGGCATGTGTGACTCAAGGTTGTGACAGAATAGAAACTGGCCTCAGGGTGATGAGTGGCTGGGGGTGACGCGATGATGATGATAAGCTTGGGGGTGGGGTCTCTGTCACAGAATTTGGACCAGTGGACCATGCGCCAGTCTTCCTTGGAACTGCAGCTCATGATCAAGCAGACCCCTAACAATGTGAGTGGTGCCCGGTCCTCCCTTTCCCATGCCCACTTCGGGCTCCATGAGTCAGGGAGGTGGGCTACCAGAGAAGAACCTAGGTCCTGCTCTTGGGCTCTTGAGCTGAGAGAGAGAGTAGAGAGGACAGGAAGATGGCAAACATGTGGAGCAGTTGATCAGGGAAATGGGCTTGGGGAGTGTTGGGGCTCTGAGCTGTGGGGAAGGTTGGCGGTGGTTGGAAGCTGTTTCTGTGGCCATAGCCATTAGGAAATATGCAAAGGGGAAGGTAATGGGGAGTTGGAGAGAGCTGGAGGTGCTAGAGGGCACCTGGCAGAGTTGGTCCCTACCTCCCATCAACTTCCATAGATGCCGCCTTCCACTCTCATCTCCTTTCTGTTCTACCATTTGTTTTCCTTTGCCCCAGCTATCTACTTAGCACCCCTGTGCCTTTCATCCTCCCCAGGAGATGAACTCCCTTTTAGAGAATATTGCCAAGGCTACAATCGAGGTTTTCCAACAGTCAGCGGAGACAGGGTCATCTTCTGGAAACACCGCAAGCAACATGCCCAGCAGCAGCAAGACCAAGCCTGTGCTCAGGTTGGGTAGAAACATGTTAGGACCCATACCCTTATGAGTTTCTCTTCTGGTAGCTTACGTGATTCCAGCCACATGGAGGTGCCAGGCGTGTCCATCAGGGAAAGGAGAGGATGAATTGTCCCACCTTGTCTGGCCCCTCTGTAACCCTCTACATTCCATCTGTCCTCCAGCTCTCTAGAGCGCTCTGGCGTATGGCTGGTGGCCCCTCTCATTGCTAAACTGCCTACCTCAGTCCAGGGACATGTGTTAAAGGCTGCTGGGGAGGAGTTGGAGAAGGGCCAGCACCTGGCTTCCTCTTCCTCACGCAAAGAACGTGATCGACAAAAGCAGAAGAGGTAAAGAAGGTTTAAAACCTGGATGGGTTGGGCGCAGGAAGATCACCAGGAGTGAAGGGTGGAAAGGCCCTCGATGGAGAAAATTTTGGGCCAAAGGCTGAGTGTGAAAGTCATAGAAAAGTAGAAAAATCAAAGAGTGGGCATGGCTGAACAAGAAGCCAGCTCTCAGGGGGGTAGAGTCTGGGGCTGTGAGGAGTTGGGTTGGAAACTGCCAGAGCTGCAAGCCATGGTTCTGTATTTTTCTCCTCTCATTTCCAGCATGTCCCTGTTGAGCCAGCAGCCCTTCTTATCCCTGGTGCTGACGTGTCTGAAAGGGCAGGATGAGCAGCGTGAGGGACTCCTTACCTCCCTCTTCAGCCAGGTGCACCAGGTACAGGTCTCTAAACCTCAGAGCTGGGCAGAAAGGTGAAGGGTACACCTGAGAGGCCAGTGTGGGGCCTTCCTGGTGGCTCAGAGGTTAAAGTCTCAGCACTGTGAAGCTATCGGCAGCCACTGCAGTGTGAGTTCTATCCCTGGCCAGAGACCTGACCCACATGGTGCAGCAGGCCTCTCCTATTTCACCCACTGCTCCCCTCAGCAGTGTATGCCACTGGATCTGCCTGTTCTCTTCCCCACTCTGTCTCTGGCGACTCCTCTTACCCCCTGCAACTCTGGCCTGTACCCTACTTCTTGAGTGTATAAACAAATCTTAAAAAAAGAGATAGAGAGAGAGACTAATGCATATCTGGAACCTTCCTGATGAATGCCTCGGGTACTTCAGGATGGAAACAAGATCCCTGAACTATGTGTTACACTTGTTTCTGTCTTAGATTGTCACCAATTGGCGGGATGACCAGTACTTAGATGACTGCAAACCAAAGCAGCTAATGCACGAGGCACTCAAACTAAGGCTCAACCTGGTGAGAGGGGGATCTGGGATGGCAGGGGTGGGGGGGGAGTATAAAACTGCAGAGCAAAGAAACCCCGCCTGGGAAGTGAGGCTGGAGGGAGGGAACCAGTTCTCCTGGGTCATCACATATTGATTCAGCTCTCTCGAAGTATGTGGGACCTGCAAGTGGTTAAAGGTTAAGGGGACTGAATCCCTGCAGAGACTTGGCCTCAGTGTTGTAGATCCTAACTGGGCTCTAGAAGCCTTAAAAATCTGTTGTGGAATGTTGAATGAGATTCCGGACATCCTTTAGTCCGACTCCTGTCATTTTACAAGTAAGGAAACCAAGGCCCAGCAATGTCAAGAATTAAGTCATTGGCCTGAGAGCATGAGACAGCTCATAGGTAAAACTGGAACGTGACCTCAGATCTCGTGCCAACCCAGGTTCTAATGTAAGCTTTCCCTAAATGCTAGACTTAATCCCTGAGCCATCTGACTGACTGACTTGTGGCCCTGGCAGGTGGGGGGCATGTTTGACACGGTGCAGCGCAGCACCCAGCAGACTACGGAGTGGGCTGTGCTGCTTCTGGAGATCATCATCAGCGGCACGGTCGACATGCAGTCCAACAAGTAAAGCATCCCCACCTTCTCTCTTCAGTTTTGCATCTAAGAGGGTTCCTTTCCCCTACACCAGGGGCATGAGCTGCTGCGACTGGTATGGCTAATGTGGCTAATACCAGGGACTCCCAGGTCCTGGGTTCCCTGCCCACTTCCAGTGTCCTGGGGGTGAATCTTAAGCTTATGTCTCATCGCAAGGCTTTTGTCTTCACCTCTCTTTGGCTTTCTCCTGTCGCAGCGAGCTCTTCACTACTGTTTTGGACATGCTGAGCGTGCTCATCAATGGGACCCTTGCTGCAGACATGTCTAGCATTTCTCAGGGCAGTATGGAGGAAAACAAACGTGCATACATGAACCTGGTGAAGAAGCTGCGGGTGAGCAGAGAGGCCAGGGTGAATCTTAGCTCTCTCCCCCCTGACTTTGCTATTTGGCCCCTGGGACTGTGTTCCAGCCAGAGCCCACCGGCAACTGTTGCTTTTCAACCTTTTTTTTTTTTTCTTTGTTATTTGGACAATGAGGATTAACTCACTGTCTTCTTCATGGCAGGTTCTGTGCTGTCCCCTGAGCCTTTCTGTGTCCTTGAACTCTTATCCCATCTTCCTGTGTCTGCAGAAAGAGTTGGGGGAACACCAGTCAGACAGTCTGGAAAAGGTTCGCCAGCTGCTGCCACTGCCCAAGCAAACCCGAGACGTCATCACGTGTGAGCCACAGGGCTCCCTTATAGACACCAAAGGCAACAAGATTGCTGGCTTCGATTCCATCTTCAAGAAGGAGGCACGTTCCATTGTCTTCTCGACCCCCAAACCCCTACTTTTCCTTTTGGGCCAAGAGCCTTCCCAGTGTCAACTTTGTAAGACAACAGGCTTATCAGGCTAGTGAGTCCATCTGGTTCTGGCAGCAAGAGCCAAGCCATCTCCTGGGTATTGCAGTAATCACTTGACTTCCATTTCTTCTCCCCATTTTGGGAGCCTCACCTTTCTTCCTGAGTCTCTCCCCTCACCCCTGCCTTCCTCTCACCACCCCCAGCCACCTTTTGACATAGCACTCACTTCTCAGCAGCCCCCCCTTTCCTGTGCCCCACCTGCCTACTATCCTACTCCACCCCTGCCTGTACCCCACCCATTTGTCTGGTTGACAGCTCGTATCTATCTCTTTTATCCCTGAATTTCTCTCCCACATCAGTTCATAGCCGCACAACTTTCTCTTTCTCCCCTCTTTGTCAGTTGAGCAATGGTAATCATTGTAATCATTGCAATCATTGTGTATAGCAGAGAGGGAGAGGAAAAGTTACAGAGTTTAAAATCCAGAGTCCAACCCATATATACATTGTATTCATTTCCTTTCCTGGCCTATCTGTGTGTTCCCCTCCCTTCCTCCTTGAGCTTTCTTAGAAACATCTTTATTACAAGCTCTCTGAGACACTCTTGTACCACATTGACGATGTATATTGTCCCTCTGAGTGTCTGCCAGATTCCCCCTTAGCCTATCTCTGTCTCTCCACTTCCCTCTCCACATCTCTCTCTGTGCCTGTCACTAGTCCCTCACTGCCTTTTCTCTCTCCCTCTGCCTGTCTGTCTTGCCCTCAGTGCTGTGACGGTGTGCTCTTCTCTGCTCCCCGCCCCATACACCCTCTCCCCTCCTGTTTCTCCTCCCTATGTATGTGTGTCCACATCATTCTGTCTTCCTCTCACCCTCTCCTCTGAATCTACCCCTGACTTTTTTTCTCTTTTATTACCAACAGATATTTTGTTTCTCCTCCAAGCCCTCAAGGTCTGTCTTCTATTTTCCAAGTTTCAACAGCTCACTGTTTCTCATTTTCTGGAGCAGGGTCTGCAGGTTTCCACCAAACAAAAGATCTCCCCCTGGGATCTTTTTGAGGGACTGAAGCCATCAGCAGCACTCTCTTGGGGCTGGTTCGGAACAGTCCGGGTCGACAGGCGAGTAGCCCGAGGAGAGGAGCAGCAGCGCTTGCTGCTCTACCACACGCACCTGAGGCCCCGGCCCCGGGCCTATTACCTAGAGCCACTGCCATTACCACCAGAAGATGAGGAACCTCCTGCTCCCACGCTGCTAGAACCTGAGAAAAAGGCTCCAGAGCCCCCCAAAACTGACAAACCTGGGGCTGCTCCACCCAGTACTGAGGAACGCAAGAAGAAGTCCACCAAGGGCAAGAAACGCAGCCAGCCAACCACCAAGACAGAGGCTAGTGCCGCCCCAGTACACTTCTTCCACTGCTTCTCCACCCACTTTCCGCTCTCTGCTCTGTGTGGGGAGTAGGGGCATGTGGGGAAGGGATTCCATTAGAATCATAGAAATTAGCTGTGTCCATTGGGTTCCTCGTCACCCCTCTGACTCCACTTCATTCCATCCTGCTCAGCTCTAGCCCACTCACCTTCCTCCTCTGCCACTCACACAGGACTATGGAATGGGCCCAGGGCGGAGCGGCCCCTATGGTGTGACGGTGCCTCCAGACCTCCTGCACCACGCTAACCCTGGCTCCATATCCCACCTTAGCTACCGACAGAGCTCCATAGGCCTCTACACTCAGAACCAGCCGCTACCTGCAGGTGAGTACTAACCACTGGAAATGAGGGAGTTACCTGAACGTCTCTCCTGCCAAAGACGGTGGTTCTCCTCCAAGCAGCTAAGCATGATCAGGATACTGAGCAGGGTTTGGAGGGGCAAGCAGCCTAGAGAGGTCAGCCTGTTCCCCTCTCCAGGTGGCCCACGTGTGGACCCATACCGCCCTGTGCGGTTACCAATGCAGAAGTTGCCAACCCGACCACCTTACCCTGGAGTGCTGCCCACAACCATGACTGGTGTCATGGGACTGGAACCCTCCTCTTACAAGACCTCCGTGTACCGACAGCAGCAGCCTGCGGTGCCCCAAGGACAACGTCTTCGCCAACAGCTCCAGGCAAAGATAGTGAGAGGGGCCGTAGGGAGGGCCGTCAGGGAGAGGGGGTTTTGAGGGTCACAGGACTGAGGAGACTTGTGAGATCTTCGCCAGGAGATGCAGAGTGGGAGATACGAAAGCAAGATGGCAGAAAGCATTTCCCGAGTTTGAGTTTGTCTCTTTTTTCCTTTTAGCAGAGTCAGGGGATGTTGGGACAATCATCGGTCCATCAGATGACTCCCAGCTCTTCCTATGGTTTGCAGACATCCCAGGTAAGGGCATGAGATGATGCAAACTGGGAGTTGCAGGCAAGCAACTCTGCTCACTCTTGGCCCTGACTCCCTCTCTCCTTCCCCCCAGGGCTATACTTCTTATGTTTCTCATGTGGGATTGCAGCAACACGCAGGCCCCGCAGGTACCATGGTGCCCCCCAACTACTCCAGCCAGCCTTATCAGAGCACCCACCCTTCTACCAATCCTACTCTTGTAGATCCTACTCGCCACCTGCAACAGCGGCCCAGTGGCTATGTGCACCAGCAGGCCCCAACCTATGGACATGGGCTCACCTCCGCTCAAAGGTACCCAAGGGAGTAGGGGGCCGGGAGGACACACTGACGTACAAGAGAGCATTTGACTTGGGAAGACCTGTGCCTAGAGGTGATGCAACTAGACAGACCATTTGAAGATGTCAGGGACTCTGATGTTGTCACAAAGCCTGTAGCCGCAAAATGTCCAGCTGGAGGGGATCTTGGCGACCGGTCGTTTCACACTTCTCCAAAATTTCTGCAAGCCCCAGAGAGGGGAAATCATTGATAGAACACTGATAAGGATAGAGCGGTGGTTTATAGCTACATTGCACATTTAGGAGCCATCGAGTCAGTGTTGGAGCAGTGTTACCACCAGAACAGTTTAGCATCAAGTCCTCCCACCATGCTGACGGGTCAAGTCACAGTTAAGACACCATACTCATGCCTCGGGGCTCTGTGGCTTAGCATGCAGAACATGCAGAGTGGGCCAAAGGAACGATTTTTTACTTAGAAGGGTTGACTAACTGCTCACCCTGTGGCCTTCATTCTGTTAGACCAGGTGGTGTGAGGAAAGATCTAGAAAGAATACAAAATCCCTGACCACAGTTTTTACTGTATTTGGAGAAATAAGCCAGAAAAACACATCGAGAACATAATGAGAAAAGATGTAATCAGGTGTGCAGCTGTGTGCTGTGGTGTAAAGTGGGAATTCAGAAAAAGTGTAGGGTAGTAACATTGTGGGCCTGAGTCATCAGAGAAAGTTTCATGACAAGTTGGCCTTTGAAGGATAGGCATGATTTAGATTTGTGGAGAGGAGGAAAAGGAAGGGCATTCCAGGTTGAGGATAAAGCATGAGCAAAGACATGAGGGACTGAAATGAGTAGGATGGCTGAGAGGACAGGAGCAGAGCTTGGCTGGAGTCTAACATACCTGCCAGAGAAGTAGAGAGTGGGCAGGCTGATAGAGGGCCTTGACTGCGTCCCCAGTGTAAGAACTGAGACAATCCCAGAAAGGGCTCTTTTACTCAGGAAAATGATGTGATGCACTGAGTGCTTTGGGGCATTAATATCGATTGCATGCATAGGGAAGGTGAGAGGAGGCTTAGGGTGGGCCGAGCCAGCAGCCTGTTGCAGTGATGGCAGATTAGTGTAAAGAAAGTATAAGGAATAGCAGACCTCAGTCATCTTTAAGACCCTGAAATGTGACTGGGGGAACAACAGTAACAAAAACAACATCACTGTGTGTTTATGGAATGCCAGTGTGTCCTAAGACTGGTTCCCCCTTTCATAAAAGAAAACTAAACCAGAACTGAAAAAATTCCTAACCATTAGGGGTATGAGGCTTCAAAATGGAGTGTTGTCTTTGTTCCTTACTCCCCAACCTAGAAGATTGTCAGAACCCAAAAGATTCATGACAGGAAGAGATAATTCACTGAAATTTTTTTCTGGTTGGGGATCCAGCGCTTATACTTGCCCTCCCACCCTGTGCCAGGCCTTGACCCCTAGGGCCTCTTATCTTTATAGGTTTTCCCACCAGGCGCTGCAGCAAACACCCATGATAGGTACCATGGCTCCGCTGGGTGCCCAGGGTGTGCAGGCTGGTGTCCGATCAGCTTCCATCCTGCCTGAGCAGCAGCAGCAGCAACAGCAGCAGCAGCAGCAGCAGCAACAGCAGCAGCAGCAGCAACAGCAGCAGCAGCAACAGCAGCAGCAACAACAACAGCAACAGCAGCAGTACCACATCCGGCAGCAGCAGCAGCAGCAGATCCTACGGGTAAGACCCTGGGGCTTCATCTGGCCCCTGGGAGCCCAAGAAGTGCCTGCTCGGCCAGGCGGTTAGAATGGCTGAACGAGGCAGTGTCATAAAGCACCAAGTAGAGTGACTGGCACAGAGTCGAAGCCAAGAGTGAATTTTCTCCCTACGCCCTTCTGTTTTCTGAGGTTCCTGATGGGAGAGAGTTGGGACTTGTTTTTTGATTCTTCTCCATCTGGTTTCTTTCTCTGCAGCTCTTTCAAGGAGGGCAGGCAGAAGAAAGAAGTTCCCTCCCTATTGCTTCTTCCCCTACCCTCACCCTTCCCATCTCTGAAACTCAGCTCCCTCTCCCCTTCAGAAGTATCTCTGTTTTCATAGCAGCAGCAGCAACAGCAGCAGCAGCAGCAGCAGCAACAGCAGCAACAGCAGCAGCAACAACAGCAGCAGCAGCAGGCACACCAGCAGCAGCAGCAGCAGGCCGCTCCTCCTCAACCCCAGCCCCAGTCCCAGCCCCAGGTAGCTGCCGACTAGGAGGTGCTGGGCTCAGGTTGGGCACAGGTTGGGGACAGTCCGTGGGAGTAGAGGTGGGAGCCCAGCTGTGACTCTCTAAAAAGGGATTGAAAGATGAGACTGGAGAAGGTAGTGAAGGTTTGAATTCAGTCTTCTGCTTCATGTTTTTCACTCAGTTCCAGCGCCAGGGACTTCAGCAGACGCAGCAACAGCAGCAGACAGCCGCTTTGGTTCGGCAACTCCAACAGCAGCTCTCCAGTAAGCCTGCCTTTACCCCTTCCTCAGGGAGAGCCCCATACAACATTGGGGGTGGGTCCTGTGCCCTTGCTTGTTCTGCCACCCCTGATAACCTCTGCTTTTCCACAGATACCCAGCCACAGCCCAGTACCAACATATTTGGACGCTACTGAGCCATGTGGAAGAACCGCTTGTGCCCTGGATGTGGCCCCGCCCTCCCCTCTTAATTCCCAACCCCCTCCCAGGCTGGCACCGTAGTGGTTGGGCCTCTTCCCTCAGGCTCCATTTTTAATGAGTTTTTAGTATTTTTGTTAATGTGAGGCATTGAGCTGTTGGGTTTTGTATATTATTTATATAGAGACCCCAGAGCTGTTGCACCCAATACACAGAGCTTCTTTGCAAAGGGAGTGTGTGAATTCTGCATGTCCAGGAAAGATGGGTACTTGGGAGAACCCCAGGGGCTGGGGCTGGGGCTGGGGTCGGGGTTGGGTTGGGTGGGAGGGCTGAGTCAACACGTCAGAGCCTTTATTCTGTTCACATCATCTGCCCTGTTTACTTTCCACCTTCTCAACTTCTATTGGAGTGCTGTCCTCTCTCCCCTCTCCAGCCTGGCAGTATATGAAGATCTGGGCCCTTCATCTCTTAGGAAAGATAGCTTACTTTCTCACTTCAATGTTGAAGCTATTTACAGCTTTTCTCCACAGGGGCTGTGCCACTGGGATTGGAGGGTGGGGATCATTCTACCAAAGGGAAAATCAGTGGAATCTGATTATTCTACCCACCCCTCATGCTAGGCCCTAACAACTTACACATTGTGGGGCATGACAGACAATGCTTACCCATTTGCCACTTTGTGGGTCACCACCCCCAGCACCAATATTTCTGAGATGAAAAATTGCCTTCTGTTGGCAAGTATCACCATCAAACAGGTGTGCAAGGACAGTATGATTTTAGGAGAAAGAGGCAGTAAAAGGAAATACCCTTTGCTCTGCTCTGTTACTGAAACAACTTGTCTTCACATGACCCTCCTTGGCAGTTACCCAGGTCGACAGTTGCTCACTTCCATTTTACAGTAGAGGAAACTGAAAACTTGCTCCAGAGTCACATTTGGAATTATACAGGGCCACACTCAGCCCCCCCCACCTTCGGGTTGTCAGGTTAGCTGACTGCAGTGGAGTTTTCTGGTGTACCTAGCTGGGGCAGGAAGGGGTGGGTGGGCTGTGGGTGGGTGGTACAGGATGATTTGACAACTTCAAGAGAACGTCTAGCCCATAGTTACCCCACATCACTGGGAATTGTCAAATGTGCTGGTAAAACCAAGAGTATCAATACCCAAGTTTTAAGAAATAAAAAACTAAATCCCTCTCTGGGGTCCAAAAAACCCTTGCTCATATAGGACTTACATTTAAAGAGTTGTGTGCAGAAGGGTGGACTCCGACAAGGGAAAGGCCGCCATGACTCCAGCTTGCTTCTGACCTACTCTGGCACATTCTGAGGAGCTGCAAGGGTAGTGACTTGCTGGGACAAAGGACACTCAGAGGAACTTGGAGGGGGAAGAAGATGGTAAACAAATACACAGGTGTACTACATACTGAAGCAAGACACAAAGATGGATGGATCTGGAAAGAGACTGAAAAGACAAGTGGCATGCTAACACTGTGCCCCGGCAGAGCAAGCACAAAGGAATAGCTTTGACTTTGGGGCAGTGACAAGTTGAGGGCAAACCCGTCCCCCCCCCCCCACACACACACACTGTTGGTGCTTGAGTAGTGTAATGCTGGTGCTGAGGAGGTAAGGGTACTGATGTGTAGGTGGTCCCTTGTGGAATATGGCTAAAGGTTCCTGCAGGCAGTGCCTCAGTTTCTCCCTTTGTTTAAGGCTCTCATGCTTTACAGGTAAAGTTTAGACTAGCATACCTGAAGATCACCTGTTCTACTTGAAGGCTGTGTGTGTGTTTGTGTGTGTGTGTGAGAGTGTGCGCGCGCGCGCGCTCTCTCACGCGCTCACTCGCGTGCGTGCATGTGTAAGAGAGAGCACAGCCGAGGAAAAGGGAGAGAGGGAGGAAGGGAGAGAGCAAGTTGGGTGCTGGAGCACAGCAGGAATTGGGCCATGCCCCAGGACTTGAGCCATCTCTGGCACAAAAGGAGTTAATGGCAGGGACCGCGCCCCCCGTGTCCGGGCACGCGCAGCGCGCCCCCTCGGTGCGCGGGCACAGCAGCCAGGCTGCCGGAGAGCAGATCTCGGGGATTCGGGTGCGGAGCCCTTGGCCTGGAGGCGATATGGGTGGTCCGCGGCCCGGTACAGTCGCTCGCAACAGCCCGGGGAACAGGTGAGGCCGCCTGCCCCGGTCTCTCATCCTCTAGCTGCCCATACCTTGCCCCGATCCTATCCCCTCCTAATCCCGGGATCCTCCACGCCCCAGTCAATGTTCCCCGTCCTTCTCAACCCCGTGTTCTCCATCAGCACCCCTGACCCCTCAATCCTCCCCCCCCCATTCTCTTCTCCACCTCCTCACTGAATCCTGCATCCCTATCATCCTCCCGCCTGTGGCCCCTCTGTTTTCCTAGCCTGGCCCGCACTCTCATCAAAATACCCCTGCTGAGGGCCCCCAGCCCCGTTCTGGCATTGCACATTGCCAGCCCCCCTCCCCCGCAGTGCAGCCCCATCCCTCTTCCATCATAGCATCTCTTAGCCAGGTTCCCTCCCCCACCCTCTGCAGGCCCCCCCAACGGAGGCCTTTATCCTATCCTCCCCCATTCCAATGCAGCTCCATCCCCCAATACCATTCTGAACTCGGGTAGCCCCCAATGCTGCAGTTCTCAATACCAGTCCATTCCTGCACAATGCCCCTCACCCAACACTGCTCCAGTCTCCGGAGCCCCCAGATGCCATTCCAATCCCCAGCACTGCTGCCTCCCCTTGTCTTCTCCCACATTGCAAGTTGGACCATGATGGAGATCTTGGCCTTGGGGACTCATAGTGGGTTCTAGGGTACAGAGGGCGTTTGGGGGTCGGTTGAATTGTCTAGGTGTTCACAGGGGAGGGGCTACAAGGAATTGACTCAAAGGGGAATGACATTTGGCGCCTAAGGGTTATGGGGGGGAGCCATCCCAAGAGGGTTAATGGAATTTGTGGGGAGGGGCGGCACCGAGGGGGTTAATGGTGGGGGGGTTGCTGGCGGGGAAGCCGTGTGAATGAGCGGTCTGTGCCCTGGAGTTGCCATGGAGACAGTGAATGGGGGGATTGTGTGAACTCAGCTGCGGACTAGTCCCCCCCCCATACAAACACACATACTCCCTCCCTCCTGCCCCACCTCCCTGCTCCAACGCCTTCCTTCCTCTTCCCTATGGTCACCCTCCCTCTCGGGTGCATTCTAGTCCTTATCTGAGCTCTAACCCCCCAATACTTTGCTCCCCATATCTTCTGAACCCTCACCCCTTTAGTTGCTCTGCCCTCCTCCCTCCTTTTTCTCCTCCTCTTTTTTCTTCTTCCTCCTCCTCCTCTTCCTCTTTCTTCTTTCTCTGCTTCCTCTTTCTCTACCTCTTCTTTTTCTTCTCTCTTGATTGCTCTGTCTCTCTCCCTCAGTCTCTTCGTCTCTCACATTCTCATTCCCCTCATGTGGTGGCTTGCTGGGGCGTTCCCAATCTCCCTCCCCCACCCCTCAGTCACTTCTTAAAGGAGTAGGCCTGCAATCCTGGAAGGTGGGAGAAATGGGGGGAAATGAAATATTGTGTGTGTGTGTGTGTGTGTGTGTCCATGCAGTAGTGTCTGTGCATGCCTGGGTGTATGTGTATCAGAAGGTGTGTGTCTTGAATTGTCTTACTATTTCAGTTCTGTCCCCACCTATGTGTCACCATTTTGCTGCATGTGTCCCTCGATATTTACCTATGTGGTCTGTGTGATTATATTTCAGTAGGTGTCTGTGTGTCTCTGAATGTATCTCTCTGTTAGTCTCTGGCTCTGTGAGGTTCTGTCTAAGAATGTGGGACCATATGAGGGAATCTCTGAGGGTTTGGAATGTATGTCTCTGAGTGAATATCGCAGTGTCTGTGATCCTGGCTTGGTCTTTCTCACTGCCTCTCTGCCTCTTTGAGTCTTTGTGAGTTTATTTCTATGAGTCTCTGAATGTGTGTGCCTCTCCCCCCTACCCTCCCCACACTTCATTGTTTATTTTACACTGGCTAAGCATCAACAATGCTTAGGGTGCTAGGCAAAACGGTTTCTGCCTCAGTTTTGGCACTCTGTATGAATTAGAGCTAACCCACGGAATGGACCAGGGCTTGAGAACTTGAGAGGCATGAGGGCTGAGGCACAGAGGGTCTGGGGGCTCTGGTGAATGGCTGTCCTTCCCTACCTGAAGGTGAGGGGTCTCCCTGCAGACTCTGCCTATCTGTGGCTTTCCCTTCTTATGCCGTAGAGGACTGGAGTGAGGTTAACTCTCCTACCCTCTCCTGATGTGGAGGTTCCGGTGTGGGGTTACCAATGCTGGGGCTCAAGAGCTCAGTGATCCTGCAGCGCACAAGGGTCCTGAGCTCCATTTCCAGATCACCCCATGCCCTGCTACTGCTGGCCACTTTGGCTCCAGCTGACCTCAAGGAGCTTTGCTGGCTGAGGAGTTGAAGTTGGGGACTGGGAACTTGCAGTGGCAACAACTGTCACTCTGTCGATCACCCCCTGAATTTTCTAGCCATGGCCAGGCACATAGAGTGATTCCTGCTGGCAGTGGAGCTCATCTATGGGTCCCTGGAACCCCGGGCATGTGAGACCTCTTCTAACTGTAAGAGACTAGCAGAAGCCCTACAGGGCCCCAAAGACTGACCATCTTGGATGACGACTACTTCCCTCTTTCCACAGGCCTGTCTGGCCCTGAGGGAGTCCCCTTTCTGAAACCGTGGTGCTTGGAAGACCTGCTCTCGTCGTTGCTGGGCACCTGTAGGTGTCCCCGTAGGAGAGCTCAGTTTTGAGGTTCAAGTCAGTGTGGCCATGAAGGGGCTGCCTGTTGGGCTGATGCTGTGACCCTGGAGTCTGCCTTTCCTGCCAGTCCCCCTGCCCGGAACATGTGGCTGCGGCTTGGCCTGCCCTCGCTGCCCCTGAGCCCCAAGCCCACAGTTGGCCGGAGCCTGTGCCTCACCCTGTGGTTCTTCAGCTTGGTGCTGAGGGCCAGCACCCAGGCTCCGGCACCCACAGTCAATACTCACTTTGGGAAGCTGAGGGGTGCCCGGGTACCATTGCCCAGTGAGATCCTGGGGCCTGTGGACCAATACCTGGGGGTGCCCTACGCAGCCCCCCCAATCGGCGAGAAACGTTTCCTGCCCCCTGAGCCACCCCCATCCTGGTCTGGCATCCGGAACGCCACACACTTCCCCCCAGTGTGCCCCCAGAACATTCACACAGCCGTGCCCGAAGTCATGCTGCCTGTCTGGTTCACTGCCAACTTGGATATCGTCGCTACTTACATCCAGGAGCCCAATGAAGACTGCCTCTACCTGAATGTCTATGTACCCACGGAGGATGGTGAGTGCGGCGGCCAGGCACTGTGCCCTCCCTGCCTCCCACCTGCCCTGTTGTGTTTGTGGCTGGCATGTAGTTGTGCGCCCTGCAGCATGCATCTGTCTGTCTATGAAAATGCTTCTAACCATCACTCTGCTTGGCCTCCCCCTTCCTCCTCCTTGTTCTTCCCTCTCCCAGCCTTGTCTGAGCTCCATGTGTGAGTGACTCTGTTTCCAGGAGGGACCTGGCCAGTCCTGAGAGCTTTGACAGGTCTAGGGCCAGAGTGCTGGATGGGGGCCCCCTGGGGGAGTATGGGTCACGCTGGCAGCTGCCCGCGGGAGGATGCTGGCTCCACCAGGCCCCCCTGTTGCCATCCACCTGCTTGGAAAGGCGCAGGTGTGTGTGGCCAAGGGCGCTGGTTGTGTGTGCTGGGCGGGGGGCAAGCCTGGTGGGCATTGCTTAGGTGACTCCTCTTTCGCTAGCTGATGCCTCCTCCCGCGGGGGTCACACTAAGGTAAGTGACAGAATCAAGGAGATGGTGGGACAGGCTCTCTGCCATGTGCCCGCAGAGCAGCTCTTGGGGCCTGGGGGTGGGGGGTGCATGCCCCTGGGCAGAGGCCTCCTGTTATTTTTTAGTTTTTTATTCATTTTACAGTAAAGCGGATTTCCAAGGAATGCGCCCGAAAGCCCAACAAGAAAATTTGTAGGAAAGGAGGTAGGTAGCGAGCCGGCGGGGAGGGAGAGAGAGAGAGAGGGAGGCTGCCTGCCCATCTGCCCTTGCCCCTGAGGACCCAGCCTTCCTTCAAGTATCCCAGGCTCAGGGGGCAGTCGGTGAGCGGGCATAAGCTCCACCTCATCCAAGGGCCCTGGCTGTTCTTCAGGGAGTGCTTGGTGGCCTCAGGCAGGTTCAGAGCAGAAACAGCAGTCCCACTTCCCCCAATCTTGCCAGCTCCCCAAATTCCACCCTAAAGCATGTGCCAAAGACAGAGCCAGTGCTTCTCTCCCAGACACCTCAGGTGAAACTAGGCAGCCAAGATGGAACCAGAGACTGCCCTTCTCCTAGCGTGGCAGCCACCAGCTCAAGCATTCGTACCCTTTCTAGACTCAGTTCTCCAGCCCTGAAGTTTAGCACAAACTCCAGCTCACTAGCTGAGTAATCCTGCCACCCACTACCACCTCTGGCCAGAGCACAGCTGAGTGGCGGCTGACCTCGGAGGTCTCTGGGAACTGCTACTCTAAAGGGACTCGAGCTCTTGGTTTGAAAATGTCCCCTCTTGCTAGGTGGATTTTGTTCCTCCTGTGGAGGAATTCTTCCTGTTCTAATACCACTTTGTGTTTTCTGCAAAGTGCTTTCATAATTAACCTCATAAAATCTTCACATCTCTGGAAGCTTCTAAGGCAGGATCAGTCTCTCAATTTTACAGGTGAGGGAAACAGGCCCAGGGGAGTGACTTGCTGCTGCTCACAGCCCCGTTGCTGGTCTGTGTCGGAGCTGGGAGCAAAACCTGGGTCGCTTGGTTCTCAGGGCAGTATTCTTTCCACTGTAGCTGCCAGGTAACTCCTACCTGCTCATTCTCACCACCCCAACGCTGAAAAAAATGGCAAAGTATGGATGGCTGGGCCAAATCGGAGAGTAACAACCTCAGGAACTGGTGGGAAATTATAGCCTGAGCCCTGCAACTCTTCTGGCAAACTTGGATTGGGTTTGCCTTTGAAATCCTAGGGCAGGGAGCCCCAGAGAAGGGCTATCCGGATGCCTGGACAGGGCTGCTCCCTCCTGAGTGAGGCTCTAGGGGTGGAGCCCAGAATGTACTTGTTGACCAGCTTGTGTGCTGAGTGCGCGCCCAAGCATGAATGAGGCCCGCTGCTCCTCCGGGATAGAGCTCTACCATGTCCCCCACCCAGGCCCACACCTCACACATGGTAGGCAATCAGTAAACTTTTTTTTTTTTTTTTGCGTGAATGAAGAAGCATTAGTGCTGCAAGAAGAGTATAAATCTGGGAACCACAAAGCCTGGCTAAGTCCCAGCTGTGCTGCTAACTCACAGTGAGATCTGAAGCAAATCTTGTCCTTTCAAAAACTGATTCCACAGATGAAGGTGACAGGGGGCCATTCTGGCCATAACATTCCTTTAACCTGTAAATGAATTCAGGAAAAAGGCCTCTTAAACTAGTTCCTATGAATTACCTACTTGGGAGGGGGGTTAGGAAGGAGATGACAGCAAGTAACTACCATTTCCCGGGAGGAATGATCTCTCCATGGCTCCAGGGAGAGCCTAGGGCAGTCCAGTCTAGCCCTGAGAGTTTGGCTAGAGAGCTGACTAGAAGCTCTTCTCGAATGCAAACATTAACCAATCATGATTATTCACTGTGGACAAGGCCATATGCTAGGTGCTATCTGGATAAGAGGAAGAGGACATATTGAGAAATAACTAAAGACCTGATCAATGCTATGAAGAATCTCTTAGCCTAGTATTTAAACTCAACTGGTTTCCCTAAGCCCCCCTTCCCCTGGCCAAGTTGGGAGGGTGTCCCAGACAGCGAGGGAAAGGGCATGTGATCATTCTGCTGTTCAAATCATTTCCCTATCCAAGGCTTGTTGACCATTAGAACAGTTATAGATCCTGTCTTTTGGGGAAGATTCATCTTTCCACATCTCAGGGCAATGTTTGGTGCTCTTGGGCCTGGTTCCTGTGGGCATGAACCTCTTTTGTCATTAACCAGACCAGGGAGCATACAATAAAGGAAGAGTAGAGGAAAAACTTCATCTCGCATTTTCTCCTATGATAATCAGCTGACACCTAGCTTGAGTCTGCCCACTGGACCCAGGTAGCTCCGAACTGGGGGCACTGGTACCAGTTTCTGCCTTAGTAGTTCACTTCCCCCCCACCCCACCCCCACCCCATACATGCTGTCGCTCATGGATTAGGCAGGGCTGGCCTGACTGGGATCCCACAGCAGCAGCAGCAGCGCCTGCAGGGGGAATGGTGATGGAGCTGGCCTGTGGAGAGGCGTGGCAGCAAGGAGGTGCCTGGCAGGCGCCACAAAGGCATCTGTGTGTAGGACTCTGGGGCAATGCAGGAACTCAGGGACACTCCTGGGGTGGGGTGGGGGGAACCATCTTCTAAGTCAGGGCCTGTGGCAAGGGGAGGATTTCCTAGGGAAGACCACATTGCCACCTCCATCTGGGTGGAAGGGATTCATGTTTGGGAATGAGGGATTCCTTTCAGTTTAGGGGGTTGTCCCCTGGTAGGGATGTGGTATGGGTAATGATGTCCTGGGTCCCACAGGGTTTCTGAGGGTTGCACTGGAGGGCATTAAGATGGTAGGTACCTCAGGAAGCTAGAGGCGGTTTCTAGCCCTCATGCTGGGCTCTTGCCCGAGTTCAAAGCCGTATAATGTGAAGGCTGTTTCTGTTTGCTTAATAGCTGTAAGGGAGTTTGGTCACCAGAGGCTGAACAGCTGAGAAAGGGATATTTGCTGCCTCCTGCCTGAGAGTATCTGGTGTCATAGACAAGAGGGTGGGATGAGCCCTGGGGTGCCAGTAGAAAGACCTTGTTTCCACACACTCACCATTGTGCAGGCAACATAAGCCCCCTTTCTCCACCACCTTTCTCAAGGTGCACTTCTTGAGTCCATAGAACAGGAAGGAGGCTTGATGCCAGATCCTAAATGTTCTTTTTCTCTCCTCTAGTCTCTCCTTTTTTCTCCCTCCCTCCTTTCCCTGCCGCTCCATGCTCCACCTCTTTTCTCATTTTTTTCTTCCCCTTCCCCATCCCAGAAAGGTGGCATGGTGCAGTGGAAAGACCACAGGCTTTGGAGTCAAGCACCCTGGGTTTGAATCTTACCTCCAGTGCTTCCTAGCTGTGTGATCTTAAGCAAGTCACTTTTCCTCTCTGAACCTCAGTTTCCCATCAGTGAAACAAGAATCTAAAGATAGTACCTATCTCATTGGGGTATAAGGATCAAACAGGCATACAGTGTCTGGAACTTGGTAATTTAGTACATGGTAGGAGCTCTTGCCATTCTCTCTCTCTCTTTCTCATTGTACCTCTTTCCTGTTCCACTTCCTTCTCTCCCTCCCTCACTCTCTGGCTCTCTACATATCATCAATGCTTCATGCTCTCAGGCCTGGTTCCTGTGGGCAAGGACCCCTTTTGCCATTCACCAGGACAGGGGGCCCCAGTGAGGGAATACATCGTCTCCCATTTTCTCCTCTGGGAATCAGGGTCAGCTGAGGCCCAGCTTGAGTCTTCCCCCTGGGCGTGGCAGCTCAGATCTGGGGTCCCCAGCCCCCATCGCTGCCCCAGCAGCTACCCCTATATGCACACATGTGGACAGTGCGGCCTCTGCCCCTCAGCACCTGCCCTGCTCTCCAGCTCCACCTGCCTGTGTAAACACGTGCAGCCCCTTCCACCCAGAAGATATTCTTTCCCTTGGGGGTCTCTGGCTCTGTGCCCTGGCCCACCTGCTGCTACCTCCTCCTTATCTGGGAAGGGAGTTGGTTGAGATGGGCTGTTGGGGACAAGGAGGCAGGCCAGGAAGGTGCAGGGAGGCCAGCACAGCAGGGGCCTGCAACACCATCATCCTGGTGAAGGTCTGGGCCTCAGCCCACCCACTCCCTCAGTTCTTGCCATCCCTCCTGCCTGTCCTGGGCCCAGGCCCAGAGCTGGCTTGCTGGGCCACACTGCAGTCATGCTGTTTTTGAATTCTCTCTCTGTTTTGTTCTCTGTTCTGTGCTGTTGTGTCTCCCCGTGTCTGGTCCCCAGGATCCGGCGCTAAGAAACAGGGCGAGGACTTAGCGGATAATGACGGGGATGAAGATGAAGGTATTTGGGGGCTGCAGGGCGTGGCGGCTGGTGCATGGCACAGAGCCCCTCCCCCTCTTGATGGGGAGAAGCCCCATCTGTCTGTCTGTCCGTCTGTTGGTGTGTTTCTGTTCCTGTATAAGGCCGTCTGGCTGTTCATCCATCTTTGGCCTGGTTGGCCACTGGGAGTTCCAGGGCAATGGACACAGCTGGCGGGAGCAGGGGACCACAGCAGAGCTATGGGGAGGGCATCTGCCTCGCTAGGGTCCCCCATCCCGCTCAGTTCTATCGTAGATGCTGGAGAAGGCTTCCTCCCCCATCTTCTGTGGCTCAAGGGCACCTGACTCTACTAAGCAGCAGGGGAGAGAAGGGGAAATGCAGGTCTGGGGGAAGGTAAGGAGAGGCACAAAGGGAACGGGATGGCAAGAAGAGGCCTGTGTTATGTTGAGGACACACCTGTGTTTCATGGGGAGACTGGCTCCTGGGAGAGGAGTCCCGCAGGATGTTGAACTGAAGAGTAAGGTAGTGACATCCAAAGGGGCAAGAAAATAGAACCACCTAGAACAAACTTCCTGAGCCTTCTCCCAGAAAGAGAGATATGACCTCAGGGGCTGGGGCTGTGGTAGGTTCGGGACAGAGCCAGAAAGATTAGGGGTTGACACTCCAAGACAACACAGCCCAGTCAGTATTCAGCATAAGACCCTCGGGTGACAGCTGAACCAGTCTTCCTTCCTTTCGGGAAAACATCCAGGCCCTGGCCCTGCTTCTCCATCCCTGGGGGGGTGGGGGGGGCAGCCAGCTCAGGGGGCCCTCTCGTGGCTTGTAAGGCTGTGCTGTGTGGCAGAGTGCTGATCCAGCTCACAGACCAAGAAGCTGCAGGTAGAGTTGATCAGGCCGGGAGCCTGCTCTTGACTGCCCAGCCCCGCCATGCTGCCTGGGCTTGGGGACAGCCACTTTTGAATTTCCCTTGTTGAATGGCTTCTGGAGAGGCTCCATCTTCACCTTAATGCTGACTGGGGGCAAGCTCTTTCATTCTAAGTTCTGCCTCTTTCCTCTCCCCACCCCCAGTGTTTCCTGTTAAGCCTGCCTGATGCCCAGGGAAGATGGGGTACACGGACACATGGCTGAGAAACCATGTCAATGAGGTTCCCCTACCCCACCTCTGCCATTTACTCCCCCTCCCCACCCTCCTTCCTTGTTCTCTCCTGTGCCAGCCCTATTCCCACCCCTTTTGTTTCTGTCTGCACTGGGGGGCCAGCTGCTGCCTATGGCCATATTTCCATGTTACTGGTTTAGTCTTGGGGGTTTCAGAACTCCACAGCCCCTACTCTCTAAAGCCTTGTCAGGTCCCAGGACTCCTGGGTGCCCAGGGCAGACTCACCAGATCAAGTCAAGGGGCCAGCCCTTCTGCTTCCATCTGTTCCCCCACCTCCCACCGTCCCTGGGGCCTAGCCATGGCCTAGCTAGGCCCAGCTGTATCAGGCATGCCTGGCTGCCTTGAGCTGGGAGGTGCTTAAAACTGGAGTCTTTCAAACCATCACTGAAGTCCAACTGTCTGGCCAGTGCTGGAGCTGCGGACTGAGCATGAGTCCCGCCCTCAGACTTGGTGGTGGTGTCCTGGCACCTGGGATAGCTTTGCTGCCCCCCCCCACCCAGGGCTGGTGAGGGTGGGGGAGGAAGGGCATCTTACCCAGCCTGTGTCTCACCCCTTCTCCTTGCAGACATCCGGGACAGTGGAGCTAAACCCGTTATGGTCTACATCCATGGAGGCTCTTACATGGAAGGGACAGGCAACATGATTGATGGCAGCGTCCTCGCCAGTTATGGCAACGTTATCGTCATCACCCTCAACTACCGGGTTGGAGTGCTAGGTATGGTTCCCACAGGGAAGGAAGCCTGGTTTCTTAAGGAGGGGGAAAAGAATGCTGGGAAGTTCAGAACAGGGGATCTTGGCTTTCTAGTGCTAACTGCCATAGTCAAAATGGTATACTAAGTCCCGTACCCAAGTGCTGAGAGCTCCCCTGTGTCCCCAACCCCTTTCCTGGAAACTTCAGATGCCAGAATTTCCATCCAAATCTCACACCTTCTCTTAGGTCTCAAGCCAGTCCTCTGCTTCTAGACTTTTGCTTGACTGAATTTTGTAGCATCCCTTAATTTTCTCATGTCTTGTCCTCATCCCTAAACACCCCACACATATACAGATGTTCCTTCCTGCAAGTGTCATATGCATATATTCACAGAGCCACACACCCACACCCTCCTATATCCAATCCTTTCTTAGTCCCCCAGAAGCACACACATATACCCACACGCACGTAGACCCTTCCACAACCATCTCTCCAGCCCCCACATGTATGCACACATTCCTCCAACTTCATGCCATTTGCACTCCACATATCTAGACTCTCTCATTAGCAGATCCTTGTTTGTGTACCTCTATCATTCACACAGTATACTGTACTACACATTATACTACATACTGCTTATGTACCTCTAGATAGCATCCACACCCCTCTTCTACAGATTTCACTCACCTTCTACACATACACATCCTATAAATCCCTCCCTCTGATTCTCTAGATTTTATATGCACAATTGCACCCACATATGCTATATGTAACCACATCTGTACTCCCTCAACCCCCCTCCACAGGCTCCACACAATGACCCACATCCTTCATACCCACATCCACACTAAATCCCACATGTGTGCACCTTCAATGGACACAAATAGCCTCCTATATATCCACCTAGACACAGTGCCTCCACACCCACTGCACACACCCATGAACACATACATGTCTTTCGCCTCACCATATCAACACAAACCAGTACTCCTCTCCTTCCCACATATATGCATACCTGCACAGCCACATCTCCCCAGCCCACTCACCTACTAATACTAGCCTCATACATGCAAACCTCTTCTTTCTGCTTCCACATCTATGCACACATCCTGTGCATCATTCTGTTTGTTTTTTTTTTTTAAGCAAGGGACTATTGAACTTGAATCATGCATCACACTCACATATTCTCTCCACAGGTGCACACACCCCTAGGCTCTCTGCATAGATCCCAACATGCACATACACATACGCATACATACATGCTTTTCCCACAATACCCCACATACCTGACCCTACACAGATACATGTGCATATACTACACCTTCCCTGCATATCCACACATGCACACTCACATCTATTCACCCCACACTCATGCACACTCCACACTTGCATAGCCCATGCATACACATATGCACGTTTCTTCTACTCCCTCCACGAATGCAGACCCCTTTGCCCCATCCCACAACACACACACTCCCATACATGCACACTGATTTTCCAAAGGCCTCCTCAAATGCTCCCATGTACCCTTCATCCACACAGACTCTGACATACATACACATATTCTACCCTGAACCTATCCTTGCTGATGGCTTGCACCTCGCCATGGCCAAGGTCTTGAGGTAAACAATTATCTCAGAGGGATGACTAAGCACACAGGGCCTTGTGCCCTTTCTGGTGCTTACCCAGGTCTCAGAGGGAGGGTACAGCCCTGTATCCCTAGGGTAGGGTGAAGAAGCCAGCCTCTCGCTTGCAGAGTTTGTCTCCTCAGAGTTCCAAGAAGAGTGTAAACTCTCTGTCAGGTCTGCAGGTCTGGCTGGCTTACTCCATGACCAGCTGGCTGAGCAGACTTCTTTGAATTTGTTTTGGAGTGTATTTCTTTGCCAGTTTGAATCCCAGAGGCACTGCTACTGCATTTTACTTCTGGATTACAGAGGAAAGCACCCTCCTCTTGACTAACCCTGTTTAGTACCATGAAGGATGGCAGGACAACATTTTTGGGTTCGGGCAAGAGAAGTTACATCCCATAAAAAACAGAGGAGCCTGTGTCCCCTTCAGTGGCACCTCGACACCCCTTATGAAGCAGGCAGGTTCCCCTCTGGTCTCTTAACAGTCTGGTGGGCTATGGATTTCATGGTCCTGCTGCTGTCCCTCTCTCGTTCTGAGTCAGCTCAGACATCATGGCAAGACTCACATAAGCTCTTCTGTCCTGTTGACAAAGGTCATCTGAGTCTGACGGTGAAAACAGTGACATTGAAAGAGGCTGTAAGCCCTCACTTTAGGGCCACACAGTTTCTGAAGAGCAATGAATACTCACAGACATGCAGGCATATATGCATGGTAGTGGGAGGCCAGTGCAATTTTGCTACTTTATTTTCTTCAAGAGAGTGACAGAAAATATTTAACTCAGATGACTTTATAAATTATAAACACAAAGTTCCATTCTATAAGGTTTATGGGGCAGCACAGAGAGTACTAACATACTTTAAGTTCCCTGTTGTTAAATGAGCCGGGATGAAAGAAAAGAGACAGTGGAGGAGATGAGAAAAAAGAGAAGAAAGTAGAGGAGAGAAGAGGACAAGAGTGATTGAGAAAGGAGGTAGGAAAGAGACTCACATATAAGATTGGAAGGGTCAGCCACAAACTATGGGCTGGCGAACACACCCTAAAATACTCCGACTTGCTGATTATTCTACCGCCCTGCAGCTGCTCTACCTGCAGCTTCTGTCTGAAAAGTTCTTAACCTTTGGGACAGTCTTGGACCCCTTTGATATGCTGATGAAAGCTCTGGACAGAGACTCTCCCAGAAAAATCTGTGCACATGTGCACACACACTTAGAGAAACAATGTGATGGGTGCCACTCAAGTTCACCCATGGAAATCAGATTAAGAACCCCCACTTTACCACCTCCTCTCATCTGAATAACCAGAATAGCACATTTGGAGATAGAAAGATTCTTTGGGCTCAAGCAGTTAATGATCAAAATAATATTACCTAACCCTCAGAAAAAGTCATAAACTTTGGTCATTGGTCGGAAGTTCCCCACCAGACGTTCCCTCCATTGCTTGCTGTGGAGCACAAAGGTGATCAATAAACCATCACTTGGATTCTGGGTACATGCAAGAGGTTTTGTCTCCTGGTGCCAGTTGTAGAAATTCCGTTTGTCCCTGATGCTGGGGATTTTGCTGTGCAGCTGAGGCTTTGTGGTTTTCTTTCCCAGAATAAGTGGCTGCTTTGGGAGCCCAGTTCCAAGCCATCGGCCTCTCTGGTGCACTGCGCCCAAACAGTTAGTTCACTCTCAAGGTGCTACTCTAGGCTTCTTGGATGATTCAGGTATTTGGGAGTCCCAGGCTAGTATAAGGCAGAGAGGCAGCTATTCTTTGAGGGACCCCCTACTGGACTTGAGACCTACACAAGAAAGGATAGACACAGAGGGACCAAGGAACTATGGCCTGCCAACGTTTTTATTCCGGGTTCCAGAATTTCATTCTGTGTCCTTGCTCAGGTGCCCTCCAGGCAAATTGAAAACCTGCTAAATGTCAAGTCTGGAGTCATACAGATATCTGGTTTTGCTACAATGTGCAAATTCTGCCTCCTTCTATTAACAAGCAGCTCACCATGTCCTGCTGCGTAAACTTGGCTCAGGAAGACTGACTCGGATTTATTCTGTTAGTCTGTAGTTTGGCATTTCAGTCCTGATTCTCATGTGCCGGCTATGGCTGATTGAGTTACTGGGGAGTTAGCAGCAAGTGGCTGCTCTTCCAGACTGCTGGATCGTGTGAGCTTGCCACTGGTCGCATTTCTCTATCAAATGCTGTCAAGCTCTTTGCACAGAACTCTTGTGGTAGGGATGATTGGCCTGGCATAATCCATGTCCTTAGCACCCCTTATCGTGAGGTGCTTATCGTGGTCTGAAGGAGCAGAGACCAATGGTCAGATCCTGTTCTCAACCCTTTCAACCTTTTGTTCTTAACTCAGAAAATCAGTACATGTGAGAGACATCTACTTTACTACATCCAGCTACAGGCTCTTCCCACTGATTAGGACAGATATATTTGACACATTTCACTGAGTGATTCCTTGGCAAAGGCTGGAGCCAAGTCTGCTATTGCCTAAGTAAGAAAAAAGAAAAAGACAATGTGAGGGAGGGAAGGAAGGAGGAGGAAGGGAAGAATAAGCGGGCTAAGAGAAACACCTAGTGATTGTTTAAAAAGATTTATTTCTACTTATTTATGCATACAAGAACTGGGGTGTTTGGCCAGAGATGCGGGGGTGAGAGGATTCACCCAGAAGCGGAACAAGCGAATCTACTGAAATACACTGCTGAAGGGGGGCAGTGCGCAAGACAGGAGAGGTCTGCTGTGCCATGTGGGTCACTTCCCTGGCCAGGGATCGAATTCATGCCACAGTGGCTTGATAGTGCTGATACTTTAACCCCTGTACCACCAGGGAGGTCCAGCACCTAGTGATTTTTTGCCAGAGTGTCTCAAGGCGTGGACAGTTGCTCTAGATCATGGTCAGCGGGCTTTTTCAGACCTGCAGAAGCAGCTTCAGTGTGTGAATGGGCCAGGCAAGACAGAAGCTGGCTGCCTTGTCTAGAGGAGCAAGGGCTTCTCCATTCATCCCATTCAGGCTGTTTCTCTTTCTCATTTCTTCATCGGGAACCTGGAACTAAAGAGAGCTTGTGACTATGTCCTGAGAGGAATAACCAAGTACTTTACATACTTAATCACCCACCAAAGGTAAATCAATAGCACACTTGAAGTGGGTGAAATGAGCTCTTTTGCAAAAGCTAGAAACAAAAGGACTTGAGAAAGACAGTGATGGGGACTTGCACCTGCCGAGGCCTATTTGAGTTCAGTTTCTGCCTCTGGACTGCCAAGACCCCAGAAAGCCTTCTGTGAGCTGAGGTAGTCTCCTCAAACATGACCTCACACAAAGTTGAGTACAGACACTGTGGATAAGCTTTTAGCTCATCAGTCAAAAAATACTGATCCAGGCATGGGTTTCCAATGTGTGGGAGCACCACGGCTATCCTCCTCGACAGAGCCCCTCCCAATGCCTCGGGCAGGAGAAGACAGAACCTCCCAAGGAGCCAAAGGACCAGGGTAGGGAGATGAAATGAGGCAGCAGGATTAGTCTAAAATGGAAGCAGGGTGGGGGAATATAGGACATCTCTGTGGGATAGCCAGCAGGTGGGCGGGAAGGTAGTCTCCATGGCAACAAGTCTCCACAGCAGCAAATCCCAGCAGGTGGGTGGGAAGGTAGTCTCCATGGTGATATGTCTCCTCAGCAGCAAATCTCAGTGGGTGGGCGGGAAAACCTGTTACTGTGGTAACACACTGCATTGGCTTCCCCATTTCTCCACCAGAGGAGAAGATGGTCTAACCCAGTGGTATTCCAACTTTAGCAAGCATCAGAATCACCTGGAGAGCTAGTTAAATACAGTTTGCTGGGCCCCATCCCAGAGTTTCAGATTTTGTATGTCTTGGAGAAAGAGAAATGAGGATCTGCCTTAAGGCTAAGGGGGAGGAGGGCCATCCAAGGTCGTGGAAAGAGATGGAACTGCACTAACTTGCACAGGAAAGGCAAGGAGAGTTTAACGATTGCTGCCTCCTGGGATCCACACTGCCTCCCTAGAGAGAAGAAAAGGAAAAGAGAAGTACCTAGAGACTGCAACGTGCTGAGCATGCTAGAGATGCTTGTGTCCATTTTCTCCTTTGCACAGCCCCCGCATTATTTTTATTGGTATTTCACTGATGTTTTTAACCACTTGTCCAAAGTTACAGGGCTAGTGAGTGGTAGGACCACAGCTCGAACAGGGACCATCTAACTCCAGCATTGCTGCTCTTCCACTTTTGCCAGATGGCAGGCTAATGTCCCAGAGGGTACATCTGGGCAGAGGTTGACATCCTGGCTGTTGGCAGGCATGACCATGGTTTGTCTCTAGTAAACACAAAACATCCACTTCACAGGGTCTGGTGACCTCTTCCAAACTGGAGAATGGGTGGGAGGTAAGGAACTAATCTTTCTCCCACACTGATAGTGCTTCAGGCCTTGCAGAAAGGATCAGTGTCGATGTCAGCCAGGCGGAATGCTCTGTGCTGCACGCCCTCTGTCCTCAGGCCCCCAACCCTGCTGGCCATCACAGCCCCAATCTTCATGCCTCCTGTTCACTTTCCTCCTGCCCTTTGTTGAATCCAGGTTTCTTGAGCACTGGAGATCAGGCTGCCAAAGGCAACTATGGGCTCCTTGACCAAATCCAGGCCCTTCGCTGGGTGAGCGAGAACATTGCCTTCTTCGGTGGCGATCCCCGCCGTATTACTGTCTTTGGCTCGGGCATCGGAGCATCCTGTGTCAGCCTCCTTACGCTGTCACACCACTCTGAGGGTGAGTAGCTCCTGGGAGAACGTAAGTTAGCAACATGCGGGCTGCTCACCCTGAGCCCCAGGCTTCCCACCCTCCCAAGCTCATGGCATGCTGCCCCAGGAACACCCAGGGGAATCAGCCAGCCCTCCTCTTCTATGGTGCCACCCAATGTGAGACAGTGAAGAGAGAATCCCATTTACATCGCCAGAAAATAATATTCTCCTTCTGGTGTGGGAGTCTTATTTGGCAGCATGGAAGTAGAATGCCTCTTTCTGAAAGGACAATAGCTCTTTTTGAGCAGGGGAAATCTTTCCATTTGGGAAGAACATGTGACTTCAGGGTAGAGAGCTAGGGTGGAAATTAATTTTTTTAAAGATTTATTTATTTATTCATACAGAACTGGGGTATAGGCCAGAGATGCGGAGGGTGAGAGGATTCACCAGAGACAGAGCAGGGAGCAGAACAGGCAGATCAATGATGTACACTGCTGAGGGGAGCAGCGAGCGGGCCAGGAGAGGTCTGCCATGCCATGTGGTCACCTCTGGGGCAGGCGGGAATCAAACTCATGCAGAAGTGGCTTAAGCCTCTCAGTGCTGTTCTTTAACCCTCTGCATCACCAGGAAGGGCCAAAAATTAATTTTTAAGTGTAAAAAATATCACTCATTCTCTGCCTTATCTCTCTAAAGAACAGTTGGATACAAGAGGGCAACTCTCCTTGAGGGAGGAGACTGGCCAGAGTAAGGTTCGTGAACCTCTAAGGAGCACTTTGTTAGAAGGATTGTTGCCCGTTATTGGCCTTCAGGCCTTCTCTCAGGCTATCCAACCCACCTAAGAAAGCCTCTGGGGTGGAGGCCAGAGGTGCAGGGGGTGAGAGGATTCACCAGAGACAGAATGGGGAGCAGAGCAGGTGGGTCCACCGAAATTCACTGCTGAGAGGAGTAGCGGGCGATACAGGAGAGGTTTGCTGTACCATGTGGGTCAGCTCCTGGCATTGGATCTAATTCAGGCCATTAGTAGTCATGATAGCACTGAAACTTAACCTGTAGGCCACCAGCGAGGCCTGAGACCCTCATTTTTAGCTGGAAGTAAATCCTCTCTCCTAGTAATGGGTTCCCCTGCCAGTGACCCTCCCAAGGGGATAAATAATCCTTTCTCACTCAGCAAGAAAGGTTCTTGCCTCCTCTGGGCCACAAAGCGCATGTTCATTCTGTGAGGCAAAGTGAATATCTCACAAAGAAGAGGTCTTCCTGAAATAGGTGCCCTTCTCTAAAGTAAGGATGTCTGTGAGAGAGGACATTTTTTACATTGATTTTTTTTCACTGGTGGGGTTGATTTGCTCCATGAGTTAGTGATATTCTCTTTGAAGAAGGCCTGTCTCTCTGAAAGCCCTCCAGGGACTGTCCTGGCAAGTGAACATCCCACCTTAGAATATTTTTAGGTGACAGGAATGGGAACAGGAATGTCTTTTTTCCACAAAGCCTGAAGTGACAGGCTGTGTCCGAAGAGAGGAAAGGGGCCTTCTCTAGCTGAGGAGGGCTCTTCCTGGAATGGGAAGAAGGCTCTTCCTGGAATGGGTCTTTGCCATATCTCACAGGAGGTCTGTGTCCCCTGAGACCTAACTGCTTTGACAATTTGCTCTTTCTGTTTTTCTGTGACTGACTCATGAAGAATAATCTTTTGAAAAGGGAGGCTCCCCCTTAAGTAGTAATCTATATTTCTCTACCTCTCTTCTCAGCCAGGCAAACTGCCTTTTCTACTAGAGGAGTGGAATTTTATGCCCAAAGGCCAGCTCCTCCCTGGGAAATGCTGGGGCCAGGGAGAGAATGATACCCTTTTTAGTCCTAGGGTCAGGGGAAGAATCATCTACTTTTTGAGTCTGGGGGACTGAGTCCCTCTCAGTAAGGGGAAATCTGGCACTGAGGCATTAGTAGCTTCAGGAAGAGGAAAGTCTCTGTGGAGACTGCAAACTGGGCATGTTCCCTGGAGCCTTTCAGACCCCCAAGGCCTTTGCCCTTGGGAATTCTTCCCCAAACTCACAGAATGTGAGGCTTGCTCCTGCCTGTATTTCTCATCTCTCATGAAAAAGACCCCTTTGTGGTAGAAGCGCCAGCTCCCTGGTGGTGCGCTGGCACAGAGCTGGGCCCAGCTGGGCAGGAAGCAGAGGGGAAGACAAGGAAAGATAAAGAGAAGGAGCATAAGGAAGCTGGTGTCTGGGCCCCAAGGGGTTAATTCTTCCTAGCATCTCCTTAACCCCCAAGTGACCAACCATCACCCAGGACAAGGAGGTGAGAAAGGAAAAGGTCTGCAACCTCTTGTCTGGTCCTAGCCCATCATCACATTTCAGAGAGTTGTTCCTCCGTCCCAGCCCATTCTACCCATCGGGCAGCCTCAGTGACCAAAGAATGAGAAGGTGTCTCACTTTCCCTGGGGGACACATAAGGGAGGCCTGGGCTGTGGATGACTCAGAGAAACTGACCTGGTGCTGCCTATCTCCTGTAGGGCTTTTCCAGAGGGCCATCATCCAAAGTGGTTCTGCTCTGTCCAGCTGGGCTGTGAACTACCAACCAGTGAAGTATACCAGCCTGCTGGCAGACAAGGTGGGCTGTAACGTGCTAGACACAGTGGACATGGTGGACTGTCTTCGGCAAAAGAGTGCCAAGGAGTTGGTAGAGCAGGATATCCAGCCAGCCCGCTACCATGTGGCCTTTGGCCCTGTGATTGATGGTGATGTCATCCCTGACGACCCTGAGATCCTCATGGAACAGGGCGAGTTCCTCAACTATGACATCATGCTAGGTGTCAACCAGGGTGAGGGGCTCAAGTTTGTGGAAGGGGTGGTGGACCCTGAAGATGGTGTCTCTGGCACTGACTTTGACTATTCAGTCTCTAATTTTGTGGACAATCTCTACGGCTATCCTGAGGGCAAAGACACACTGCGAGAGACCATCAAGTTCATGTACACAGACTGGGCAGACCGTGACAACCCTGAGACCCGTCGTAAGACACTGGTGGCACTGTTTACTGATCACCAGTGGGTGGAGCCCTCGGTAGTGACAGCTGATTTGCACGCCCGCTATGGCTCACCTACCTATTTCTACGCCTTCTACCATCACTGCCAGAGCCTCATGAAGCCTGCTTGGTCAGATGCAGCTCATGGGGATGAAGTACCCTACGTTTTTGGTGTCCCTATGGTAGGTCCCACTGACCTCTTTCCTTGCAACTTCTCCAAGAATGATGTCATGCTCAGTGCTGTTGTCATGACCTACTGGACCAACTTTGCCAAGACAGGGTAAGGCAAAAAAGGGGATTATTCTTCTTTGGGCCCCCAGCATGCCCTCCTCTCTGTTCTCCATTTAAACCTCTTCCCTCATCTCTCTTCTTAAAATACGCTCCAAATATTGCTTGGTTACCCTTTTGCCCCTCCCTACCTGCCCCTTCTTGAGTCGTCTTACACACCTTTTTTTTCCCCTCAAAAATGTTGAGGCTCAGAACTCAGTTAGCATTAGGACTGAGCAGGAGTGAAAGAGTACTAACAGAAATATGGGATTCAAGGTTAGAAGTTCAGAGGCCATGTGAAGTGGGAAAAAAAAATACTTCCAGAAAGAGCCTTTAAAGCGCTCTTGGAAAAACCAGCCAGCTGATGGATGCTTAGTGGCCTGTGAGAAGAAAAGGTATCTATAGCATGATCTTAGAGGATGAGCACATAGAAGGATGAGATGGTTGCCATGACACCATGGGCATTAGGCGTTCAAGGCCTGGGGAAGTGGAGGAATGTGGACTGAGGGAGGGACTCTGAAAAAGATGGAAACTTTGGGTGGTTTAGGACTGGAAATGAGGTTTGGGGTAGGGGCAAAAAGCAGAATATTGGGCCCTTTCCTCATCTAGGTAGAGTGGTGACCCCAGATTTCCATGTGATATTGCAGGGATCCCAACAAGCCGGTCCCCCAGGACACCAAGTTCATTCACACCAAAGCCAACCGCTTTGAGGAAGTGGCCTGGTCTAAATATAATCCCCGAGACCAGCTGTACCTTCACATCGGGCTGAAACCGAGAGTCCGAGATCATTACCGGGCCACTAAGGTAGCCTTTTGGAAACACCTGGTGCCCCACCTATACAACCTGCACGACATGTTCCACTATACATCCACAACCACCAAAGTGCCGCCCCCGGATACCACCCACAGCTCCCACATCACCCGCAGGCCCAACGGCAAGACCTGGAGCACCAAGCGGCCAGCCATCTCACCTGCCTACAGCAACGAGAACGCCCAAGGGTCCTGGAATGGGGACCAGGATGCAGGACCACTCCTGGTGGAAAATCCCCGCGACTACTCCACTGAATTAAGTGTCACCATCGCTGTGGGGGCCTCTCTCCTGTTCCTTAATGTTCTGGCCTTCGCTGCCCTCTACTACCGTAAGGACAAACGGCGTCAGGAGCCACTGCGGCAGCCTAGCCCTCAGAGGGGAGCTGGGGCCCCTGAATTGGGAGCTGCTCCTGAGGAGGAGCTGGCAGCATTACAGCTGGGCCCCACCCACCATGAGTGTGAGGCTGGTCCCCCCCATGATACACTGCGCCTCACTGCACTGCCCGACTACACCCTGACCCTGAGGCGCTCCCCAGATGACATCCCACTCATGACCCCCAACACCATCACTATGATTCCCAACTCCCTGGTAGGGCTGCAAACATTGCACCCTTATAATACTTTTGCCGCAGGGTTCAACAGTACTGGGCTGCCCCATTCACACTCCACTACCCGGGTATAGCTCCAGCCTAGAGCACAGCCTATGCCCCGGCTCCCTCCCAGACCCACAGAGACACATGCACGTGCACACACACACACAAACATACACACACAAACACAAACACGTGCCGACATATATGTATACGCACGCACCTACACCTGACAGCAGGCCCACCTGCACAAACAGACAGGTGTGGACATGCACCCGCATGTACGAAAACACAAACATGGAAGTAAACATGAACAAGCCCTACAAATGGGGACACAAACAAATCCTTGGGAAGCCAAGGACCCATGGAACAGCAGCTGAAGCCAGTTCCCTGAGCCTGACCACAGACACTCCTGGGGAGGCCTGAAGGCACCAGCTGGACAACCCCTTGGTGCTCACCTTCCGCCTCTCTTGGAACTGCACCACCGACCAAGTCCAGACTTGGGAGCTTTAAAGAGCAAAATAGCTCTTTCTCCCCCAGACTTGGTCTTTTTTTTCTGGGTCTGTTTTGTTGAATTTAAAAAAAAAAAACAAACAAAACAAAACAAAAAAACATGGAACAAATGATCCTTCAACTGACCATGTGTGCAAAGAGGCTCCGGAAGGGAGGGCTCTAGGCCCAGGCCTCTCTGGTTCTGGAACCCTCCCCACCCCCAACCACCACCAGTACTCATGCAATTTGACCAAGGAACAGGACCCCAAGAAAAAAACAGATTTGAACAAGACCATGGGTGGAAGGAGAAAGGGGATACCGCTGGATGGGGTTGGAATATAGGGAAGAACTCAACTCCCCAGCCATTTCTGTGTCTCTGTGGAGGACTGTAGCAGCTGTGGGTGAGCTGCTGCTTCTCCCAAAGGCCAGGAGCATACGCCTGGCTAGACCAGGGGACACCAGATTTGGTGTGTGAGTTTCTGTGGAGGCCATGTCATACCAGGCTCCTGGGTATAATCTGGGTTCTGCCTCTGCCCTTGGGGTAATACTATCAGAAATTCACCCCATTTTCTTTACAGAGTCTCTTTTGTGTCTGTCATTTCTCTTTCAAAAGGCGGTGTTTTTTGTTGTTGTTGGTTTTTTTTTTTTTTAAAGAAAAGTTCTTAAAACACTAACGGAAACCCATGGAGTTTGTCCTTTGTAAAAATTTTAAACAGTGTCTTGATACAAAAATAAACAAATCCAGTTAGCACTCCCACCCTGCCTCCCTTACACAGGCCTTGCCCAGCAGACCTCCCAGCAGGGTGCCTCTGTGGGCTCACAATTGCTGCTCTTTTGGCCTGGTGCCTTTAAAGTAGTACAAGTCTGAGCTGCATTCTGCTGGTGCCCCGCAGGCACGAAGGCCTTTCTAATCTTAATCTGGTGGCTGTGGCCACCTACCCCCCAACTCCCGCCCCCTCCCCTCCCAGTGCTCTGGGTTCCTGTGACTGAAACCTTCTCTCAGCACCTTGGGCCTCCTAGTTGAAATGGCAAAATAGCACTTCCTTCTCCTCTGCTGCCACCGCTGCCTCCGCCAACACCGCCACCTTCGAAGACTCCACTGCTGCTGCTGCCATCGCTGCTGCTGCCATTGCCACCACCTCCCACAGTTGCCATTCTGCCCTCATCCTGGACTGGGGGCTGGGAGGAGGCTTGACCTCTAACATACTGAAATTCTTTCTCTTATCTGAATCCAGTGCGGCATCAGATATGTGAACTCTGGTCTTGGGTGACTGACAGAGCAGGGGCCCTCTCCTTCCCCAGAGATATTTGTTTCCCATTCTGTGAATTAGAATCGGAGAAGTCTCTGGGGCCTCGGGAGTGATTTCTCTCCAGGATGATTATCAGTGGCTCCCTGACAACCCTGGGGGACAGATTCAAAGGGGCTCCACAGAGCTAGAATTTTGGTTTTTCATACAATTCTCAGTGACTTGAAGGACAGAACCGGAGTCTGATCATCAAGTGTGACAGTTGGCAGGGTTGCTGACATCTCAGAAACCAGGAATAGAATTCTTCAAAGTGACGCTGACAAAATGAGGGAGATGAACCAACACAACGAGATGAAATCAGAGGGGACAAACATAAGGTAGTAGTTCAAAGGCCAAGACCAAGAGTTAATGTGCTGACAAGGTACATGGGGACAAAAGAGATGGACAATGATTGACTCACACAAGTATACTTAAGGAGACCTGGGGGAGGGTGTCAGGGTGGGTCTCAGAATGAGTCCACAGTGTAGAATTGTTGTTCTCTTCCCTCCCTCTTCTCCTCCCAGTCCTTTTCTCCCTCCTTTCTAAAGCTAACATGGATTCTAGGGATAATAACAGAAGTATAGCATGGAATTGCTGGGAAGTAATCTGTCGGGGTTTTAGAATTAGAAGTAACCTCAGAGTCATCTAGTCCATTTATTTTAGAACTGGGAAACTGGGCCCACAAAAGTGTATCACAGTTAGCATTAGAAACAGTAAGTAATATGTGACCTTTTCCTTGGCCCTTAACTTTTTCCACTCTGCCTAGCAGTGGTTAGGCCTTTTAAAGTGGTAGTGGATCTGCCCTTGGTCAACACATTTTCAGCATTTGTAGAAAAACTGGAGAAGGGGTTTGGAGAAGAGCAGAACAGAAATGTGCCAAAGGACTAGTTTTATTATATTATTATTATTATATTATTATTATTATTATTATTATTATTTAGAAAGGAGGAAGCCAATGTGCTAACTTTTAATAATTGTGGAGCACCTACTATATGACAAGTGTGCTATAGCTGTCTTCAAAAATTTCATTCCTAAATTAGGACAGAGCTAGGATCTGTTCTCCATTTCTTCTGAGAGTGATAGAGAAAGAAAGAAGATTAAATTAGACACAAGGAGAAACTTTGCTGTAGATAGGTGATCATGGCACTTAGTGAGTCCTCGATAACAAGTGCCAACTTGAATAGATGACTGAGAAAAATTCTTGGGTGCTTCCTCTCCCAGAAAACAGGGGGCTGGGATCCATGACCTTTTTAGGTCAATTCAGAGTCTTTGTTGTTCTGATCCTTTCATTGCTCCATCTCAGATATTACCAAAATGGGCCTCCTTTTTTTGGTGTGTGTACAAGTGTGTGTGTGTGTGTGTGTGTGTGCACGCACGCGTGCGCAGATGTGTGCGTGTGTTTGTTTACACCTTCAAATTAGGAGACTCTCTATTTGGGGAAGACTTAGACATCGTCTCTCCCCCAAGAACTCAAGGTGCTATAACAAACCTGACTCCAATCCTATTTGGAGTGAGCCATCTGTGAGAGGTTTGGTTTTCACACGTTTGAGAGCTGAGTAGAAGAGGTGAGCCACAAGCCAGGCAAGATTTCAATCTGACTGACAGTCAGTGCTGTGTCAGAATAGTTTGAGTATTCTCAGCCCTGTTGCTGACTATAGCCCTGATCCCAGCTAAAAAGTCCAGCTCCTTGTTTGAAAAGGGAGTGAGGACATATTCAGACTTTATTTCACATTGCAAAAATCATCCGTGCCAAGACTGAGTCCAACCTGCATCCCTAGATTTACATGGACTCTATTTTAAGTCATGGGAGAGCAGTATCTTGGGATCTGAACTTAGGGTGTGTAAAGGGCAGGACGTTGATCACTGTGGAAATCTCCATCAGAAGCGAGTATGGTCATCAGGACTGTTGGCCTGGGCCTTTGCTAATTTATATGTACCATGATGATCAGAAGATACCTTCTTTGGGGTTCATACTGTCAGAAAGACAAAACTAAACTCTGATTAAAATAAATGAGACTCATAATTTACTATATGACTTCAATTGTGTGATAAAGGTTAAGAAGGTTAGAGAAGCTACACAAAAGGGCATAGTAGGATTTGGGGAGAGGGTGGGCATTCCAGACTGGGAGAAAGACCTCAACCAGAGCATGGAACGGAGAACATCTGGATATGCTTGAGGAGCAGTGGAGGCATTAACTTGACCAAAGCAGCAAGTTTCATTTCAATGGTGGGAAATCGAATTGGAAAGGCAGGTTGTAGAGGTCTTCAGAACAGCAGAAGAGTTTTGGCCATTATTGGATTAGTGATGGACGCCCTGACCCAACTTTTTTGCCAGTGGTTTCATAGAGAGGAAACAAAACCTCCTCAGCTCCACTTTTGCTCCTTCTCTTCTGCAAGGAATTTCAGAGTAGAAAGGATAAATGGGATACTGGTGAGAGGAGGCTCCTTTAGGCAGTGCAGTTGAAATCCTTTGGCTGCTCGGAATAACTCCCTCTCATAGTCCAAGCAAATAACAGCCAACAGCCTGGGGCATTTTGAGGACTTGCAGGTCAAGTGGCAGGACAACTGGTGGTGGCTTTGAAAGCACAGTGGGGCATGAAGGAGACATACAGTGCAACCTAGAGTTAGTCAAGGGTGTCTCCATAGCTTTACATATGGGAAGAGATGAATTCTGCGAAGTATAGGTCAATATGTTTAATATTGACTGAGGGCAAGAGTCTAGGACAAAAATGGATGGTTGGTGAGCCTCACAAAAGGAATCAAAGGTCACCCAGCTCCTACATAGATTCAGAAAAATCATTCCCCACTCAGCCCTTTTTTTTTTTTTGATAGGTTGATAGGACAGATAAGCAGAGGAGTAGAATGCTATGCCTACAGTGTATCTGGAATTCAACAAAACATTCTTTCATGATGCTCTTGATAATACGGAGAAATGTGGGGTGTAGAGATAAACCTAGGCAGATTCTTAAACAGTTGGATGGCCACACACAAAAGGATTCTGCTTTAGTGTTACTAGTTTGAATCTGAAAATTAAACATCAGTTTAAGAGAGAGTCAAATGGTGAGCTCACAGAATCAGAATTCATGGGGATGTCAAGAATGATATGATGGACTTACTAAGGCAAAATTAAAATTAACAGGGACAAATGTAAAGTTACTTATTTGAATTCCAAAAAATAATAGTACATGTGTAGGATGTGAGAGATGTGGATATGAGGGTTTAGAGTACATGACAACTCATCATGAAGCTGAAGTCAAAAGTGTGGTTTTTTTGATGGCTACAAAAAGTATTGTGAACTTGGGTTCTATTAATAAGAGTTTAATATCCCAAATAAAGGAAGTGATCTTCTTATGCTACTCTACACTAGTCAGACTACATGTGATGCTCTGTGTTCATGGTGGGCCCATACCTCAAGGGAGATAACAACAAAAGTATATCCTGAGAAAAAGTGGTGAGAACAGTGAGGGACTGGCAAACCCTAGGGGAAACCTGTGCACTGTAAGGAAATTACTAGTGGACTTAAGGGGAAAAGGAAGATGTAGATTTGTTCTGTGTGACTCTAAGGGCTCCAAGATCTAATGGGTGGAAGTTATAGTGAAGCAGATTTTGATCCAACATGAAGAAGGTGCTTTTTTTTCTCTTTTTTATAATGAAAAGAAAATGATAATAAAAGTTTCAGCTCATCATTCCAGCCTCTTGAAGTTCTTTTAAAATTTACTACCAAGAGAGAAAAAGAGAACAAGTAAATTTATTACCAACAGCTTTAAAAACAGGGAAGAAAAGATGCCCAGTTACAAAGCATTTTGTCACCCATGTGGATAATACAAAGGCAATGAGTCTCTGCTGAAGGACCGAACCAGGTAACCTCTAATAATGTAGTGTGCAGTTTGGATCTCAACATGCTAACTCCTACTTTGGTGGAGAGGTTTCTCTTACAATTCAAGCCAATCACATATAGCTACAGTATGATTTATTGGAGGGAAATCCACAATGCATTAATATGAGTGTGCAACTCAACAGACAGTAAAAGGAGGGGAGAAGGTGTGAACCAGTCTGATAAAATTCAGGAGAACAGCACAAGAGCAGCTGCCTCTGTGTCTGTGGGGAGGAAGTTTGGAACTTCCTTTGTGTTTTCGGGGTTGGGGGGCCAGGAAGAGGGGTGCTGCTGCTTCAGGCAGAGCCTCTGGTGGCAGATGCCAAGTCTGGAGAAGGCTTCGGAGACTTCCCATGAGCACGGAGTCCAAAGCATCCCAGACTGACTCTTTCAGCTTCCATATTTGTACTACTTGAGAAATTCATCATCAAAGCCACCTCTTAGTTTCTTGGGCTTGGCTGCTTGGCACAGTTAGGCTTTTTATCTATCCTTGCCTTGGTGTCTGTTTATCAATGTCCTTGTAAACAAGTGGTGGCTTTCATTTTAGTTTGTATGTCACTTCATTTCAATGACAGCCATTTCCAAGATCATTATAATATCGATACATATAATATAGTGTTACTGAAATTCTAGGCTACCTGATCTGAAGATTTCAGGAAAATATTTCTAGAGCTTAGGCGTAAGGCAGGCTGGAGGAGGACAAACTGGAATCAAAAACATAACTTGGGAAGAGTTATCTACGCTGAAGGCTACAACCATTTTCTTCTCTAACCCTCCTCACTTGAGTTACAAAACTATAGTGTCAGAAGCAGCCTTACTGGTTGCCTAATTCCCTTCCCTTATGATCTGAAGCTTGATTTCCTTCTGTAACCTTCTTGCCAAATAGATATCTTGCTCTGCTTAAATACCTCCAGTGCTGAGAAAATCTTTTCTTCTCAAAGCAGCCATTGCACAATATTTGGTCATCTCCAACCCTTATAAAGTTCTCCTGAGTCAAAATCTGTTTCTCCATAGCACCCACCCTCTAACAAAGCAAACAAGGTGAATCCCTCTTCAAATATAATGAACCTTCCAAATTTGAACACTGGATCCTGAACCACCACCATCATCACCCTGTTGATCCCTCCTCAAGGTTAAATAGCTTATGTATGATAGTTTCTAAATCCTCGCACACTCCTCATGGTCTCAATATTTTGTGTATGCACCAGGTTACTAACACACCTGATTATGTGTGGTGTCCAAGGCCAAAGGCAATCCTCCCTTCACTGTGGTCTACTGAGCAGAGAAGAAAGCATATATCCAGCTCCCACATTCTAACCTGAATGTAACAGCATTTCAGGTAGCTAGTGTCAAAAATAATGAGCTTACAGACACCTTGAACACCCGAAACCTTTTCACACAGATTAAGTCACCTCTCTCCTACCTTACACTTAAGCATTTGGTTTTGACAAACTCAATTATTAAACTTTATGTTTTGTTTTCCTGGCTCATTATGGTCTTTCAGAATCTTCCTGAAACCAGCTTCATGTCATTTACAAATTTGATCAGCATGCCATCAATGTCCTGATCCAAGTCATTAATTAAACCATTGGACAGGGACCTCCCTCCAGGCTGACAAAGCTCCATTAGTCACCAGCTGTGAGTACACCTTCCTATCTTCTTCACCCTGTTTCCCTTCTTATCCACAAGGACATCTCACACCAGAACATTCTTAAACAAAATAAGATCTGAAATCCTCTTTGAAAACAAGGGAGTGGGGAGGAGAAGGGGGTGGAAACGAAACAAGAGGAGTTTGACCTTTAGATCTTCTCCCTTTCCCCCAGTCCTTAGGATGAATCCTTGGCTTCAACCACCATGAACGAATTTCCAGTCAACAGTTCAGTTATAGAAAATTAAAAGGCCTGAATTTAGAGTCAGTAAAACTGCAGTGAGACCTATCTTTGCCTCTTCCTAAAGTAAGCTGTTTAATGTCCCCAAGTTTGTTCTCTCATCTGTAAAATAGGAGTGGTTAACACATCGTAGCAGGGATGTTGTAAGGCTTAAATGAGAAAATGAATATGAATATACTTTGTAAATTATAAGCACCATGCAAATGTAAGACAATTGTTATTATTTACTCAGTGCCTATTGTGATCATTGATATTGTGTATAAAAGGATAAGTAAGACATAGTCCTTGCCCTCAGGGAGCTCATAATTTTGTAGGGGAGATATGTTCACAAATAAGTATAATCTAAAGTAGAAGACTAGTAGAAGACTAGGGCAATTGGCATAGGCTGTTAGAGTAATTTAGAAAAGTGGGAGATCCCTTCATATGGGGAAAGCAAGGAAGCCTTCATGGAGTTCTTTCTGCAGCTTGACAAGTGGGACAAATTGACAGAAATGGCTGAGCATTCCAGGTAGAGAGCTTAGGAATGGGAATGTATGGAGGTGTTGGTATCAGCCCAATTTGACTAGAAGAGAAAATGAGTCTGGTTGATCACCTCACACCTTTAATTTTAGATTATGTCCCATCCCACAAGGTCCATGGTAGAGCTTATTAGCCCATCAGACGGGAGACCAACATTTGAGCAGAACCTCCTAGGTGTCCTTTCTGTTGTTCTTCAGCTGATCTCCTTGAACATATTTCTTCTGGAAGGTGGAAACAACTGGAAAGATTCCAGGAAAATCACCTTTTTCGCTTACCTGAAGCTGAGAAACAGTTCTCCAGAAAAGTCGGAAACTAAAGCCACATTTACAATCCTAAGTCTCTTCAACTAGACGTGGCTCTAGCTCAAGGCTGCGTTTTCACGTAAGATGAGGTATCCACCATACCTGAAAGGCCTCTGATTCTGTATGTACGGGAGGGAAAGGAAAATAGTTCAAGGGCTCTCAAGGTCCAATTCCTAATGGTTTCCTTGGAAATATGGTTATGATCTGGTGCCACCTGGCGTCAGAGACAGAACATAGCATACTAGTGTTGCTGCCTCCTTCCCCTCCTTCCTAAATTTAGAGCACTGTACTGTACTGCAGCCCAGCATCAGGGATGTAGCGAACTTCCTTCCAGAGACGGCAATTCAGAGGCACTCTGGGGTCTGGGCGACGGCAAAGTGTTACAGGGTGGGGAGAGGAACATCCCTGTTACAAAAGGAGAAGAAAGGGAAACTGCAGCCCCAGGACTCATGACCATCCTCTCCTCTGCCACCAAAGCTGCTATTTCCCCGGAGAATGTGTTTTTTTGGGAGTACTACAGGACTCTGTCACATCTGCCTCCCTCTACTCACCACTCCGCTCACACACTCTCTCTTATGATGGCTCAATTATCTGTAACAGATGATACAAGATCTCTTCTAGACCTGACCAAGGGAAATTGTTGTGAACCTCTAGTGTGGCCAAGGTTAATAACAGTAAAAGAAAGGGTCTGTTTCCGTCATTAGCACAGGTTTAAGTGTTGTTTCCTCCTGGGCCGGCTAAACTGTTCTAGAATGTAGGGCTCCTCCATAAGAAACCTGGTCCCCAGAGGCTGCACTTAGGCTTCCTACAGCCCTATTAAAAGGTTAGGAGAGGGAGAAGTGGGGCCTCAGAGAACAGAACAGATGGTGAACACTTTTCCTCTCAAATCCCATTCCAAAATAGATGCAAAGCTATCGATAAAACTAAAACCGGAGCTGTCAGATGATGCCTTACAATACTACTAGAGGATAGATGATGGGTAGGAGGGAAGGGAAGGGGTAAGGGTGCAGTCTTGAATTGGGATGGCCAGTTAAAGAGGTTAATCTCACCACCTCCTCAATTCTAAGGACCCTAGAGGTCAGACTTTTGGTTGTGCCCCACCATCCCAGGCAAAGCCTTTCAAGCCGTTCTGGGTGAGCAAGGGGCCAGCTCTGTTTGAAGTATGGATTTTGGGTGGGGGAATGAAAATGATTGAAGTGCAAAAGAGAGGACTTCAGCTGGATTAGACTGCTTTAATTCTTGGCTCACTGCTTTTACATGTCCCAGCTCTTTCTTGACCCCCTAAATAAACCGATCCCTTTTTATCCCCTAGTAACAGGCTGCAACAACTTTTGAAAAGTAGTGTTTTCTGGGAAATTAAGGGATAAGAAAATTAACCAAAAAACATCCAAACAAATGGGCTTAAGAAACACTTTTCATATCATATCCTAGATCATCTGAAGTCTAACCGTAGGTGAACTGCAATGTACAGGCCACCCAAACAAGTCCTTTTTTTTTTTTTTTTTTTTTTTGCCAGGGCAACCTTTCCAAATAGGTGACAGTCAGAGGTCAGGCCAAACCTGGTAAGAATGGCAGTTCCTGGCAGAATCTGCTTCCTTGTTGATGGCTATGCAGAGTCCTGCTGCCTTCTGGTTCTACAATCTCTCTTGCCCCTAGGCTCCCCCACCTTTTCCTGCTCCTGAGAGAGAAGAGCCCCGGTGAAACTCCACACCTCCGCATATTGTTTTAATGGGGATTTTTAAGACACGTGTTTGAGTCTAACTGGGGGGAAAAAATCTCCATTCGCGACTGCTTTTGATTGGCCTATAGTGGCCGTTCCTATCATGCTCAGCTATTATTTTCTTTAGTCCCCTAAAGCGGCCAGGTGACCTTTATGGCAAACGCCATTTTTCCATGAAGCCAACCTGCGCCGTATCAGACGGCGGCTGGCACTCTGTCTCTTCCGATTTCAAAGTCTTCAGACCGCCCACGGGGACCGTTTTTCCGGTCTGAAAAGCCCAGGAAGCTTTCAGGTCATTTGTGGAGCAGATGTGATTGACACGACCTCTCTCTAATGAATGCTCGATTCTTTCTCAGTCCAGATGACTAGTTCCGCTTTCTTACCCAGCTTCTTTTTGATGACTCATCCCTCAAATTTTCGCTCGTTCGCCTTCCTTCTACCTGCCCCTCCCGTCCTTTCTCCCCGAGCTCTTTCTCCCCACTGCCCGTCATCCTTGGGGAATGTTTTTTTGTTAATTTTATCGGGTATGGTTTTTAGAGTGTGCTTTCAACATATGGAAGCAAAAAACCACAATTCCCACACAAGGAAGAGGAAGTTCATTTCCTTATAAGGAGCTTAACCCGTCACTGTTCTAAGCTTTTCCTTTCACAAGAGGGGGGTGGGTGAGGGAGAAAAGCCTGCAAGGCTTCTGCCTTAGTTTCCAGTTCAGCTCCAAAGCCCAGACAGCTACGAGTTCGTTGAAAAGGTCAAGCTGCGCTGCTCCAACAGCCAGCTTCATTGAGGAAGACACAGTTAGGGTTGGAGCTTGCAAACATTTTGTGGTTCTCTGGCGTCTTCATCAGGCACATATAACAGTTTTGCTGGGTACTGCAGTCCTAAAGAAGAAACAGACCTTGCCTGGTTAATGGGGCTAACGAGGGTGTGGTGTGGGGGAAGCAAGGTAAATAGCTACTGCGATTGAAGAAGCTGTCTTTCCCGAGTCCATTGAAATGGGTAAGCGAATGGACTGGGTAAATGAATGGACCTGTGTAAGGGGCCCTGGGTTCCCTGGAATATCCTCCCTGCTTGCTTTCCTCAGTAAGGTCAATTGAAGCTCGTAGAGCTATGATAGGGAGTTAGCAAGGGACTTGCTACATTTGTCCCCTGTGAGCTGCTTGTAGTCTTCCTTAGCTCTTTCATACTGACATAATCATCACTTATCTACTCTGTGCCATATGCCACAGTTGAAAGCTTCCAGTTCTCTTAGCTTTAACACTGTCTTATATAGGGTTTATGTAGACCCCCCCCACCACCACCACCAAAGAGACTCTGGGAATACCCAGTCTGCAAAATGATCTAGAACTTAGGCTTCTAATCAGAGGGGGCTTTTGCACTTTATATTGTGTCTCTGGGATAGGGGAGTTGTTTGCTGCTGAGGGAAACAAAGAAGGTGCTCAGAACTACATAGGCACCTTTCTCTTTCATTCCTTCCTCGCCATCCCTGCTGTGCTCCCTTTGGAGGCCCCTTGGCTAAGTCCCATCCACAGTTCGTTTGCATTGTCTAGGCTTGCCCCTCTGGCCCCTGAACGGAATGTAGCCAAAGAACAGGAAAGAAGCAGCATGCTTTCTGCCCCTGTTTGAGTGAAGAGTAAGTGGCGTGCAAATCTTATCCACTCCCCAGCTTCAGTTTCCAGCTCCTCTTCATCTGAATCACCTACAGTTCTGAAAAATTTCTCTGTCCAAGGCACTATCCTTGCTCTGATAACCAGGAGTAATAAGGGCTGAGTGACAGTAAAATGCAGAAAGCACATAATGGCAAGGGAAGCAGGGGGCTAATATGTAAAATGTGTAATCCAGAAATGTTCACACCAGTAACAACTGTGGATCAGTGTAATTTGTGATTTAAAAAAAGGGGGGGAGTAGAAAATTGTGAGTTTTAGATCTAGGCAGATTGGGGCCAGCAGAATTATTGGGTCTCAGCTGCAAAGGATTCCTGTAAGGGGTAGAATTTCAGAAATAGCCATTTGGAGTGACAGAACCAAATGGCCATAAGGGGCCATCCTGGGGCAGGAGTGAAATTACAAGGTAGTGTAGGTTTTCATCAAAAAAAGTTTGATTACAACCAATGATTGTAATTCCTTCTCTTCCTCCCCTCACAACACACACACATTGTTGAGTGCCAACTCTGTATGAGATACATAAAAATAATAACAGCAAATTATTAAGTATTTGCTAATAGCAAGAACTTTTCAAGCGTATTATCTGACTTTAATCTCATATTGACATTATAATTTAAGTTTCATGATCATGCCCGTTTTGCAGATATGCCAACTGTGGTTTTAAAAGATGAAATGAGGGTCCTCCCTGGTGGCTTAAAGGGTAAAGAACAGCCCTGTGAAGTTCTCCCATAGCCACTGCAGCACGAGTTCCATCCCTGGTCAGAGAGGTGACCCACATGGCATAGCAGACCTCTCCTGACCCACCTGCGGCTCCCCTCGGCAGTATATTTCGGTCAGTCTGCCTGTTCTCCCCAGTCTGTCTCTGGTGAATCCTCTAGCCCCCCATACGTCTGGCCTGTACCCCAGTTTTTGTATGTATAAGTAAATAAATCTTTTTTTTTAATTATGAAATAAAAAGATGAAATGAAATTATTTTCCTACGATCACACAGCTGGCTATAACTAGAAGCAGTGAGATTTGAATCTAGGCAGTTAGAGCCCAGAGACCACAAATGTAATCAGTGTGTTCCACGTATTCTAATTGGATGATGATAGAAATGGGACTCCTTAGGTGGCAGGGGAAGCCAGAATAGGGAGGGCCAATACTTTCAGAGCAGACCAGGAAAAAACAGAAGATTCCGGAAGCAGCACCAGTATCCTCAGTCGTCTATTTAGACAGGGAGGTAGAACAAACACCTGAGTAACCAGGATGTGACAAACGTTAGAAAGCCTAGACAAGCAGGTGATTATCAGGCAGCATATCTGCCAGTCAGTGACAGAGTCACTGCCATGGGGCCTGTGCTTCCAGTACAGTATACGAGATGTCCAGAGATCTGGCAAGAGCTAGATGGAGCACTATTTTTGCAAAAACTAAGGTGTGTGGGGGGGAATCCAAGTAGGATTAAGGAGCTGGGGGGTGCCAGAATGTGGGATTTAAACATGGAGTTTTTGGGATTTTTGAAATAATATAATAGTTTGTTTTTACATCATTTTGTGCCTTTTTTCATCTTGGTTGTAATCCCTGTGGGCTTTCCATCGTAAGCATGGGTTTTTTATGTATCAATCTAGGAAACAGCCCAATTACTAGAGCTAAGGACCAACTGCACTCATTCATCCTCCCATCTACTCTGGCAGCAATATTTTTTGAACTATGTTGTAAGTGCCATGTTTGGTTATGGGGAAACACAGTCTAATGGGAGAGCTAGACCTACAAAGCAGTCAATACATACTATGTGATTAGTTCCATATTAGACACACAGACAGACTGTGTGGAGTGAGGAAAAAATCGATTAACTTTTCTTGAGAGAGTTCACAAAGAATATTACCTCTGAGCTGAGTTTTTTAATAAGAGGAGAAATTTCCCAAGTTCTGAGTTGCAGAAAGGATTTTAGGTAAAGTATACAATATGGACCAAGGTACAAAGTTTTGAAAGAGTAGGCCATATTTGGGGAACAATAAGCAAATCATACTGGACCACATAGTATATGGTAGGGAATAGTGGAAAACATGAGTCTGAAGAATGCCTAAGGCAATATTATAAAGACGTTTGTGGATGCTGCTGAAGTTCCTAGACATTCTCCCATAGGTGATGAAGAATCAGCTGCAGTCTTTATATTGGCAAGTGGCTGGAATGCATTGAGTGTCTTAGGAAGGCCGTATGGGAAATAGCACCTAGAGGCACAGGAGGTAAGCAGAAGATGCCTGCAACTGTAGGCAAAAATAATAATAACAATAGGTATTTGAACTAAGATAGTGACAAAAGGGATTGGTTTCTGAAAACATTTCTGTGGGATAGGTTATCAAGACAGAATGATTGATATGGGGAGTGATAGGGAGAAAGGAGTCATGGATAAGCCCAAAGATTTCTTGTTTGACAACTGGGTCTGTGGTAACATCATGCATGTAGAGATTTGAAATCGAGGATGAAGAGTAGGTTTTACGGGGAAAGATAGCAAGTTTAGTTTGAACAAGTTGAATTAGGGTACCCAGTATTATGTTGGTAAATGTTTAACTACCAGTTCTGGGTGGTAGCGGGGACTTTATTTACTGGTTTCTGTGGCATAAATATTCCCACCAGGGTTAATTTCAAGCTACCAATGTGATGTCAACTCACTCACAAAATTCCTGAAAATTCAACAACCAGTCTCAGAGACCCACGGACAGGACTGTGAGAGGTAGTCTGGGAGCGTTGGCTTCTGACGGCACTTATATAATTCTGACACTACACTAATTGACTAGTCAAGATTTTCAGAACTCTGGTGGTTAATGGGTTCATAAAACTGCTAATCCAAGGTCAAGTAGAACAAGAATTACAAGGGACTGAATGAACTGAAGAAAAATGATTATGGCTTTTGTTTAGAACATTGCTGCTGAACTTAAGGAACCCCTTTACCCTTTCTCTTAAGTTATCTATACTCATAACAACTTGTAGATTATACTTTTGTAACCAAAATAAAACATTTATTTTCTTCTTGACTTATCTCTCCAGAATTTGAACTCTTATTGAATATTTGCACTTCCATGACATGCAAATGTAATTATTTGCATACATTCAATATAATCATTTGTAGTGGAATGTAATTGGAAAATTCTGTATATAACCAAGACTTTGATTAGAACATCATATTTGAGAATGATGCACATGGAATCAGATATGGCCAGACAATTTTAAGGAGCCCAGGTTAACTTTGGAACCAATGCTTACAAAGTCCTCTTGAGAAAACTGGCCTGGTACAGGGATGATTACAGGTGAGTAAGGAAGTTCACTTCCTGGAAGGCCCAAGAATCTCAGCTATTTTGGTAACCACAAGAAGAGAAGAATTCACTCAAATCTGTAGTATAGATGCTGCAAGTGAAATTGGTGGCGAGTTCTTGGCAGTTTTCATAGTCTCCTAAAGGCTTTTAAAAAGTCTAACATAGGATTCTTGATGAAAAACCTCAGCAAAGCAAATTTTAAAAAAGTATTTGCAGCCAGTCACAATTCTTGCTGCATCATGTAAATAATCAGGGCAAATCTAATGACAGCATTTATTTTGTAAACAGGAACCAACCATAGAAGATGGTTATAGAAGGGGAAAATTTTTAAGATTTATTTTATTTATTTATGCGTTTAAGAACTGAGGTGTAGGCCAGAGGTGCGAGAACTGAAAAGATTCACCAGAAACAGAGTGGGGAGCAGAACAGGAGGATCTACTGAAATACACTACTGAGGGGAGCAGCAGGCAAGACAGGGGAGTTATGCTATGCCATGTGGGTTTGCTTCTTGGCTGGGGATTGAACTCTTGACATGGTGCCTGGTGATAGCTTGATAGCACTGAGATTCTTTGTTAAATATTTACTTATTTGTGCATATAGAACTGGGGTATAGGCCAGAGGTGTGGAGGGTGAGAAGATTCACCAGAGATAGTGTGGGGAGAGGAACAGGCAGATCAATGAAGTACACTGCTGAGGGGATCAGCAGATGGTCAGGAGAGGTCTGCCAGGCCATGTTGGTTACCTCCAGGGCTGGGATCAAACAGGCACTGAAGTGGCTGCCGCTAGCTTGCAGTACTGTGCTTTAACCCATTTTGCCACCAGGGAGTGCCCAGCACTGAGATTTTAACCCTTGTGCCACCAACGAAGGCCTGTAGAGAAAATTTTTATGTTTCAAAGGAAAACTAAAGTGAAGGTTAAGATAAATTCTATTCTTTGGACTATTTTTCGCCTCTTGGTGTACTACATTTTCTTTCTTCATCATTATCTACCTATAAATTAGATGGATCCTCTTTTTAGCTCTTCTGCCCATTTTTTGATGGGGTTGTTCATACTTTGTTGAGTTTCATCAGCTCTTTGTGTATCTTTGTGATCAATCCTTTGTCGTTAGTTCTGTGTGCAAAAATTTTCTCCCAATTAGTGGGTATCTCTTTGTTTTGTGTAATGTCTCTTTTGCTGTACAGAAGCTCTTTAACTTGATGTACTCTCAGCTGTTTATCCTTTCCTTCAGTATCCTTGCTTTGGGTGATGTATCTTTGAAGATGTTACTGAGGTGGATGTGGTGTAGTGTCTCTCCCACCTTTTCTTCTAGATATTTTATGGTTTCAGGTCTTATGTCTATTTCTACAGATGGCCACCAGGCATATGAAAATATGTTCAACATCACTTGTAATAAGGGAAATACAAATTAAAACCACAATGAGATACTATCTCACACCAGTGAGAATGGCATATATTAAAACAACTAGCAACAGTAAATGTTAACAAGGATGTGCAGAAAATGTAACTCTCCTACATTGCTGGTGGGAATGCAAACTGATACAACCACTATGGAAGTCTGTCTGGAGGTTTCTCAAACTGCTAAAAATGGAGCTTCCATATGATCCAGCAATCCCATTCCTAGATCTACCCAAAGGACACAAAAACATTGATTCAAAAGGACACTTGCACCCCCATGTTTATTGCTGCCCTATTTACAATAGGGAAAATGTGGAATAAACCCAAATGCCCAAAAGTAGATGACTAGATTAAAAAGATGTGGTACATATATACAATGGAATATTACTCAGCAATCAAAAAGATAAGCTTATGACTTTTGCAACAACATGGATGGAGCTAGAAGGAATCATGTTTAGTGAAATAAGCCAGAAAGAAAAGGAAAAATGCCAGATGGTTTCACTCATAGCATGAGTGTAAGGTATCAAGAAAAAAAAAAAAGAGCAATTGTAATAAAGTAAAAATGAAAAACAATGAACAACTATAAACCAGAGACATTTTGTGAGGGTGGAGAGGGGATAGGATCAAAAATGGGGTGGGAAAGTTTTGCACAGGACTATGGTGATGGCACACAGGTGAATTGGTGGCGGGGAACTCCACAGGGATTACAACCAAGATGAAAAAATGCACAAAATGAAGAACGCTGTAAAAAATAAATTTTAAAAATTGGATGGATCCTGTCATCTTGCACATTTTGTCAGTCCTCATCCACTTCTTATTTCTCCTAGTTGCCTTCAATATCTGGTTACAACTTTTACAGCATTTCTAATTTTTTTTCCCAGCCTCCTAATTTAGTGCTACTGAGAACTTACACTTAATGGTGCAGATATTTATTGGGATTTGAGGTTGTCTTGTAGCTGACCTTCCCCAAAGGATCTAAAGAAGTCCTGCTAGCTGAAGCAGGGCAACATAATATAAAGTTCAAAGAGGTTACCACCACAGCAGATCACATGTGTGCAACTACATGCCTGCTGCTGTGTGGGCTACTCAGGAAGTTCAGTGAAACACACCTTCCAGGTTCTGCTCTTGAAAAAAATTATGCAAAATGCAAGCCAGGAAGCCCATCAGGTTGCCACTGCTATCCTTATTCCACCATCTAAAGGGGCTTTGATCCCTCCTTATAAAAATCTTCTTGACTAGCTGTCCTCCAGATTCAAACTGGGTTTATAATCAACTCCAATCATTTATTGTTACTTTTGGTTTGCTTCCATTAAAAAAAAAACCCTCATTAAATATCTGATGGTTCACACAATACAGCAAATAGCCTCTAGTACCATGTCCTAACATACGGTTCAAGTGGACCTTAATAAACAAAAGAAAATCAGGCAACAAATGTACTTAAATAGATCAGAGAAAAGAAGAATATCTCTCCCTTCCATGAGTAAGAGGGATACCAACGACTCTTCTTAACCAAACTTTGTTTAGACTACTGTGAGTTCTCTTTTTGTTTAAGCTTCAATTATGGCCCTCATCCTGTGCTTGGTATTCTCAGTCCAGTTCTAGCAAAGGATCCTGCTAAGTCATCCTCCCACCCTTGCTATCTGATCACCTTTGATATATGATGAAGTTCTTCATAACTCACCTTTGATGTCTAAGTTCTTGGCCTGACTTTAGTGAGACTGTTGGGCTAGTGAAGCAAGAATCTCCCATCCTTTGAAGCTTCTTCTTAGTAATTATCCATCTAAAGACTACCTGCTTACTCTGCTCATTGGCTATAACCCCCACTATCCTTATTGTATTCAGAGTTGAGCCCAATTTCTCTCCAATTGTAGTATTGCAATAGTCTTGAACAAAGTTTTCCTTATATTATGTAAGTCAAAATCTGGTAAAACATCAAGGAAAAATTCTCTTTTACAGTTGGAGACTTTAACACTTTTCTATCAGAATGTAGCAGGCATAAAATCAGTAAAGACATAGATGAATTCAACAGCACCATCAATCAACTGGATATAATTGACATCCCTAGACTACTTTGTCTAATAATAGCAGAATGTACAGTTTTCTCAAGTTCCTATAGAACACTCACACATTTTTATCATAAAACACACCTTGACAAATTAAAAAAAAAATAGAAATCATACAATGTCTGCTCTTAGACCACAATGGAATTAAATTTAAAAATCAATTACAAAAACAGAACAATAAAAACCCCAAACTATGTGGGAGTTAAACAACATACTTCTAAACAACAGATAGGCCAAAGAAATCTTAAAAAAAAAAAAAAAAAAAAAAAACTTTTAATATTTTGAAGTAAGTTAAAATGAATAAACAATGTGTCAAAATGTGTAGAATGCAACAAAAGCAGTGGAAACTTTTAACACTTAATGCCTATGTTAGAAAAGAAGAAAGTCCTAAAATCAATAATCTAAGTTTTTGTCCTAGGACATCAGTAAAAGAAGAGAAAATCAAGACAAATCCAAAGTAAGCAAAAGAAAAGACATAATAAGTGTTAGAGCTGAAATCAATGAAACTGAAAACAGGAACTCAACCGAGAAAAACAAAATCTGAGGTTTTAGAAAGCTCAATACAGTTGATAAACCTATAGCCAGGCTAACTAAGAAAATAAAAGAGAGAATACAAATAATTATCAGAAATTAAATAAAGATTCTCACTATAGATCCATGAACATTAAAAGGATAATAAGGGAATATCATGAACAACTCTATGGTGTATATGTATTCGTGAGATTGAATTAATAACTCAGCAAAATATAAAACACCAAACCCTGATGAGTCTACTGGAGAAGTCTACCAAACATCTAAGGAAGAAATAGTACCAGCCCAGGCCCTCCCTGGTGGCGCAATGGGTTCAAGCACAACACTGCAAACAAGCCACAGCCTTCTTTAAAAAAAAGAAAGAAAGAAAGAAAGAAATAGTACCAGTCCTTTACTAATTTTTTCCCAAGGATATAAGGTAAGATAATACTTTTTTTTACAAAAGATTTTATTTATTTATGCTTACAGAAATGGGGTACAGGCCAGAGGTGCAGGGGTGGTGGGAGGATTCGCCAGAGACAGAGCGGGGAGTAGAACAGGCAGATGTAACTGAAATTCACTGCTGAGGGAAGCAGTGGACATGACAGGAAAGGTGTGCCACTCCATGTGGGGTCAGCTCCATGGCAAGGGATCTCTTCCTGCAGTGGCTTCAGAGAGCTTCATAATGTATTGCTTTAACCTATTGCACCACCAGGGAGAGCCCAGAAAATACTTTTTAAGTCATTCTATGAAGCCAGCATTGCCTTAATAACAAGACCAGACCAAAAATTACAAGAAAACTTCAGACCAGTATCTCTCATGAACAATATATGCAAAAATCCTAACACCTGCAACCCCATGTTAATTGCTGCTTTCAAATTAAGAACAGGAACAAGACAAAGGTGTACACTCATTTCCAACATTGTATGAAAGTTTTGGTTATGCAATAAGACAAGAAATGAAACAAAAGTTATACAGATTGCAAAGGAAGAAAACAACTTTTTTCATAAATGACATGATCATCTATGTAGAACATCCAAAAGAATCAAAATAACAAAAATCTCAGAACTAATAAGAGATTATAACAAAGTTTCAAGGTGTACTGCTAATATACAAGAGGCGATTGCTTTCCTGAATACCATAGTGAATATATGGAATTTGAAATTTAAAATGAAATATATTATGATATTTACATTAACACTCCCAAAACTGACTTAGAAAACATAGCTCTCTTGCCCGCCTGTGATTATGCAGGTGCCTCTATTTTACTTTCTCTTTTTCCTAATAAACCTGTCCTTTGAAAATGAAAACAACAACAACCTGAAAGGCTTAGATACAAATCTAACAAAAGATGTATAAGATCTACATGAGGAAAACTACAAAGCTCTGATAAACAAAATCAAACAGAACTAAATAAATGGAGAGATTCTCCATGTTCATAGACTAGAAATCTCAGTTGTCAAGCTGTCAGTTGTTACCAGTTTGATCTGTGCTTCAAAGCAACCCAAATCAAAATTTCAGCAAGTTATTTTGTGGATATTGGCATACTGATTCTAAGTTTATATGGAGAAGCAAAAGAACCACAGTACTAAAGAAGAAAAAAGGTGATTGACACTACCCAACATCAAGTCTTACTGTACAGCTACAAGAATCAAGACAGTGTGGCATTGGTGATAACATACACAATTATATCCATTAACATAGTAAAGAATAGACCTCTATAAATGTAGTCAACTGATCTTTGCAAAGATCTTTGATCAAAGACTAGCAAAGTTAATGCAATGGAGCAAAGATAGTTTTGTCAACAACAAATGATACAGAAACAATTGAACAAAACAAAATGGATCACAGACCTAAATCTACAATGCAAAACTATAAAACTCCTAGGATTCACCATGGGAGAATAGCTGAATACCCTTGAGTATGTCAAAGACACTTTAGATACAACAAAGACATGATTCGTGAAAGGAAGAACTGATGACTTCAATGACCTAGAGGAGCCCATAAGTGAGAGTGCTGAGTCAGAAGAACCTTGAGGACTCAAAGTCTGTGCCGCAGTGAAATGTGTATGTGTGGTCATCTACTCCCCTCTCCCAAAATGGGTGTCTGAGAGGGAGGCAGTATGATGGAATCCCAGAGATCACATTCTCCAGGCAGCAGCAGGGCTAGAGAGGGCCTTGACCAGAGAGGCAGGTGAAGGAGTGGCAGATTGAGGAGAGACTTATGTGCCAGGATTGTTCGGGGTGGATCTCTGATGTATTCAAGAGGTTCCCCTGGCCTGCACCCTTGCTCAGCACTTTTACCAAACTTGAATTTCTGGAGATCTCTCCCTATGTCTCCAATTATAAAAGCCTGAATTTCAATTTCCTCCTGAAAAATGGGTGGCATTACAAAAGCAGTTGGTGAATACCTTACATATTTGTGGGGTTTTTTTTTCATGTTTCTAAGAATTTTAATTCAACAATATAACTAGTACAAACCAAAAAGTACTTTGAAATCTTTCAAAATTTCTACATGGATAATTTTGAAGAGGATATCAGAAAAATCATAACCAGGTGGTTTGAGTTTTAATACATGGTTCTTCTGATGATTTTAGTGCAATGATGATTAAAACCCAAACCATTTTAAAGGCCTAAATGGCTTGTCAGTTACTTGTGAGGTATTTGGATGAAGTTGTTGTGCCAGTGGGTATGGATTTTGAGTGAGTTCGTGCAGAGAAGGAATTGTCCTTGAGTGGGGAACTTTTTCACCTTCCATCAATCCTCTACCCTAAACAGCACATACTTAGTGAGCTTACACTTGGATTTTGCTCTTTTTGTAGACATAGTGCAGCCAAGTCAAAAGTCTGTCTTTAGGGCTCTCCCTGGTGGTGCAATGGGTTAAAGCACTGCATTTTGAAGCTCTCTGAAGCCACTGCAGCGCGAGTTCAACCCCCAGCCAGCCAGGGAGCTGACCCACTTGTGGGGCAGACCTCTTCTGACCCACCCACTGCTCCCCTCAGCAGTGTGTTTTGTCAGTCTGCCTGTTCTGCTTCCCAATCTGTCTCTGGTGAATCCTCTCACCTCCTCTGCACCTCTGGCCTGTACCCCAGTTCTGTAAGCATAAATAAATCTTTAAAAAAAAAAGCCTGTCTTTGAATTCTGCCTAGAAGTTGAAGTTTCTAAACAAACAAAAACAATTGATAAGCTTAAAATTAAAACGAAAGACATCTGCTCTGTGAAAAACAATGTCACAAGAATGAGAACACAAACTCCAGATTGGGAGAAATACTTTGCAAAAGACAAATCTGATAAAGTGCTATTATCCAAAATATACAAAGACATTAAAAACTCAATATTTAAAAAAAAAACACCTGATTTAAAATGGGCAAAAGACCTTAACAGAGACCTCACCAAAGGAGATAAACAGATGGCAAATAGGCATATGAAAAGATGTTCCACAGCATAAGTCACCAGGCAATTACAAATTTAAACAATGAGATAACACTATATGGCCAGAATCTAGAATACTGACAACACCAAATGGTGGTTGGTGAGGATGTAGAAAAACAGGAATTCTCGTTCACTGCTAGGAGAGGCAAAGTGGAAGACGGGCTGATGGCTTCTTTCAAACAAAACATCCTCTTATCATAGGATCCAGGTATTGTAGTCTTTGACATTTACCAAAAAGAGTAATGTCCATTTATTACGTCCACTCAGAAACCTTCACGCAAAATTGCCCAAACTTGGAGTAATCGAGATGTACTTCAGTAGGTGAGGGGGTGAACGTTAGTACATACAGACAATGGAATGTTACTCAGTATTAACGAGCAAATGACCTAGAAAGCCATAAACATACATGGAGAAATCTTGAATGTAATTAATAAATGAAAGAAGTCACTCTAGAATGGCTACATACTGTATGATTCCAACTACATGACATTCCAGTAAAGGAAAAAGTAGGAGAGAGTAAGATAAGTGAGTGCCAGGGGTTGGGAGTGAAGAGAAGGGTAAATAGGCAGAACACAGAAGATTTCTGGAGCAGTGAAAATACTCTGGTAGTAATGGTGGATATATATGTAGTTATACATTTCACCAAACCCACAGAATGTACAACATCAAGAGTGATTCCCAAGGCAAACTATGAATTTCAACTGATTATGCTGTGCTGGTGTAGGTTCGTCAATTGTAACAAATGTACCAGTGTGGTGAGCAATGTTGAGAATGGAGATTAATCATGTGTGGTGGTAAAAAGTAATGAGAAATCTCTGTACCCTCCTCTCAATTTTTCTTTGGGCCTAAAACTGTTCTTAAAAAGATAAAATCTTTATCAAAGATTAACAGTCAGTTGCCATCACTACAAGCTGATGTCAGCATACCAATAAAGGCACCTGAAGAACACCCTGGGAAAGTTTAGAAGGTCATGGCAACGCAGGTCTAGATCTAAGAAGATTGGGACTGCTCTGCTGTTGCCCAGATCTTTGCTCTGCCCCATCTATTCTATTCAATTGGGCTGACCATTCACTCACCTTCTTGGACTAGGCTCCATCAACCTTATCCCAGAGACCAACAAGTTAGGTTCAGGAATCTGCCCCCCACAAATCCCATTGGATTGTAATTTAATCTTGTCAGCTACTCAAGACAAGAGTGATTTGCCAATCTCTCCACAGTTTAACCCGATTTGCACGTGAATACTTTGGAAATATTTCCCAAACTTTAGTCATTCAAGAATCACCTTCACAATTTTTGCTATATTCATGAGCCCACTTAAGCTATTATTTACTTAATATTTTTTTCTTTAAATTCCCTTTAAGTAACTCCTCCTTTTTGTGCTTTTGTTTCTCCCCAAGCAATAGTAAACTCATCCTTAAAAAAAAATGTGGAATATGTCATGCTGGAGACCAAAATATACTTTCTCTTAAGAAATTCAACGTAGTTGAAACTGTGGTGGTCGTAGTGGTCGTTTCCTGTTTCTGCTTATCTTGCACAAACAGCAGGATGGGCTTGTGAGAGTGAAACAATGGGACAAAGCAAACATACCCATTTTAAGGAGGAAAAAACAGATTTTTCATAAAGTTGACAATTTGTGTTTCAGAGCACAGGTCTGGAAGAACATTCTATCTGCCAGGTGACCTCACATTGCCTGGACAGAGAGAAAAAGGACCATGGAAAACTGAATGAAGATTCCAAGCTGAAATCTAAAGGGACAATATTTAGAATCAAGGGGTGCTCATTTTTGCTACAGTTCTGGAGCCAAATTCGATTTATGCCATGATTCAACAGAAAGCAACCAATCAGATTCTACCAACTTGCATTTTCTTTAATTCTTTGTTCCTCAACCCCACAAATACTGTCCAAAGTCCTATCCCCAAGGAGACTGATTTGAGAGCAACTTGCCTCCAGTCTCCTGCCACTAAACAATTTCTTTTCTCGGAAATTAGTGGCATGGTTATTCGCTTCTGTGTCATTGGGCAGCAGGCCCACCTTCTGTTACATAGTTAGTTTAGGACAGTTTATTTATTTACTTATTTATTTATTTTTGATTGAGGTAATTTTGTATTATAACAATGCATATGATTTAGAGGTATAGGTTCACACCTTTTCAGATGTATGTTACCACATTATACCCACTACAAAACACCCACAATCCTTCACAATAGTCCATCATCTTCTTTACTCCCCACCCTACATCTTCCATTCTGGTAGCCACAACTCTGCAGACTTCTAGGGTTTGTTTTTGTTTAGCTTCATCTGTTCCTTTGTTTTGTTTCTTAATATTTCACATATGAGTGACATCATCCAGTATTAGTCTTTCTGCTCTGACTAATTTACTTTAGCATAATTCTCTCCACTTCCATTCATGTTGTTGCAAATGTCAAGATTTCATCTTTTTGTAGCAGAGTAATATTCCAGTATGTGTATATATACACCACCTTTTTAAATTCACTCATCTCTCCTAGGAACTTAGGTTATTTGCATAACTTGGCTATTGTAAACACTGCTCAATGAATACAAGAATACATAGATCCTTTCAAATGCATTATTTTTGCATTCCTCGTATAGATGTTTTAAAGTGAAATTCCTGGATCAAATGTCAGATCTATTTTTAATATTTCGAGGAACTTCCATACTGTTTTCCAAGAGGTTGGACCAGTCTGAATCCTGAGCAAGAGCATAACAGGGCTATTTTATCTCCATACCCTTGTGAACACTTGTAGTTTCTGGACATTTTGATATAAACCATTCCATGGGTGTGAAGTGTATCTTATTGTGGTTTTAATTTGCATTTCACTAATGAAAAGCATTTTTCATGTGCCTGTTGGCCATCTATATGTCTTCTTTGGAAAGGTGTCTGTTTAGCCCTTCTACCCAACCCTCCCCCCTTTTTAAATTGGGTTATTTGTTTTCTTCTTGTTGAGTTGTAGTTCTTCATGTCAGATGTATGACATCATGTCAGATGTATGTATTTTCTCCCACTGAGTAAAATGTCTTTTATTATTGTCATTATTATTATAGTTTATTTTACATCATTTTGTGCCTTTTTCCATCTCAGCTGCAATCCCCATGGACTTCCCATCACCAATTCACCCATGTGCCATCACCACAGTCCCGTGCACCCAGCTCCACCCATGTTGCTGCAATGGCCATGATTTTGTCTTTTTGGGTTGCTGAGTAATATTCCATTGTGTATATGTAGCACATCTTTTTAATCCAGTGATCTACTTTTGGGCATTTGGGTTGATTCCATGTCTTTCCTATTGTAAATAAAGCGGCAATAAACATAGGGGTACAGGTGTCTTTTTGAATGAGTGTTTTTGTGTCTTTTGGGTAGATACCTAAGAGTGGGATTGCTGGGTAAGTGTCTTTTTGATTTTAATGATAATTTACTTTTCTGCACAGAAGCCCTTTAGTTTGAATTAGTCCAAGTTTGTAACTTTACCTTATGTTTCCTTTCCATAATCTTCAAGTCCCCAAAGACATTCCTGAAGCCAATGTCATGGCATGCTTGACCTGTTTTTTTTCTGATGCATTTTTGGGGCTTACCTCTAAGTCATTAAACTATTTTGACTTAATTTTTGTGTGCAGTGTGAAATAGAGGCCTACTTTCATTCTTTTGCATGTGGCTGTCCAGTTTCCCCAATATCTTTTGTTGAAAAGACTTTCCTTTTTCCATTGTATACTCTTGTCTCTTTTTCAGCTACATTTCCTGAGTTGAGCCCTGCCATGTCATAGATATGCAGTTAAGAACCATGTTGTTAAAAAATATGTAAATTTGGATCCCATTCAGTGTTAGGAGGTTTCCATGGGGTACATAGGAAATCAGTAAATAGAAAGTAAAGATGGCCCTCCCTGATGGTGCAACGGGTTAAGGCACAGCGCTGTAAAACTGGCCACAGCCCTTTCAGCGTGAGTCCAATCCCCAGCCAGGGAGATGACCCACATGGCACAGCAGACTTCTCCTGTCTTGCCTGCTGCTCCCCTCAGCAGTGTACTTCAATAATCTACCTGTTTGGATCCCCACTCTGTCTCTGGTGAATCCTCTCATCGCCCTTGCTCCTCTGGCCTGTACTCCAGTTGTGTATGCATAAATAAATGAATCTTTTTTTAAAAAAAAAAAGCACTTTAGGCCTTCCCTGGTGGTGCAGCGGGTTAAAGCACTGCACTGAGAAGCTAAAGCCACTTCCGCATGAGTTCAATTCCCGCCTGCCCCGGAGGTGACCACATGGCGTGGCAGACCTCTCCTGACCCGCCCGCTGTTCCCCTCGGCAGTGTACTTCGTCAATCTGCCTGTTCTGCTCCCCACTCTGTCTCTGGTGAAGCCTCTCACCGCCCCTGAGCCTCTGGCCTGTACCCCAGTTCTGTATGAATAAATAAATCTTTAAAAAAAAAAAAGCACTTTAACATAGATAAATGTTTAGGTGAATTCATCCATCTCAGCTTAATGTGTTTATGATGGATACCATATGTCCACAAATGGACACTGTCTAATAAAACAGTTACTGAAGTGTCCGGCACCTTTGTCCTTTACCATTGGATATAAATGAATTAAAGATCTTCCCAGATGTGAGGTGAAAACTACTAACATATTCACTCATTGACCTTGCACAGATTCCAGGAGAGGAATGGGACAGTCTGCAGATAATTTAATATTCACACTGGAAATAGCTGGAAGGATGGAAGGTGGGAAAGAACTATCAAAGCATGAAATAGAACGATAGTCACCAACACTCAAATGGTACTTGAAATTCAGAGAGTCAAATGAATTACTCAACAAGTCTTGGAGTAAAGAAGACAACTGAGATTAGAATTCTGGGAATATCTACAGAGGAGAAGGAGCTGGTGGGGGGGTGCGGGAAATGAAGAGGAAAATCAAGAACAAGCTATGATGGGAGTCAAAGGCGAAGTGAGCTTTTAGAAAAGAGATTAGTTCATAGCATCAAATACTACTGAGAATTTACCTCTGAAGTATGTCTGTCCAATTTTCCAGTATGAAAGTCACTTAGCATATTGAAAGGACTTTTAGTGAGTGGTGGGAGAAGAGGCCAGATTGCAATGGATTGAACTGTGATGGGAAGTGGGAGGTAAGGAAATGGAAATAATGAGAGGAAATTGGGCATTTTCTTTCTCAGTAGTAATACAAGTTACCACATGTTAAAAAACAAATGTATTAAAAAAAAGTATTAAATTTTCTTTCAATTCCAGCAAATAGACATTTATTCAACAGGCTTGGCTGTTGAATTTATGGAGAAAACAAGTGGAGTCACTACCTTCAAAGTGCTGAAAGTGTAATAGGATACAGACAAAGAAGTCTGGGAGCACAGAGAAGGGGATATGATGTCAGTAGAACAGACCGGGAAGTCGGAGAAGTTTTCACAGAGGAAATGACACCAGGGACTGGGATTTGAAAGATAATTGGAAATTTTCTCACTAAAGAGTAGGAGGGCTTTCCAGGTAGAATGGACTCAGAAGTAAAAGCTTGCATACATAAATGTCTCTGTTATGTTTGGGGACAGAGTTCAGTGCAGATAAAGTGCAGAACTAGACTATGAAGTGGGTGGGGAGGCTTTCAGTCATGTTTGCAAATTCAGGTTTAATATAGATAATGAGACATCTCCCAAGCTTTTTCATGTCAAATGGGGTCATGTGTCTAGAATTGGAAGAGTAAAATGCCAGGTGAGGAGTGCAGTTGAGAGATTTCCGTAATTGTCTGTCTGTGATTGGATGAGAGCCTCTTCTGAGACAGTGACAAGATGGTGGAGGGCAATGAAGCAGAAATAGAGAAGCAAGGCAATTGAGCTGCCTTAGGAAATAAAGATAATGACTTGATTTATCCTAGTGAAATTATTAAACTCCAGAGCTCTCTGGGAGCATGAAGAGTCCTGGTTCTGCAATATCCCAGTTATGTGACCTTAGACACATAGTTTAGCATCTCTGAGCCTTGGCTTCCTCATCTGCAAAGTGGGGATAATAAGATACCTACTTATAGGACAAAAGAGAGTATGTGCTCAACAAATTTTAGCTATCACTTTTAATGACGCTATTTTTGCTGCAAACTAAATTGTAGTGACGAATAGAAATAATCAATAGACAGTTCAAAATGTGAAAAGAAGTGCAAAAGGAAGGTAAGAATCAGAGATTTCTGATTCACCTTAAACAGATATGAGTTGATCTTGGCCAGTGTTTGAACCTCTGTGAAAGGATGAAAACTGAATACTGTAGAATGTTCACCTTTAGAAGAGGGAGGAGAAAGGGTACAGAAAACTAGTAGAATAAGAGGGAGGGAGAGGTCCTTACCTTGGAGAGGATCTTTAAACTGTTAAATATAGTGGATTCAGCTAAGTCCTCTCAGCCCCTGACATCCCTGCAGCATTGGATGCCAGTGACCGCTTAAAGCCATCTTTTAGAGACTCTCTTTGTCAGTTTCCATGGCATTCTTTCCTCTTTGATCTTCTCTGATTATGCATAGGATGTCACAGCTGAAAACCTTACAGAGCTTGCTTTCTCCGACTCCCTCATTTTACAAAGAAAGAGACTTTAGAGTCAGAAAATGGAAGTAAATTATTCAAGGTTCACTGTCAGATTTTCCTTCCTTGCCCCCCCCCTTTACTTTCTCACTTCCCACAGTTCTTTGCTCTCCTACACTCACTTCCTCTTTCTAAAAACTCATCTGTTTGCATAGCTTCCCTGATTGTCTTTTTTTGTCTTGACTGACAAATTGCAATCTCCCGTCCTTGTCTCTGCCAGAGACGCTATACAACCCGGTTACCTAGACATTTCACTAATAACTCTCAACCCAGTGTGTCTGAAACATCATCTTTCTCCACTTTCTTTGATTCCACTGTCCTAGTAATGGTACCTCCATTCTCTTAGTTACTCCCTTACAAAATCAGATTGTATAAATGTTTACCCAGTGCAGTGGTTAAACACACTCCCTCCAGGGACAAGATTGCTTGATAGCAAATCCTGGTTCTGTGGTTTGGGTAAGTGACTTAGCCTGAACTAGAGGCCACTAGAGTTTTAAGAGACCTTAAAGATACTTATTTTTCTGAAGAAAATTGATTCCTGGAAAGGTAAAAACTGCATAGCTTATAAACAGAGTGAGGACTGGAAGCCAGGGCTACCAGAGCCCCAGCCCAGGGTGCTCCGTACATACCAGATCGCCTCATTTCAGTGGACTGGGATCTGCCACAACTGCTCCCTCCCTAGACTGAACCTCATGCCTGCATTATTGACATTGCCTCCCATTTATTCTTGCAGCTCTCCTCTCCCTATTGCCAGTTCATCCTACCAAATTATTCTCCCTAAAGCATTATTTGCATCATGTCATTCTGCACATCAAAAGTTTTTAGTGCTTCCTCATTGCCATTAAATAAAATTCAAATGTCAAAACTATGTGCCAAAGCTCCTCCAAAATCTGGAGTCAGCCCACCTTTCCATGCTTCATTACCCACACTACCCTTTTAAGTCTTATGGCCCAGCCATGCCCTATACTCTGTGTTCTTTTGAATAGTTCATGCCCTGTTGGCTTTTTACATATTGTTCTCTTAACTTTAGGTGTACTTCCTTTGATTTTGCGCCTGTCAAATTCTTGCTTATTTTTGATGGTCCACCTCAAATGCCTAAGGACACTCTTCAGATTCCCTTGGTCAGAATTCCTCTATATGATAATATAGCTAACAGGAATAACAGCAACAAATAGGTGTTTAGTCAATGTGACTTCCTGTCTCCCATCCTTTTTCACCTGTGCTGTGTTCCCATAAATTACTGCAAGTAGTGAGACCTGTATCATTCCCCTTTGGATCCTCCAAGGCCCCTAACACAGAACAATACTTAGGAAATAGTTATTAAAATGAAAACTGTGGAGCCAATTTGAGACATCTCTTCATTAGTTATCCAACAAGACCACCTCTTATGGCTGAACACGGAGTGACGAGTTGACAGCGGAGCAATCTGAGAAATTCTGTTGGCAAATCTCCAACAATGTGCTACACAGCAGCCTGAGAAACATTCAACCTGACAGTTTGCTTGAGGGTGATGAGAAAGGAAAGGTGACAACACTCAGATCAAGTGCTTATCCACTTATTCTTAAATAAGCTGAAGTCTATGCAGGTCCATTGTCCCCAGTCAGTGGGTTACAGGAGCTAGAGAAAGCAGTGACTGGTGTTGAAGAGGTGAGGAGAAGGTAGAAGTAGAAGTTCTTTGGAGTCATTTGTAAAAGTCACCTACCACAATTCAGATATTAAGCTTTCCCTGAAAAGAGATTCTGGACTGAGCTCTCTGGACCATTTCCCTTCGAAGAGTGGGTAATTTTGATGAGTGACACAGGCCAAGTTAGTTGGCACATGTGACACAGCTTTATTTTCTTTCTGTAACAAGGAAGGTTTCCATGCAGATCATTCCAGTTCTGGAACTGATGCCTGGCCAAGAGCAAAAAAATGACTGAGTTCTTATGTTGACAGACTAAGGGCAGCTTGAAGTTCTCAAAGTCATCTCTTCGTTGGCCACCTTTATTGATTCATTCACTTGTCGTTCATCATATTTTTTTCTAAATGGCTCCTGTGTGCCAGGCTCATAGGTGCTGATACAGAAATGAATAGTCCCGTCCTTAAAAAGTATTGGTCAAGGGCCTCCCTGGTGGTGCAAGGGGTTAAGTCTCAGTGCTATGAAACTACTCACAGCCACTGCAGCACGAGTTCGAATTCAATCCCCAGTCAGGGAGGTGACCCACATGGACACAGCAGACTTCTCCTATCCCGCCTGCTATTCCCCTCAGCAGTGTATTTCAGTAGATCTGCCTGTTCTGTTCCCCATTCTGTCTATGGTGTATCCTCTTACCCCTCCCCCCCACACCTCTGGCCTGCACCCCAACTCTTATATACATAAACAAAATAAATCTCTAAGCTAAGAAGCATTAGGGGCCCTCCCTGGTAGTGCAAGGATTTAAAGCACAGCACTATGAAGTTCTCAGCAGCCACTGCAGCAGGAGTTTGATCCCTGGCCAGGGAGCTGACCCTCATAGTACAGCAGACCTCTCCTGCCCTTCCCGTTGTTCCCTCAGCAATGTATTACAGTCAATCTGCCCATTCTTCTCCCCACTCTGTCTCTGGTGAATCCTCTCACTCCCCTCACCTCTGCCCTGTAACCTAGTTCTTGCATACATAAATAAATAAGTCTTTTTTAAAAATTATTAGTCTAATGGAGGAGACATGCAAGTAAATGGACACTAATGGAGGACTATGATAAGTGTTACCACAGCTCAGAGGAAAAAATGGGACAAAGAAAGTGTAAAGAATAAGACTTGAACTGTTGAATTTAGCACAAAAGGCTGCTACTACCATTTCACACTCCTAGCTTCTTGGACTTTATATGTGTAAGGCACGCTAGCCTTTATATGTGTTAGGTATCTGAGCCAAGTTGGGAAGAATTAGTAAGGAAATGGGGCAAAGTGTTATATCCCTATCCATTCATCCTAAAAGCAGCAAGGAGCCAATGCAAAGTTTAAGCAAGGGTGTGGCAATCAGATACACAGTTTTAAAAGATCACTCTGAATAAAAGTTAGAGAGTAGATTGAAAAGGCCATGAATGAGAGTAGATTGAAAAGGTCTCTCTTCCAGAGACAGGAAGTTGGTTTACCAAACCAATTATGAAACTATCAGAATCTACACTAAGGCAGTGGAAGTAGAATAGAAAGGAAGATATGGGGAGATAAGGCCTCTAGGGTTTAGTTGTTTGTTGATTATGGAGTAGTAGGAAGGAGAGCAAAAGGAAGGAGCTAATGCTGCCTCCCCAGATTCTTGGCCAGAGCAAATGGGTAGACGTGATACCATCCAATGGTACAAAGGAAGATCAGAAGAGCAGGCAGGATCAGGAACAGAAGAGGTGAGATGACTAAAATATATTTGGAAACCAGAAGTAAAGTCTGGCCTAAAGATGCTGATTTGGTTAGTTGAGGCCAAGGAGATAGATGAGACTTCTCAGACAAAGTTTGAAAAGCGGTAAGACCAGAGAGAATGGTGCTATGAGGAATATCAACATTTAAGGGCAGAGTAAGAAGAAAGCTTGGAGCAATCAGATAAGAGGAATCCAGGGCCTCCCTGGTGGCGCAGGGATTAAGTCTCAGCACTATGAAACCACCCACAGCCACTGCAGCACGAGTTGGAGTTCGATCCCTTGCCAGGGAGCTGACCCTCATGGCACAGCAGACCTCTCCTATCCCACCCACTGCTCCCCTCAGCAGTGTACTTCATCAATCTGCCTGTCCTGCTTCCCACGCTGTCTCTGGTGAATCCTATCCCCCACCTCTACCTCTGGCCTGCAATTCCAGTTCTTGTATGCATAAATAAGTAAGTCTTATAGAGAGAGCCCAATAGAGAGAAATATGGCAAAAATCAAAGAAGACTATGGAACATTAAAAACCATGCTTTAGAGAAATGTTTGATGATATTTTACAATGGTCACAATCAAATAGCAAACAAAAATGGATATAAAATAATATGTATGACAGAGAACAAGTTGATGGGCGGGAGGATGTAGGTGGTATGGAGGCTGGGTGAAATAATTGAAGGAGGTTGAAAGGTATAAGCTTCTACTTATAAAATAAATAAGCCCTGGGGATGCGATGTACAGCATGGTGACTGCAATTAATAATGCTGTATTACACATTTGAACATTGCTGCGAGTTTGTTAAAAATTCTCATCACAAGAAAAAATATTAACTATGTGTTGCAACAGATGTTAACCAGGCTTATAGTGATAATAATTTCACAATGTATACAAATATGTAATCATGTTATACACCTGAAACCAATGTTCTATGTCAGTTTCACCTCAATAAATCAAACAATATGTATCACTATGGCACTTTATTTTTTAAAATTTATGTATATGTTTTCATTGAAAAATACCTGTTAGTAATGGCCATGGTGTTACACACTTTTTCACCCTTGTGAAATTTGTATTTTCCAGTTTTTCCATAAATATTATGCATTACCTTGTGATCAGCAAACATAAAGTTAATACAAAAAAGGGGGTGGAATCAAAGGAGAAGGAAGTTTTGAAAAGATGGGAATGATTCACTGGATCTAATGCTTTGCACTCAGTAAGATTCTTTCTGAGGTATGTCCATCTGATTTAGGAAGTGACCTTGGTGAAAATTATTTCAGTGGAATCAGGAGTGGGGGCTGAGGAAGATTGAAGTGGAATTGAGGAGTGAGTGAGAGATAAAAGTGTAGGCAGCGGGCCCTCCCTGGTGGCAGTGGGTTAAAACACAGCACTGAGAAGCTTAAGCCACTTCCACATGAGTTCGATTCCCACCTGCCCCTGAGGAGATCCACATGGCGAGGCAGACCTCTCCTGACCCTCCCGCTGCTCCCCTCAGCAGTGTACTTCGTCGATCTGCCTGTTCTGCTCCCCGCTCTGTCTCTGGTGAATCCTCTCACCCTCCTCATCTCTGGCCTATACCCCAGTTCTGTATAAATAAATAAATCTTTTAAAAGAAAAAGTGTAGGCAGCAAGGAGAGGAGTGGCTTTAGAAAGACTTGGTTAAGAAGGGGAAGCGATAGGTTAAAACCCGAGTTTGATACCACCCAGTTTGAGAACCTCACACTACATGTGGGGACTTTGAGCACCCTGAAAAGATGTTGGTTCTGACATCCAGATTTTCACTACAAGGGATACACACAGCATGGTGTGGAATTGAAAGTGGCAGCCAGCTCTGGGAATCAACATCAAAAATTGCTCTTCTGAGCACAGAGGCAAACTTATCACCATTAAAACTGAACAAAACATTTCAGTATAGAATGTGTGGTTACAGAATTTACAGTGTTGGTTAATCCTTAAAAAATAGCCCTCCAGATCATGCTTAGTGAAATAAGCCAGAAAGAAAAGGAAAAATACCAATGGTTTCACTCATAGCAGGAGTATAAAGGACCAGGGGAGACAGTAATAATAGTAATGAACAACTATATACCAGAGACATTTTGCAGGGGTGGAGTGGGGAATGGGATCAAAAAAGGGGAGTGAGGGGGAAGTGCACTGGACTATGGTGATGGCACACAGATGATTTGGTGATGGGAAGTCCATGGGGATTACAACTGATAGAAAAAGGCACAAACTTTTGTAAAAATAAACTATTATTAACACGGGTGACTCGGTGATGAGAAACCCGCGGGGATTACAATTGAGATGGGGGGAAAAATGTACAAAATGATGTAAAAATAAACTGTTATAAAGTTTTTAAAAAATTAAAAATAATAAAATAAACTATTATTTTAAAAAAATAGCCCTGCAAAAAATCTTGTAATAGGGATGAGATAGTGGTGGAAGTTCTTGTGACTCATGTAGTAACAGTCAGGGTTTTCTTATCAAGGTGTGTAGCTCAGTTCTGTAGACAATATTGTTCTTTAGGAATAATGTCAAACCTCAGCACATTCTATGGTTCAAACCAGCCCCATCACTATGAGGTCAGCACTGTCAGCAGTGAGATAAAAGTTAATGTTTATTGTAAAGCATAAGCTCATATTCAGAAATCTTCTTGCCAATTTGAAAATCACCCTCATCCTGGCAAACCCAATGCCACAAAACACCCAATATCTAGAAAATTTGTCTTTTATAGGAGGAAAAGACAAAACAGGTTTCTTCAGATAACTTGAAGTCCTTCTTTTATTTATTTATTTTTTTACTCTTAAGATGTTTTTATTATGTCATGGAGAACATCCAGCAGTTATATTTAAGTTATAGGGATGTGAAAATAATCAAAATCCATTTGAGATATACAGTAAATAAGTATAGAAGACAAATGATAATGGATAGCTATTGATTAATTAAACTTGCTGACAGTTTAGGTATCTATGACCCTTCTTGTGATATTGATTGATATATCCAGCACTCTAAGTGTTCTTTAAAATTCTGAATGGTGGTAATTTATTAAAAATATCTATTTCTTTAGCTATTACCAAAGAAGTAAAAATTGCCCACAGGGAAAGAAATAAATTCAATTTCTTAAATACTAGATCCAAATGTAAAAAATTAAAAGTACATACAGTAACATGTGAGAGCCTGCGTATTAAAAATGTTTTATTCGGCCCTCGCTGGTGGCGCAGCCGGTTAAAGCACAGCACTGAGAATCTGAAGCCACTTCCGCATGAGTTCGATTCCC
>NW_004567144.1:4643341-4644755 GCF_000260355.1 Condylura cristata
CCCACTCTGTCTCTGGTGAAGCCTCTCACCGCCCCTGAGCCTCTGGCCTGTACCCCAGTTCTGTATGCACAAATAAATAAATAAATCTTTAAAAAAAGTTTTATTCATCCTCTGCTTAGCATAAGAAACAACCAAATGGAATAATACCTTCAATTTGTTTAGAAAGAAACACAACAGAAGTTTTTACCAGTTAAACTGTTGCTCAAGAATAAGAACAAATTAAAGATGTTTTCATATGTAAAAAGACAAGTTTACCTTAAAAATTTGCCTGTAACAAATGCTCATTAAAAAAACTTTTTTTCTTGTTTAAACATTTTTTTGTTTGTTTCTTTATTTGCATATGTTTTATATCAGATTTAGTCCCCATAGAGTTTCTACCACCAGTTCACCGTGTACCATGACCTCAGTCCCTTGTGCTCTTCCCACCCATGTTTTGTACCTTCTTCCTCCTCCACCCCTATAGAATGTCTCTGATTTATAGCTGTCTGCTTATTATTGTTTGGTTTTGTTGCATTGATTTTTTTTCTTTTAGATGTTATTTTTTTCCCCGATCCCTTATTTGGTTCCCCTATATTTCCCTATAAGTGAAACCATCAACTATTTTTTTCTTTTTCCTTCTGACTTATTTCACAGAGCATATTCCTTTCTAACTCTATCCATGTTGCAGCAAGTGGCATTAGCTTATCTTTTTTATTACTGAACAGTATTCCATTGTGTATATGCACCACATCTTCTTGATCCAGTCATCTATTTTGGGCATTTGGGTTGTTTCCAAGTCTCACCTATTATAAATAGTGCTGTAATAAACATGGGGGTACATGTATCCTTTTGAATTAATGTTTTTGTGTCTTTTGGGTAGATCCCTAGGAGTGGGATTGCTGGGCCGAATGGCAGCTCCATTTTTAGTAGTCTGTGAAAACTCCACAGAGATCTCCATAGTGGTTGGAGCAGTTGGCATTCCCATCAGGAGTGTAGGAGAGTTCCTTTTTCTCCACATCCTTGCCAACATCTGTTGTTGCTAGTTTTCTTGATAGGTGCCATTCTTACTGGTGTAAGGTGGTATCTAATTGTGGTTTTGATTTGCGTTTCCCTTATTATGAGGGATGTTGAGCATTTTTTTCATATGTCTACTAGTCATTTGAATTTCATCTTTAGAGAAGTGCCTTTTGAGTTCTACTGCCCTTTTTTTTAATTGGATTGTTTACTTTGCTTTTCTTGAGTCATGTGAGTTCTTTGTATATTTCTGTCATCAGTCCTTTGTCAGTTGTGTGAAGAGCAAAAATTTTCTCCCGGCCCTCCCTGGTGGCGCAGCGGGTTAAATCACAGCACTGAGAATCTAAAGCCAATTCCGCATGAGTTCGATTCCCGCCTGCCCCGGAGGTGACCACATGGCGCAGCAGACCTCTCCTGACCC
>NW_004567144.1:4645455-4649035 GCF_000260355.1 Condylura cristata
ACTTTGTCGATCTGCCTTTTCTGCTCCCCACTCTGTCTCTGGTGAATCCTCTCACTGCCCCTGCACCTCTGGCCTGTACCCCAGTTCTGTATACACAAATAAATAAACCTTTAAAAATTTTTAAAAAACAAAGGTTAGTTGTCCATATATGTGTGGCTTTATTTTGGGGCTTTCTATTCTTTTCCATTGGCCTGTGTGTTTGTCTTTGTTCCAGTACCATACTGTTTTAAATATTATAGCTTTGTAGTGTAGTTTGAAGTCTAAGTGTGTGATACCTTCATTATTCTTTGTTTTAGTCAGGAGAGTTTTGGCTATTCAAGGTTTTTTGTAGTTGAATATGAATCTCATCAATATTTGTTCTATTTCTTTGAAGAATGTCATTGAGATTTTTATTGGAATAGTGTTATATCTGTAAATCATTTTTGGTAGGATGGCCATTTTGACAATGTTAATTCTTCCAATCCATGAGTAGGGGATGTCTTTCCATTTCTTTGTATCTTCTATTTCTTTTAACAGTGTTTTATCGTTTTCTTCATATAGATCTTTTACCTCTTTTGTTAGGTTTATTCCCAAATATTTGATTTTTTTGGTTTCAATTATAAAGGGGATTTTTCCCCCACCTCTTCTGATTGGTTGTTTGTGTATAGGAAGGCAGTACTGACTTTTTTGTGTTGATTTTATATCCTGCTACTTTACTAAACTGGTTAATTGTTTTGATTAGCTTTTCTATGGAGTTTTTAGGGTTTTCTATGTATATTATCATATCAAGTGCAAATAGTGATTGTTTTACTTCTCCTTTCCCTATTTGGATTCCATGTCTTTTTGCTCTGAATGAAGTCCTTATTTTTCTAATCTGAAGCAGCAGCCCATAGGATATAGAATCCTTTTTCTGGATGTATCTGCTTCTGGAGGGGCCATAGGGTCACCCAACTAAAGAGGTTTTCAAAGAACCATGATCTCCAAACAAAGGTCAAGATGAGGAAGAAATAGAGGAAGGGAGACAAAATGTCTTGGAAACTTAGGAGCAAGATTGTTCCTTGCAGGCACAAGGAACAGATTAAGATGAGTAGGTTAGTTTAAATGAAGGCTGTAAAGGTTAAAGATGTATTAGATATGATATTTGGATTCTATTTCAGGGACAGATTTGGTGTTTTAAAGAAGGCCTACAGGACAAAAAATACCTATCTTTTCTTCACACATACACACACACAATGCAGTATTAGGTTGGCTCTACAGAAAGCACAATGCATTAAGGATGGGTTTGGGATTGGACTCAAACTCTTATGGGAACCCTGTGACCCACCGTTCTCTCCCTGGACCAGGTATTGAAATCCACATGAGTAACACATACTATGATAAAATGGATAGATGTACGTAGCCAAATGTGGGTGGAAGCATGCTCAGCTTAAAGGCAATGGAGTTCATGCTTTCAGAAATCTGAATCAGCCTAGAAATAAGTCCTCTAATTTGCAGTAGAGTTGACTGAGAGCAGGTGGAATAGGAAGAAAATCACTTAGGTTTCCTACCTGAACAACCCATCCTCCCTTCTGTTAGTAATATTTGTCAGCAGATGTCTTGATCTGCAGGGTGTTGTCAGCAACCTAGAAACTGACCTGATAATATTGGGTGATTCAGAAAAGTAACAAGGGTGGTGGCTGTGATTACTGAGGCAAAGGGATTCCAAATGAGGCATTCATAGTTATTGCTGGCAAACTTGGCTGACAAGGGAATCCAATAAATCAACAGAAAGGATTGGTACCAGGGCTTCTTTTTAGGCCCTCATTTACATGTTTTATGGGATTATCAGTTTGAAGGGGGTGGGTGATGGATTTATAGATTTCTATTTGTAAGACCTGAAAAATGACCCTGGGATGTGGGGAAATCTCCAGTATATACAATATGACTTCAATGGTGGATGCATATATACAGAAAGAAAATGGAAGGAAGACACTAAACTATCAATGAATTAATAGGCAGGGTGTTGGCCAGGTCTACTGTCTAAATGTGGACAATTAGCAGAACAAGTGCTATCCTTCTGTGTCCTTTTTGCCTCAACCTTCAAACTCAACAGTGGCTCCAACTTTCTGGCTATGACCTGGTCTTTCTAATGCTTCACCCCTACCATGCTACCTATAAAACCCCTGGGTAAAAATAAATCCAAAGGACTGGATTCCACTTAGGAACTCCCTACCCCTGTGCCACTCATTAGATCCTACAGCATGTTTTACCTTCAAGAGCAGGAAATGGGCATCAAACTGTGTTGGCTGAATACAAATAACATTAAGATAGGAAACCCAGTAGCTCTAGTCCATTGCACTTTTTTCACTTGGCTCACTTGTCTAGCAAAAGTGTACAGAGCTTCCTGTAGTCCTTTGCAAACATACCCTCTCTTGGTCTAGCAAATAGATGTAAGTGAAATATAATCCCATTCCTTGAACCCTGGGCATGATGGTTGTCATAAAACACAAGAACAAGGGGAAAATGAATTCTAAATTGCTGCTTATGGCTCTTATTTCCAGGAAATGTACAGGCTCCAACAAGAAGCACCACCTCACCTTCAGGCTTTATTATTGGTAGAATGAGGGTACTGTCCTGACTGTGGGACAGGTTTCAGGACATTTCATGCAGTTAGATTTGGGAAGGGAGCAGGAATGAGACAATTTTGCTTTTGTTCCTCACTCCCAACTGTATTAAGAGCAAAAGGCAGGGCTCTCCCTGGTAGTGCAATGAGTTAAAGCACTGCATTATGAAACTGTCCAAAGCCATTGCAGTACAAGTTCTATCCCCTGCCAGGGAGCTGACCCACATGGCATGGCAGACCTCTCCTGACCCGCCTGCTGCTCCCCTCAGCGGTGTACGTCATCGATCTGCCTGTTCTGCTCCCCACTCTGTCTCTGGTGAATCCTCTCACCCTCCGCATCTCTGGCCTGTACCCCAGTTCTGTATGAATAAATAAATAAATCCTTTTAAAAAATTTTTTCTCCCAATCACTAGGGTGTCTCTTTGTTTTGGTTAATGTCTCCTTTGCTGTACAGAAGCTTTTAAATTTGATGTAGTTCCAGCTGTTTATCTTTCCCTTCATTTTATTTACTTCAGGGGATCAGTCTTTAAAGACGTTACTGAGATGCATGTCTTGTAATACTCTACCTGTATTTTCTTCTTATATTTTATTGTTTCAGGCCTTATGTTCAGTTCTTTTACACATTTTGAGTTTATTTTTGTGAATGGTATGAGAGATAGTGGTCTACTTTCATTCCTTTGTATGTGGTGGTCCAGTTTTCCCAGCACCATTTATTGAACAAATTGTCCTTGCTCCATTGTATGTTCTTTGCTCCTTTGCCAAAGATTAGTTGTTTAGGTCCTCCCTGGTGGTACAGCGGGTTAAAGCACAGCACTAAGAAGCTAAAGCCACTTCCATATGAGTTCGAACCCCGCCTGCCCCAGAGGTGATCCACATGGAATGGCAGACCTCTCCTGATCCATCTGCTGCTCCCCTCAGCAGTGTACTTTGTCGATCTGCCTTTTCTGCTCCCCACTCTGTCTCTGGTGAATCCTCTCACTGCCCCTGCACCTCTGGCCT
>NW_004567144.1:4649135-4658840 GCF_000260355.1 Condylura cristata
CTGCCACACCATGTGGTCACCTCCGGGGCAGGCAGGAATCAAACTCATGCAGAAGCAGCTTTAGATTCTCAGTGCTGTGCTTTAACCCACTGCGCCACCAGGGAGGGCCCTAATTATGTCTTTTTTAAAAGAATTTGTGGAAAACAATGCCAAGTATGAATACAGGACCATGTCCATCTTTCTCTAGCAGGCCTTACTGAGAACAATTTATGTAACTTTCCACAACCGAGGCCAGAGTAGGGATTTTTGAAACCTTCTGCAGATTTTCAGAGTTAGCCATTTCCTTAATCTTATGGATCCATTTGGGAAGAGTTTTTGTCTGTGTATCTTAAGCAAATTTATATTGGAAACTGTCGGCTTTGATTTCTGAGCCATCCAGCAATGCTGTCTCATTGATCAAAGCCATACAAAATGCCACATTTCATTCAGTAATGAGATCCAGGGACAGGATGATGGACTCCACATGTGAAGCAGTGCTGCCACATGCCATCTGAGGAAGCCTCAAGACTGCTGTGCTAAGGTACCCGGCAGCATGATGTCACGAGCAGAGCTTTCTGCAGCTTGCTGATTCTGATGATGAGGTCCCAACCTCTGAGCTCTGATGCTGCAGCTGGTGATGCATGCTCTTACATAATGTGGTAAGTTTTCTCCATGAACTACCCTGGTCCTGAGTGAAACAGGAATAGGGAAAGCCCCCTCTTCTGGGCTGATCTTTGAGCCATCCTGGAGACAGCTTATGCTTAGGACCTCTAATAGCGTGTTTCAAGACCTAATCAAGATACCCCTGAGTGAATCTGAGGAAATAAGCAAGGCTGAGGTAAAAATTTTAAACATCCATTGTAAGAAGAAAATCTGTTTAGGATTCAAAGCAGAAACTAGTTTTAGCTGCTCACTAGGAGAAAATGGTTTATATTGCTCATTGCCGTACTGTTTTCCTCCTGGCCTCTGTCTCTTTCTCCCTTTTCCCCTCCTACACCTTCTTTTCTCCTTGCCTGCCCCCTTCCTAGCACTCAGTCCAGAGGATGTGCTCAAAGTAGCAACAAACAGGCAGAGTACAAGTTTTCTAGCAATGGTATTTTCTGTACAGCTACAAACCACTCAAATAGACTTTCTGTAGCCTTAAACGACAAGCACCCTAAAGAAACCCTGCCAGAATGGCATAGGAACAATGAGTACACACTCATGCTGACCTGCTGTTTTCCTTCCCAAGAGCTTTGCTATAGGAGCTCTCACTTCTGGTCAAACAGGTCTGCCCACCATTCCCTAAATGCATCTGCAGCTTCCTGTCACTTGGAATGCTTGGCCTCTCTACCCCTTAAGACCCATTAAACCTACTCTTTTCCCTTGTGTCTGAACACCTTCTGGCTCCTGGCATCTACCTGTGGCATTTGGGACATACTCTATTATTGTAGATACTCAGGCATGTCTCATCTCTGTACCTTAAAAGTCTCTGGAGTCAAGGACCAGTTCTTACCCAGATTCTCAATAGGAACTGTTGAGTTGCTTGGCTATGATACAGTGGCTAATAGAAGAAGCTTTGGAGCCAAACTGCCGGGGTTCAAATCTAGCTTTGTCATTTACTAGCTGAGCAACCTAAGTTATGTCACTTAACCTCTGTGTGTCTTAATTCCCTGTAACATAGGGATATTTACCACATCCTCTCTTAAGCTTATTTTGAGGGTCAAACAAAGTAATACTTGCAACGCACTTTGAACATTGCCTTTCATGCATGAAGTACTCAAGAAGTGAGTATTCCTCTCCAATTTGCACTACCAGAAGGAATTACCAAGTGCCAGAGAATGGCATTCAGTCTGTCAGTATCTAGCTTCGTTTTGCCTGACATGAAGTTTGCCAGACACTCACTAAAGGAAGTCCTTACTTCACTGTTGTTATCGTCCACAACTACCCAACACTGTCCTGGCTCTTCTCTGTCTCCAGATAGGCCCTGCCACATTCCTACATCTGCACTTTTATTCACACTGTGCCTCCTCCATGAAATGCTGGTCCCACCCTTCCCCTTTCAACTTTTTCCCATCCTGTACGTGTCCACTCAAGCCTTGCCTCCTCTAGGAAGGCTTCCTTGATTATTTCAGTTCACTCATCTCCTCTTACTTTGAACTCCCTCAGCAGTCAAAGTCAGAACCACATAACTGAACATACACTGGTATTTTCCCTGGAAGTTTCTTGAGTCTTCATCTTGTCCCCTCAGAAAATTGAAAAATTCCTTTAGAACAATTGGTATTGTTTCCGCTTCTTATGGCACCTACTCCCAAAATGCATTTAGTACTGGCACTCAACAGATGGCCATTAGAGACTTAAGGACTGACATATTCATATGCTCAGGTTTGGCCCAGGGAAACCAAGGTACTGGTATTATTTCTGGCAGTGAACTCAGGTTAAGGTGACTAGCAAAAAGCAGGGGCTGCTTTCTGCTGACTTCATTATTTCTTCACTGCCACTCACACCATAGAATGAGCAGGGTTTCCAGGTAAGTCTCCTTCCACTGGACTGATTGCACAGTTAATGGTTGACATTCTCTGTTTACCTTAATGATTGCCAAGATCTGTTACTGCACATGATATACTTTGCAGTTCAACTGCCTTGGCCCGGAGGGTAGAAGGCAACTTTTGAGGAGGTTTAAAGTTCTGGGATGGGTTTGGAAATACTTCAGTCCATCACCAGCATTCAGGATATGGACAATACACAGAGGGCCAAAGGGCACGCTTGTACTGCCATATGGGTTGGAAGCACTGCCATATCCCACCTCGACCTCAGGTGCCAATAAGCATTGTCTGTGTGCTTTTTTGTTTTTCTCCTAGTAGTCTATTGTTTTAGAGGCTAGGAGCTTTAAGGAAAGGCACCAAATGTAGGAGCCCTTGCTGCAATTACAGCTTGTCCACACATTGGCTCCACTTATGGCCAGGGCATAGGGAAAAGTCAAGGACTACTGATGAGTCCAGATGGGTTAAACATGGACATCTGCTGGCAATGATGCCTCTCTCAGGGCTCTAACTCCGGGCTATGTATTTTGTCTCTCCAAACTGATTGGAAGAACTGGGGATCAATCTTGTGTGAGAGAGAAGGTGGGGCTGGTTAATGTTTGGTTCCTCTTGGGCTATGGGCCATATCTGCCTCCAGCCCTGGGCTCTTTGTCCCTCCCCTGGGCTGGGCTGACAATACCTAGTGACACATCGCAGACACGCCTGCAGACATTCGCTGTGGAAAGGCAGCAACTGCCAGGTGAGTAGACTGGGGGGCTGAGGGAGGTGGTCCAGGAGTACTGGTGTGGCATAGGGGGGCAAAAGTGGGGACTGGGGAGAGACCCAGCTCTTGCCTTCTCTTAGCCTCAGCATTCAGCTACTTAGATCCCTTCTGTGTTTCCCTTTGAACTGGAGTAAGGATCCCCCTGCCAGGTGCCAGACTTGTTGGGCCTTTCTCTATGGTCTCCAACTTTTATCTTCTTTTCAGGCTCAAAATTACTTCTTTTCTCATTCTTTTTTCCCCAGTCAAGGATTGCTCTCATACCCACAGAGACAAATTCCCAGAAAGAGTTAAGGAGCCCCCTAGGCACAGGGAAGCTAAGTTGGTCTCTTTAAGACATCTCCTGCCCCCTTTAGGGTTCAGGGGTACCATTGTGCACTGCCAGCTACTTTTTCCTTCCCTGATGAGAAGGTGAGCCAGGCCTGTCACCAACATGGGGGCTGCAGGCAGATGAACACGGTGCACTCAGAGGGTCAGCCAGTAGGGGCCAAATTTAGGAACATGCTTTTCCATTATGTGGAGGGAGGTAGACAGACTCAAGTAGACCTTGGAATAACTGATGACTTGGAGACCTAACGGAAAGGTTTTTCCCCCTAGCTGTTTCCAAGTTGTTCCAGCTGTTGCGAATGGCATGGCAGAATACATGGGATTTAGAAAGTGAGATGAGGAGAGGAGACTATAAACAAGAGGGGTTTGAATGAAGAGAAGTATAGATGAACATGAAGCAGAGCAATAAGAAAGGCAGCATGTTTGGTGAAACACCAACATGAATTTTAATCCGAGGTCCAGCACTGGCTTACCAGCTGTGTGAGAAGTAGTACAGCTTCTTAAAGCCTTCACTGCCTCACCCGTGAATTCAAGACAATAACCCACAGCTTGCAGGGTGTTTGTGAGGATGAGCATTAATGAACCCACAGCTTTGAGCACAAAGTAAAAATTCCATAAATGGTGTCTGTTAGAATAAACCCATGCAAGAGTAACAGAAAGTCAGATAGTTGATGGAGGAGTAAGAGGGCATAGTCCAAACATTGAGTAAGAAAAGTGACATTAGCAAGAGTTCTATGAAAAGACCATGGCAGTTGGAGAGAAGGAGAAAATTGAAAGTAGCTAGAATGGCCCAGACACAAGCCTAGCTACACAATACATCTGACAGGGTGCAGAGGACAGTGCAATGACTGGGGTGATGTGGAACTACGGGGTGCAAGCAGGAAAGAGAAACAGGGGAAGAAGGAGAGGGCTTAGCACACTTTACCCAGCCATCCATACTGATGAAGGCAGCCTGTAATTCAGAAGGAAGTCTCCAGATAATTCTCCCACCCCCCACTATTCTCTGTTGGCCAGAGGCTGCCTATGAAATCGATAAGGGAATGTGACTTCTGGGGCTGAAAGGCACCCCATTCAATCCCGCCAGACATCTTCCCCCCCAAAAAAAAAACACAAGAATTTCCTGCAACTGAAAGGGGGGAAAAGGGAGAGATGGTACAGAAAAAGATATGAACTTGACGACTGGGTGTGTGTGACATGTGTGTGCACCTGCACGCAGAGACACATGTGAGAAGGAGTGTGATTTTTTGAGTTGCAGGCTTGGTCTCACCATACAAAGCTCTTAAAGCAAGAGAGGCTACAAAAAGCAAGGCAATGCACAAAGGATATGAGATTCGAGGAAAATAATTTGAAACTTGACTGTACCATTTAGTAGCAGTGCAGTTACCTTCGAAGCCAGTTACTTAACTTCTCTGTGCCTCGTTTGCCTTATTGAAGACATGGGAGAATATTACAGGCCTGTTGTAAGGAGGGGTTACTCGGAGTCTGAGGAGAGGACCAAAGCCAGGCATGGTCAGATTTGCATTGTCCAATTCAAATGTGAGAGCAAAACACCCCTGGAGCAACATAGAGCATGTCAATACCTGGACTTTAACCCAAAGTTACAAAAACAGTTTGGATTTCAAAACCAGGTCACTGCCCTCAATGTTTTTAAAACGAAACCCTTGAAGTATGGATGTTGACGTAGGAATCAGCTCTTCTCCAAAGGGGAGAGCAAAAATTGAGATCCCAGTGCACACACAAGGGTCCTTAGGGGCCCAAAGGGGATTACTGGCTACATCCCAGAGGGCACAAGATGAGGAGCAGAGAAGTCCAAGGACCCAGACAGTCAGAAGTAGTCAGGCTTTGGGGAGCACCCCTGAGGGGCAGAGAGAACAGAATAGCTGAAATGTGCTTTGGAATTTGAGGAAGCAGCCCAAGAAAGGTAAGGAAGGGGAAACAACAAATTAGGAGGCAACACAAAGCTGTGGGAAGGAAGAAGAGAAAGAAAGTTGTCTGTCCTGTGATAGGAAAGGGGAGAAGGGGCTAAAGGAGAATGAAAGCGGGCTACTTTTGAATTGCCCTGGTTTAAATAAGAACAAAAAAAGTATAACTTTAGCCAAGGCAATAGTGCTTGTGGAAAACTTACTGGCGTCAGTTTGACATGGCTCAAGTCCCAGTTCTGTCATGTACTAACTGCGTGACCCTGGAACAAGTCCCTTCACCTTTCTTTACCTCAGTTTCTTCATTTATAATGTGAGGATTACAGATAACGCCCACCCCACAGGGTCACTCTGAGAATTATGTGAGGTATTGCGAGCATGTACAAGGGCATGGCCCATAATGAGTGCACAGTAAATGGGATTCCTTTCTCTGTGTGTGAATATTTCACCTGGTTTGTTTTTTTTTTAAGATTTATTTATTCATACAGAACTGGGGTACAGGCCAGAGATGTAGAGGGTGAGAGGATTCACCAGAAACAGAACGGGGAGCAGAACAGGCAGATAGATGAAGTACACTGCTGAGGGGAGCAGCGGTCGGGTCAGGAGAGGTCTGCCACACCATGTGGATCTCCTCCGGGCAAGCGGGAATCGAACTCATGCGGAAGTGGCTTAAGCTTCTTAGTGCTGTGCTTTAACCTGCTGCGCCACCAGGGAGGGCCTCACCTGGGTTTTTATTGAGATATTATCTACATACATTAAAATTCATCCTTTTTAGAAATGCTATACTAATTGAACAGGCAGGATGCATGCAAGGTATCATTCAGTAATGTTAAGAAAATGTCTTTATTATTTACACACCAAAATGTAAATATGTAAGGTTATGGGATGTGTTAATCAACTTGAGAGGGAGGAACCTTTTCACAGTATATGTGTCTATCAAACCATCATGCATATACTTTTTTTTTAAGTGTTCTTTTTCTTTTTTTAAAGATTTATTTCTTCATACAGAACTGGGGTACAGGCCAGAGGTGCAGGGCTGGTCAGAAGATTCACCAGAGACAGAGTAGGGAGCAGAATAGGAGGATCCACTGAATATACTACTGAGGGGAGCAGTGGGCAGGCCGGGAGAGGTCTGCCATGCCATATGGGTCAGCTCCCTAGCCGGGGAATCAAACTCATGCTGAAGCAGCTTTAGCTTCGTAGTGGTGCACTTTAACCGACTGCGTCACCAGAGAGGGCCCCATGTGTATACTTTAAATATCTTACAACCTTATGTCAATTATATCCCAATAAAGCTGGGGGAATATACTTGGTTCCCTTTTCATAGTAGCATTCTATTAAAAAAATAAAATCCAGCCTTTCTAATGAACATATCAATGGTTTTTAATATAGTCACAGAGTTGGGCAACCCTCATCATTGTCACTTTGGGGACATTTTCATCACCTCTCAAATAAGCCTGTATCGATGAGAAATCACTCCTGACCCTCTCCCTCAGCCTCTGGCAACACCTAATATGCTCTTTGTTTCCAGGGATTTACCTGTTCTGAACAAGCAAATGGCTATTCTTAACCATGTTCCTCGAGCACCTGTTTTTGAGTATAATATGTCCCCTGGACGAAGCATTTCTTTACACCAATGCTCAGGCCTCTTGCAGCAGTCTTGCTTTAGAATTCCAGGCTCAGGAGAAAGGGCACCGGAGTTCCTGCCTCTCCGGCTGTGTTAGGCCCATAACAAGAACTCACTAGGCATTTTTTCTAAAAGAAGAGACCTTATTCAGAAAGGAATCTATGCTGTGTGGATCATCTCCTCCCATCACGTTCTTTCCTTCCATTCCTAACTTTTCTAGTTGCTAATACCTTGTCCCTTCCCCTTATGAAAGAGAGGACACGGATACGGGGTTTCTGGCACAACTACTGCCCCTGCACTGGGGGCAGGAAAGACACAGGTCCAGCCTGTGTGTTCCTCTCACACCTAATGTGCTTCTAGCACCATCTCCTCACAACTGGGTGGCCGGGGTGGTGAGATGTAGTGGAAGGCCTTCTTTGCCTGTCTGAGGGATAGAGGGGAATTTCTTGCCTAGAGCAACTCACAAACTCAGAAAATCAGGTTTCAATGTACATTTGACATTGGGGGCATGGCAGCCTATCTCAGACAGACACTTTAGGTCAGCAACAGCATTAAGGAGCAAAAAAGAGGGGTGTTGGAGGGCCCTCTCTCGTGGTGTAGCGGGTTAAAGCCACCTCAGCATGAGTTCAATCCCCGCCTGCCCAGGAGGTGACCACTTGGCGAGGCAGACCTCTCCTGACCTGCCCACTGCTCCCCTCAGCAGTGTACTTTGTCAATCGGCCCGTAGGTTTGTCACCACTCTGTCTGGTGAATCCTCTCACTGTCCCTTCTCCTCTGGCTCTGTATGCATAAGTAAATAAATCTTTTTTTTTTTTTTAAAGAGGGGGTGGAGGGAAATGCACTGGACTATGGTGATGACACATGGGTGATTTGGTGATGGGAAACCCAAGGGGATTGCAACTGAGATGGGAAAATGCACAAAAATATGTAAAAATAAACCAATATAATAATAAAAAATAACAAATAAAAGAAACAAAAAAAGAGGGGCACTGGGTTTGCAAACCACTTAGCAACATTGTTTTCTCTTTCTGCCATTCTCACTTTCCTTGATCACCAAATAGAAAAGGGAGACAAGCTAAGAAACTTTGCTGGTTGCTTCATGAAAGCTGATGATAACCCAGGTTATTAACCCCACTTACAGATGAGCAAGCAGGCTCAGAAGCTCAGTAAACTAGTCCAGCATCACACTGGGTGAAGGACCAAGATTCAAAGTTACGTGATTCTTACCCAGTTCATCTTTACCCTTCTATGCCTTGCTTGGCAGGTACATATTCTTTCTGACTAAGACTCACCCCATGTCCAACTCTTCCCCCTCTGTATTCTAAATTTCTTTTCTGAAGTTCAAGAAGACATGGATAGGATTTACTCCATAACACTGGGGTTACAATTTGTTCACCGGTCAACAGCTTCCCTGTGCTGTTAGCTTTTGCTTTGGTTGTCGTTGATGTTTGGCTACAGAAATTGTGGTGGCAATGGTATTAACAGCCAGCCTTTGCTTTTGCTAATGTCATCTGCAAGAGCACACAAACTGGAAAGAACCTAGATTTCACCTTCAAACTTTTGCAATTCATCCTATTCTAGCACTTCTAGCTGTGTGACTTTAGGTGAGATCCTTAACTTACCTAATCTTTAGCTTCCTCATCTAGAAGGAGGGATAATGACAAGCCATGGAGGCTTGTTATTAGGGGCTCAGAAAAAAAAAGACGGTGGGAATATTTAACACAGTTCCTGGCTTGATAAAACATGAGCTCCCTTTGCTGTATTCTAGCTCATCTGTACCCCAGAGGGGATCTAAGTCTGGAAAAAAAATTCACTGATCCTAAGTTTCTAGTGGGGTCACAGGGGAAGGCCTCAGCCCAGAGCCTCCTGCTCTCCTGGGCTCCCCTCTTACACATACCTGTCTTCATTCCTTCTTCCCCTTCACCAGTCCCCCACCACCCCCCACCATGACCGTTCTCCCGGTGGGGCTATGGGGCGGTGCGGCGATGGACCGGGCGGGCACAGAACAGGTGGGTGCAGGCTGGGTGTCCGGCGCTGGGACACAAGTGCTCTGTGTGTAGGGTGGGCGGAAGTCAGGGGTTTGATCTGAATTCTAAAGGGCGTTGTTCAGAGGCCCACAAAGGTCCCATTGTGCAGACACTGGGTATAAAGCAGCATATGACTCCCCAGCACCGGGCGGTGATGAATTAAGACGCAGGCGCGGACCCAGGGGCCACTCCCCCTGCACAGACATGAGACCATAGGGGACCTGTCTGGGTGGCCTCAGGGATAGGCGCTCCCCAAGGTAACGGGCTTTGTTGGGTCTGCCCCAGATCCACAGTTAAAAGAGCTGGAGGATGGGAGCTAAAGCGGATGGCTGATGGCAGAACTTTGAGGGGCCTGTCAAAGAAAGGGGTAGAAGAAGGAAAAACTCGTGGGACAAAAGCGAAGAAAAGGCTTGGGAAGGTCAAGTCCAGTGAGTGATTGAGAAGGAGGAGGAGGAGTGAGAAGAGGAGAAACTGGCAAGGGAGCTGGGTTGATGAGGAAAGCTGTGATTATCCTCCTTCCTTGCCTGTCACTGGCTCTTGGAAA
>NW_004567144.1:4658940-4687693 GCF_000260355.1 Condylura cristata
GGGGGGGTTGAAAGGCAGTGTTATGGTGCTTGGCTCTCTGCCCCAGCTTCCTGACAGCTTGCTTTGTGCCTCCTGTTTTGCAGGTGTGAATGAGGCAGGATGAACTGGACAGGTCTGTACACCTTGCTCAGTGGCGTAAACCGGCATTCTACTGCCATTGGACGGGTCTGGCTCTCAGTCATCTTCATCTTCAGAATCATGGTGCTGGTGGTGGCTGCTGAGAGTGTGTGGGGGGATGAGAAGTCTTCCTTCATCTGCAACACCCTCCAGCCAGGCTGCAACAGCGTCTGCTATGACCACTTTTTCCCCATTTCCCATGTGCGCCTGTGGTCTCTGCAGCTCATCTTGGTTTCCACCCCAGCTCTCCTCGTGGCCATGCATGTGGCTCACCAGCAGCACATAGAAAAGAAAATGCTGCGACTTGAAGGCCACGTGGACCCTCTCCAACTGGAGGAGGTGAAGAGGCACAAGGTCCACATCTCAGGGAGACTGTGGTGGACCTATGTCATCAGTGTGGTCTTTCGGCTGCTGTTCGAGGCCGTCTTCATGTACGTCTTTTATCTTTTGTACCCTGGCTACGCCATGGTGCGGCTGGTCAAGTGCGAGGCCTACCCTTGCCCCAACACAGTGGACTGCTTCGTGTCCCGCCCCACCGAGAAAACCGTCTTCACAGTCTTTATGCTGGCCACCTCCGGCATCTGCATCATCCTCAACGTGGCGGAGGTGGTGTACCTCATCATCCGGGCCTGTGCCCGCCGAGCCCAGCGCCGCTCCAATCCGCCCTCCCGCAAGGGTTCGGGCTTTGGCCACCGCCTCTCACCTGAATACAAGCAGAATGAGATCAACAAGCTGCTGAGCGAGCAGGATGGCTCCCTGAAGGACATACTGCGTCGCAGCCCTGGCTCCGGGGCCGGGCTGGCTGAGAAGAGTGACCGTTGCTCAGCCTGCTGATGCCACCTACCAGGCAACCCTCCCTCCCTCCCCCAGCCCTGCCCTGAGCCTGCCCCTCCTCCTGCCCTGCTGGTTGCACAGGCCTCTGCCTGCTAGGAGTTACTCTGACCAAACCTTCCTTCTAGCCCTGCTTCCCTTCCTCCCAGGGCTCTGCCTCAGGGGTTGAAGGGGTGCTAGGCTAGAGGCCACCCACACCAGCGCTCAAGGTTGTTGGGGGTGTGGGCAGCCCTTGTTCCCTGTACCCTCTCCTCTCCTCTCCTCCTTCTCCCAGGGACCACTGGGGACAAGAGAGGGGCTGTTCAGACAGCATCTCCAACTATAAAACTAATGTTAACCCCATGTTGTCAGATACCCTGTTTCTGGTGTCACATCGGGGGATGGATGTGGGCAAGTGGAGTCATGGGAGGGTGCTGTGGACTTGTGGGTGGAAAGGGGAGGGTGTCTGATCCAGAAAGGGAGGAATCGAGTTTACCCAAGAGTTTACCCAAAACAAGGGAAGGGAGGATCTGTGTGGGGTGGGGGAGTTAGGGAGGGAGCAGCAGGCAGATAAATTGGAGTGGGGTGGGTCAGGGCTGCCTTTGCCTCTAGTCCCCAAGGCCTCTCACTGCCTGGAATGTTACACATTAAACAGGATTTTACAGTAAAGGAGGAGATGGCTTGTGTGTTTGTCAAGTTCTTTCTCCTGCAACCTCTGACCTCCTCCTGGAGGAGATGGCCTTCGCTTTTTGCTGATCAAGAAAAGACTGGGCAAAAGAAATAGCAATCTGAGTAGCCAAAGCTGCAAATGAGGAACTGCTGCCTTCCGGGGCAGCTTTTCTCACCTGTTGTTTCCTTTGTGGGGTTTTGGATTGGGGGATCCCTCCCTTTTTAAATAATATATTGACTGTCATCTAATTCATAGATCCACTTCTGATTTTGTTTTTTTCAAGGATACAGTTTATTGAGCTTTTGGTAAGCATGTGTGCACTTTTCTAAACATGGCTACAATGTATTATAGAACACTGACATTACCTCAGAAAGTTACCTTGGATCCCTTACCTCTGCTATTACAGAGATCAAAGAGTGTCCACTTGCTCTGCAGAAAGAGGAAAGGATAGAGATATTTGGCAGCTCCCAGAGGGCAGCACACATTTCCTTGGCAAGGGCCCCCTCCTCGGTCCTACTGGGTGAAGTACTCCCCTTCCTTGAAATTTGGCATGCATTGAAACTGCTGCCCAAAAACAGCAGTTCAGGATTGCAAATACCTCTGACCTCCCTTTTCTCCAGATGTAGCCCCTAATCCTATCTTCCTGTCTGGTTTCCTTCCCTCATGAATCAATGCTTTCCCCCAGCCCCCAGACCTGTCTCCAGCACAGATCAAACATTTCATAGTGGCAGTTTCCTCGCCAGCTTCACAGCAGGTAGACTGATGGCCTCCTATCAGCTATGGGGGGCGGGGCGGAGGGGGAGTAAACTCCAGGATTGGAAACTGACAAAGCTGTCACTTATTAGCATTCCTTTCCCCAAGCCTCCTTTTCCTCTTGAGTAAACCAGGGCTGGCCCTAGCACACCTCCCTGCTCCTTTACCAATCCACTACTGGGATACCTCAGCCTTCCTCAGCATCATTGGGGGTTCCCCAACACAGAGTCACCTTCCCTGCCAACAATCCTCAGAGCAAAACTTTCCCCCCACACAGCCACAGCAAGTTTCTCTCCTCAGCTTTCCTACCTGGTCAAATAAAAAGTATTCCATGCTTTCCCAGAGCATGCTGATTCCTCATGGGGAGCAGATCAGGACAAAAAAAAAGAGAAAGGCATAATCTCATCATAATTGTCCTCTAGAAACAACCTTTGCTTTCCAGAAAAGTGTTTTTCCTTCCCACAAAAAGCATGGAAGTTTCCCTCATTCAAGGAAGGTTTTTCCGTTAGGAGAAAAAAAGGAGAGAGCAAGTATTTCTCCTCATCCCCCATTCAGCAATCCCTTAGAGAACTTCCCCTCCTCTCAAAAGAGACTCCTTTCCTGCAAGAAATTTTCTTCCTCTTTAGAAACATAACTCATCACAATCTATCAGAGGAGCGGTCCTCACCCGCTGATGGTGAGAGATACTCCTTTTCTTATTTGAAGTCCATCCCCCACCAACAACAAATACAGCCCATCTTCTCCCTGACCCTTTTAAAGGGCCATCCAGAGAAAGATCTTTTTAAAATTCCACCCTGTAAATTGGTGGTGGGAATTTTACAGGGACTATACCTAGAGAAGAGAAAGCATACATTGTACAAAAATGAAGAATGATATAAAATACATATAAATAAAATAAAAGTTCACCCTGCCTCTACAATGGTACCCTGTACCCTGCTCACTTGGAGAGATGCTAAATTCATCATCACCTCAGAAGTCTAGTTTGTATTCTCAAGATTCTACCAATTCTCCTTGGAAGGAGTTTCCAACTCCAAGCCAAAAGTTTTCTTCTCCAGGGGACACTGGTGGTGTAAAGCCAAAGACTTGTTTCAGGTGGTGCCCCCTGGAGGGGTTTGCTGGTGAGAATAGCCTGAAGGGAAATGTTTAAAAGTCTTGCATTTTGGGGTGAGGTGACAAATAAGAAATACAAGTGACTGCAGAAAGGGGCACAGATATTCATTCAGTCTTTGGGATTCAAGGTTTTGGGTGCATTGGCTTTTGGGATCAGTGGATTCTGGTCCCCTCCCCACTGATCTTGTAGAAGACTGTTGCGGGCCTCTGAGTGTGGAGACTCATAGCAGTCAACCTTGGAGAGGAAAAGTTCAGAGGATTTGCAATTAGTTGAGCGACTGAAACTGTTCCCAGTTTTGCTGCAGTTACAGCCTGGCACCTCACTGAGCTGCATGAGTGTGGCCATTTATTGTAGGGTCATTCAGCCATTGCAGCAGCTTTTTTGTGTTACTTGTCTGATGCTGCATGGGGGCATCCCTGAAGCTCCTGGAGTGTCTCCTTTTGCATCTTCTGTTGTTTTTCTGAGTTGGAACCTGGCCTAGAGTCTGGTGGCTGCTTGCTCCAGGTTGGCAGAGGCAGGAAGATACTATCTTGGACACCTGGCCTATTGTTTGAGAGATCAGCTCTGCATGCTCAGTGGTGGGAAGACGCCATTTTAGCTGTTTTTTGATTAGGACTGAAAATCACTGGACACTGCTTCAGATGAGGTAAAGGTCATTTTTTACCTCAGTAACTTTGTTTTTCCCTGGTTTGTTAAATAAATCCCATTGTTGCTGTTCTCTGAGCCTGAGTAGTCTTGCAATTGTGTGTGCTGGTGGAGAACTCAGACAGTGACCAGTAAACTCGTTGGGCAGTATCCCTGGCCAGTTTGGTGCCTCTTGCTGCCCTGTATGTATCAGTGGAACAATGATGCTACCAGACTAGTTATTAAATCCAAAGGGAGGACAGTTGTACTGGTGGCCTGTAAACCAGGTGGGAACAGGCCAAAGGAAACTTGAAAGGAGTTAATGTAACAGTGTTGAGTGAGGTGGATGTCTGACTATCCTCAGGACTGATTTCTTTATTCCAGTCTCTGTTGCAAGAACATAAGGAAGAAACAGTAAACACTCAATGTACTGAGTGACCGGGGTTGCCAAGAGTGCACTGAAATTAGGAGTCCTGGTTCTCTGGTTATCAGCTCTATCCCTTTGGACACATTCTCACCCTCTCAGTGTCTCAGTTTCTTCATCTGTAAATAAAAGGTTGGTAGTAACCTCTCTGCCTATTTTAAAGAGCTTTGGTGTGACTCAGAGAGTTTCGGTGTGACTCAAACAAGGTATTTCCAAAATCCTGTCATATATAAAGTCAGGTATCATATCATAAGCCCCAAGACTATGACCTTAAGGCATGCTAGAACTCCCAATGGGCCAGAAAGGAGTGAGGCTGTTCTACTAGGAAGGAAGTAGTACAAAGAACTCGGTGGTAATAGGTTTGATCATCCCAGGGAATGGACAGCAGTTCAAACAGCAATGTAAGAGATGTTGTGAACTTCTCTTGAGCATGATACATTTAAAGTTAGTACTTAAGGGGTCTGATTGGGGGAGTGGCCTAAAAGGCTTAGTCTCAGGAGATTCCTGTACACTGTCTATCATGGTATCGGCACTTTTATGGCTATTTATGGGTTTTTTTTTAGAGGCCTAGATACTAGAAGCTGGGGACAAAGGGACAGAGTTAGCTCCTGGATGAAGGGACTACATGAACGAAGAGAGTAGTTGAGGTCCCAGGCAGTTGAATTGGGGTTTCAAAGCAGGCTGTAGTATCCATAGAGAATTGGCATGGCAACCGTGAACTAATTCAGATGCCCAATCAGATAGCCTGCGTGCACTCAGTGGTGACTAGAGGGGAATGCTTGCTCCACTTACTGATTCCACAGTACTGAAGTGCCAGACCTAACCTATGGTGGGGCAAGGGCTAGAAAGCCCACAAAGCTGGGCTCCCTTTTCATTCTTGGAATAGGCCAAGCTGGACCTGCTGGGCCAGGTGGGGAAAGGATTGGAGCATTCCAGGGATAGAGAATAAAACAGACAGAAAACACACAGGATGTGATGTTGATTTCAGAGCCCCGCAAATCTGCTGTAGAGGACTCAAGGAGTGGAATTGTCAGAGGGGGAATGGGAAAGATAAACTATGACTAGCCTTGGATGGGCCTTGTATGCCACTATGAGGAGTTAAGGCTGTTCCGTCACTGTGAGTGGTGAAAACTAGTGAAGATATTGCACAGGGCTGTGCCACCTTCAGATCTGTGGTTTCAAAAGCTTGCTTTGACAGTTGCAGGGAGAATGGATTGGGGATGGGAAAAGATGAGAGGCAGAATGACCAGCTACAGAGCTGTTGCAATAGCCCAAATGGGATCTGTAAGGCCAGGACACAGAAAGAAGGAACAAGCAACATGAAGGGCTATGTCTTGCAACCATCCCAGGCCTGGTAGTTTCCCTGTCAGTTCTTGCAGATTCTGCAGTCCTCTAAGACACAGGCAGGCAGACAGGGACAGAGCAGGAGAGACTCCAATACAGATTACAGAACGGCAACTCCCCTGCCTCGCCATCTTACACTGTTAAGTGACCTTAGTCACACAACTGATACTCTGTTGCAAATGCAAGGCCCATCTGCTGTTTACCAGATGTCTGAATGGTGGAAAACATAGCACTTCAAGATATATGGGTTGTCTGTTGTGTGGAAGGCAAAAAATAGGCTGATTTACTCATTTTCCTCACAGACTTTTTGACTGTATTATCTGCAGCAGGACTTGTTTGAGGGGAGGAGCAATAGAGAAGCCAAAGACAATTTGTAGGTTTCCCTCCCCTTCCTTCAAGGCAGACTCCTAACCATTTAAGAATCAGATCAGATGTTATACCCTATGTGAATTCTTCCTCTCTCTTCTCCTTCTAGCCCCCAAACCCCTGAAAGAGAAAGTTTTCCTCATTCTGAATTCCCACAGTACATTGCAGTGTGTGTGAATTAGAGTGCTTATCACACTGTGCAATGACTTGCATAAACTTAACACACAGTAGGTGCTTAGTCTATCAAGTTAAGGGTAATCAGAAGGAGTATACAGACTCATGGGAAGGTTCAGTCTTGAAAAAGTAGTTGTTCAATGTGACAAGAGCTGAGAATTTATGAGATTGGGGGGTTGGAGTGCATAGTAGGAGATGAGACTAGCAAAGCAGGTTAGAACCAGTTTGTGAAGGGTCTCAGATAATGTGCATATAAGTTTGCCTAGGAGTTTGGACTCAGCAATCACATGTAGGAAAGTTTCTGACCTAACGTTAGGCAGCTGCTAGACTCACAAGCAAGCCTGTATTCATTATTACAGAGACAGTGCAACTTGAGAAGATCCAGGCCAACACAGAACTTTGCACAAGTAGATGCATGAAGGTTTTTTTTTTTTTTTTAAAGTTTTTTTTATTCATACAGAACTGGGGTACAGGCCAGGCCAGAGATGCAGAGGGTGAAAGGATTCACCAGAGACAGAGTGGGGAGCAGAACAGGCAAATCAACGAAGTACACTGCTGAGGGGAGCAGTGGGTGGGTCAGGAGAGGCCTGCCGCGCCATGTAGTCACCTCCGGGGCAGGCGGGAATGGAACTCATGCGGAAGTGGCTTTAGATTCTCAGTGCTGTGCTTTAACCCGCTGTGCCACTAGGGAGGGCCAGATGCATGAAGGTTTTGCTGAACTATTGAGAAGAGGGAAGTGTGATGTGACAGTGGACTTCAAGGACAAAGGGTAATTTACACAGAATGGTCACCAACCTCTCTCACTTCAACTGAAGCCTGTCTGAGAAGTCAGGATAGCACAGTGATTAAGAACATGACCCAGGCCCTCCGTGGGTTAAAGCAACTGGTTATGTTACAGGACAACCCAATGTAAACTGGGTTGCCTGTCTGTGGGTCCTCACCCATGTGCTTAAAATTCAATTGTACTGCAGGCACACACAAAAAAAGGTCAATAATGGGTTTATTTACAAAGGGGAAAGGAAAAGGTACAACCCAGGGAAAGAGAGAGAGATACAAGTTAACAGCAAGATACAAGATACATGCTACCAGCTCCGCTGACTTGGAACTCCAATAACACACTGAAAGCTCATCAAGAACCAAGAGACCAGCCACCAGCCCCTTGGTCCAGAGAGAGAGTACGTCTAACATGGCTCCCTTATATATCCCCAAAAGTCCCAGAATGCCTGCTTAGCTCTGCCTTTGGGTCCTCTCAGTCTTCCCCTTGGTATTGCTGGGAGTTGTAGTTTACTGGAGTATGGGATGGAGTCCTCAAAACTCTGTAGAGTTCCTTCAGGATGTTCTTTCCCAGTTAAAGCACAGCAGTATGAAGTTCTCCAGCCACTGTAGCACGAGTTTGATACTAGGCCAGAGAGGTGACCCACATGGTGTGGCAGGCCTCTCCTGTCTCACCAGTTGCTGCTCTCAGCAGTGTATTTCAGTAGATCTGCCTGTTCTGCTCCCCACTCTGTCTCTGGTGAAATCTCTCACCCCTTGTGCCTCTGGCCTGTACCCTAGTTCTTATATGCATAAATAAATCTTTTTTAAAAAAAAAAGAACATGACTCTCTCCCCATCTATATGACTTTAGGCAAGTTACTTGGCCACACTGTGCCTCAGTTTTCTCATCTGTAAAATAGAGATATGGACAGAACTGGCCCTCCCTGGTGATGCAGCGGGTTAAAGCATGGCTGCTTAGGTACAAGTTCGATCCCTGCCCCGGAGGTTATCCACATGGCACAATAGACTTTCCCTCTCTCTCCAGCTTGTTCCCCTTGTTACAGGGCAGGGAGAGAGGGGGACCACTGAACACCCAAACCTGCCTGCTCTAAATAGGTTCTGCCTTCTGCCACATCAAGATAAGACATAATAGCTTTAATGGAAAGGAACTTTAATACAATTAGTGTGCAATACAGAAAATACAAAAATATATTTTAAATCAAACACCCAAAGTTACCCATCCCCTCATTGATAAAAGTCAACCCAAAAGGGATTGGCCCAAAGCAAGGTCTGAAAGCCCGCCACAGGCCTAAAGCACCTTCTGGCCGGGACCCATGAAAAAGGGTCAGAAATGGCCAAACAAATCTGGGAGGAAAAGAGCAAAATCAGAATCAAGATAAACACTGCCATAGTGAACCTCCCCATGGGTCTCTCACCCATGTCTGTTTCAACCAGTCCAGGGCCAAGAAACAAGCACTGTTTCTTCACATGTCTATGCTCCATGGGACTTCCTCAGTCTCCTTCTGGCTCTCCATCCTGCTTCCTTCTACAGATTCCTTCTCTTCTCTGCTCAGCTCCACCCTCCTTCTGGGTGGGGCAGGGAACCTGGAACTTCCTGTTTTCCTGGGACCACCCTGTTACACCCTCAGCAGTGTCAGTCTGCCTGCTCTGCTCCCCACTTTACTCTGGTGAATCCTCTCACTGCCCCCCCCACCTCTGGCCTGTACCCCAGGTCTGTATGCATAAATAAATAAATCTTAGAAAAAAAAGAACAGAACCTATGTCACTGGGCCATAGTGAGAATTAAGTGTGTCAGTTACATATAAAACACTTAGAATAGTGCTTAGCCAGGGCCCTCCCTGGTGGTACAACAGGTTAAAGTGCAGCACTATGCAGCTATCACCAGCCACTGCACACAAGCTCAATCCCTGCCCAAGGAGCTGACCCACATGGCGCAGCAGACCTCTCCTGTCCCTTCTGCTGCTCCTCTCAGCAGTGTACTTCATTGTTCTGCCTGTTCTGCTCCCCACTCTGTCTCTGGTGAATCTTCTCACCCCCTGTACCTCTGGCCTGTACCCCCGTTCTTTATGCATAGACACACTTAATATTAAAAAAATATTTTAAAAATCAGCCAAGACTAAATTCTACACAAGTGTGTGCTGTTATTACTTCATCTATCTCTGCCATGCTCCAGCGGCACACTAACTCTGTCACCATCAAGTTACACTTCTGTCTCACCCAATTAACGTGTGCTCTTGAATGTGCAGTGTGTCATACTTAAGCAAGAAAGTCTGTATGTTTGCATGTATATGTCGTGATACATGCAACCATTTGTGTAAATGTGTAAGGATGGCTGTGAGGGGAGTAACTTCGTTCTGTGTATAATGGAAAACATTCAGCGTTTCCACTGTAATCTAGTCTGAACCTTTACTATCAGATTTAGAAATAACTTCAGTGGATGAGAGGAAAGGAGACTGTGTTTATGGAGCATCTAGTATGGACCAGATTTGGTGCTATATTAGGCCCTTCCGTACATAATCTCGATAGGGCAAGGTAGCTATTACTACCCCCATACTGACAGATGAGGATCCAAAGGAGGCACAGCTTAGAACTACCAAGCCAGAATTAAAATTCAGGACAATCCTAACTTAAAATCTGTGCCGTTTCCTCTATACCAAAGTACCTACCCCTTGCTGCCTTAGGAAGTATTTTTACAATATCGGGGTCAGGAGAATTCAAGATATGGTAAGATCCCAAAATCTGCTGGGAAATAAATACAAAATATGTTTTGGATAGCCCTAAGTTTAAGTGAGAGAAATGCAAAGTTTAAGAGGGGATTGCCTTTTGGTCAGTCAGGGAAACAGTCTGGAGCGGGTGGAGGAGAGTGGTTCTCCAGATCTCTGCCTGGAGCAGAATCCAGAAAATGCCCATCCCCAGGGAGATAGGGAGCCAGGGAGCCAGGGAGCCAGGCAATGTGAGGAGTGCTGGGAAGACAGGGAGCATAGGTATTCAGAACCCCTACGCTCAAACCCTTAAATCAAGAGAAGCTTTTGCAACTTTCCCCATTTTTCTCCCTTACCTTTAGGGATCTCCAGCACAGGCCTGGTCTTTTGGTTGTCTCCTCTTGCCCCAGTCTCCTCTCTAGCTTCCTTCAAGGGACATTCTTTCATTCCACCTTTACAGATAAACCTCAGAAGGCAGACACCTTGGATATGCCAACTCTATCTCATTCATATTGAAATGTAATCAGTTGACCTACAATGTCTAGTAATTCTGCTTTCCAAAGCTTTCTAAATCTTTCTCAAGTCCCTTTATCAGCATTTCAGTTGTGCTGCCTTCCTTCAGGCCTTGCAATTATCTCCTCACTGATATTACGGACAGTCAAAGCTAACAGATATTAAGCATTTGCTGTGTGTGCTGGGCACTGGAACAAACAGCATCTCCTTAACCTCATCGTTCACTGAGCCCCCCCCCCCCCATTTTATGAATAAAGAATCCAAAGTCTACATAGGTTAACTAAAGTGCCCAGGAAAGAAGGTGCTGAGTTGGGGGACTAGAACTTATGTCTGCTGGATATCCACGGCAGAGCATGCCAAAGCACAAAGACATTTCCGCACCATACTGTCTCCCTGAAGCAGGCCCCCTGGGTTTCTTTGGCCCCAGCCCTCCTCTACCTCACCCAGACATGCAGAAATCATCTTAAATCATGAAGCGTAGCCTGCTGATTCTTTGTGAAAATCCTTGAATGGCTTCCACTGCTTCAAGAATAAAGTCTGACAGTTCCTGCTGGAAAAGTTGTAGGCAAACTGAGACAGTTGGTCACCCTAGCAGGGCAGCGTGGCTTGGCATTCGATGCCTTTTCCAACCCTTCTCTATTTTTCCAGCAGTACCCCCCCCCCATCACTCCTGATCCATTTTACTGAGCTCTCCCCACCGGCTCTGCAGCCCTACCTCCTTCTCAAGGTACTCTGTTCTCCAAAAGCCCCAATCCTTTGTGCACACTGATCCTCCACTTTTGCCTGACAAACTGCCCGCTCGCTCTTCACACAAACCTAGCTCCCAGGTCACATCTGTGGTCTTTCTGAATTTTCTGAGAGAAAGGGAGTAACATTACACTCTGCCCACATCACTAAATTGATTTCTGCGTCTTCCCCACAGTCACGACTAGGGTGAGGCAGTTCAGCACCTAAGTGACAAAATTTCAGGAGGCACCTGCTCTGTGGCTGCACAAATGCCAGCCCTGAACTTGCAGGACCCTGACAGCAAGTGTCTGCTTGCATCTCACACCCTAGTTGCCTTGACTATCCTGGCTCTTATCCCAGCCCTGGTCCTCTCTGACTAAGGGGCTTCTTAATAACAGACTCCAAGTTCTCACTCATCTTTGCATCCCTACCAACTAGCACAGAGTAGAAATCTACTTGAACAAAGGACATCAGAGTCATCTCTATTGCTACAGGGCATGGAGATAAGAGAACCAGTGGCTCTGGGCTCAGCAGTGCTGAGAATGAGAGAAGAGGAAGGAAAATATAATAGGCTTCATCTTGGCCTAGGATATGAGGAAGGTTTTCATCAGGTGGCCCAACCTGTAGCATCTGACAAATCTGGGGGCTTCTCCTATCTCTCGGACTGTTTCTGTCAATTTTTTCATTGGCTAACTGGAGATATTCTCAAGGCACTATTTCTTATTATCTTCTCTCCTCACTCTATTTTTCCCCTGAGTGATCTTGTCTACTCCCAGAACTTCAGCTAGGAGCTCTTTACAAATGACTTTTAAATTGACACCTCATGCATTATGCTAAGTGAAACAAGTCAGACAGAAAGATAGCACTTGTAGGACGAATATTAAAAAACTGGACTCATGGAAAACAGCTAGGAGAATGGTGGTTACCAGGGGCTGTGTGAACTTGGGAGCTATTGGTCTAACGGAGCAAACTTCCAGCTGTAAAATGAATACATTATGAGGATCCAATGTATCACATGGTGACTCTAGTCAGCAATACCACATTTTATACCTGGAAGCTGCTAAGAGAGTACATCTTAAATGCTTTCACCACAACAAAGAAAAGTAAGTATGAAAGTATGGAGGTGTTACCTAATGCTCTGGTAGTAATCATTTTGCAATATAAGTGTATCAAACCAACACCTTATACAATCCTTAGACTTGGTATGGTCTAAGCTCACACTTGGATATGCCAGTTGTATATCTCATTAAAGGTGAAAAAAGTAGATATTGCTCTTTTAAGTCTCAGACCCATATTTCCACCCACCTAGTGTATATGGTAACAACTAACAGTGATATTGTTCTTTCAGACTCACTTTTGCATCTTACCTTTGCAAGACTTCTGTGAAAAAGTCAGGGCAGAATATAAATGCATTTTTCAGGTGACACTCAAAAAGGTAGGCTTGTCCAAGTTTTAGTGTCAGAGCCCTATAATTAGAAACTCAAATTTGGGGGTTCTTTCTGTAAGCCATGTTGCTTGGCCCACATCTTGTGTGTTTCAGTGGAGTCTCCATGGATGATCAAAACCATAATCTACTACCAATCTCCCCATAGCACGCCACCTCCCCACCAAAACAAACAACAAAAAGTATCTTGGCGTCACACTCTCCCAATCATGCTGGAGTCTTACCTCTCCTCCAGGTTCGACGGGCTTCACCTTCTAAGTGTCTGGGACTTACTTGGAATCCATCCTTTTTTCCTTTTCCATTCCCACAGCCTCCACTGATGTCCATAGTCACGTTCCTTTTACTGATCACCTGGCCTTCTGAATTGCCCCCCTCACCTTCATCTTCCATATTGTTCTAGGGATTGTCCCCCTGAAGAAACAGATCTGATCCTGTCATTCCTAAATTGGAAAAATCTCAACCACCTCCATGCCTTTCTGGTCCCCTAACTACTCCCACATACTCTGAGACCTAGGTCAAATGCCAGCTCCCCCAGTGAGCTCACAGCCTCCCTATACATCCCTCTTCTCTCCTGCAGAACCAGGTATTTATTACATTCTGCCCGTCTTAGGACTAATTGGGCACTGGCATGTCTTCTTCTAGCCTGGAGTCTGTTGGGGATAGGATCCTCATCTAATTAATCTTTGTCTCCTCTGAAGCATGTAATCTAGGCCTTTAATGGCTGGCTGTTGAAGAACCTTTCCCGTAAGTGTTTGGAAACTTGTTTAAAAAAAAAAAAAAAAGGACCATATCCTAGTAGGTTAGTTTAGAGAGGTGGGCAAAAATGATTCCCAAACCTGAGGTAAGCTGCCTTACTTCTCTACCCCTTGAGAGAGCTGGAGTTATTCAGCACCTCTCCTCAATATCCCTCACCTCTGCAAACACCACTCTCCCTCCCGCAGAGAAGGCAATAGACAATTTTAACTCTTTATTTGAAACAAACAATTTCAGAGACATAAGGTTAGTTGTGACAACAGCTTTTCACTACAACACAAGGGCGGGCATGGCTCACTGAAGGTAACAGGCCAGGCACCTCAGAACAATATATACAATTTAAACAGTGGCTAAACTGATGACAGTTATAAAAACACAAAAAGGGGCTGGGGAACAGCAAAGCCAACAGGGGAAGAACTGGGTACCCCCTTTGCTGGACACTGTACTTTCTGGAAGTACAAAGGCAAGATGGGGAAGACAGAAGCTGCAGGCAGTCGGGCAGGACTACCCACAGCTCCTTACCATCCTTCACCACAGACCCCATCCTGCATGACCAAGGGCCCCCACAGGCTTGGCCTGGCTCTTATAATAGGGGAAGAACAAGAGTGGGGAACCCAGCCCCAACCCAAGTCAGAAGGTAGTTCTTGCCTTGGGAAGTCTGTCCACTGAACTAAAGGGAGGCAGTTACAGAAGGGGGCTAAGCATGTTGACACCATGGCTCATGCCAACCTAAGATGGCAGAGAGAGCAAAACACATAAACCAAGGGGACAGGAATCTGCTCCTGGTACGTTAAGGGTCATTCTCTGCTTCTGAGGAAAAACAAAGCATTTGGAAGATATTTAATTGCAGCACCAAGAGTTGGTGCCTGCAGGAGCAGGGAGGGGAGACAAGGTAGTGAGGGGGTTCCAACCACCAGTTATCTCACAGGAGGGGAAGAGTGCCTATGCTCTGTGTTTTGAAAGGTAAATGGTCCCCTCGTTACTTTCAGAGTTTCTTTCATGTCTTTCATACAAGACCCTTTCATGTGGTACTAGGGGAAGAGGAGAGAAGGGAGTGGACACAGGGCAGAGAAGGCAGCCGGGTTCTTCCCTTGGCTACACCTAGGAACAAGGGGCTTTCCCTGCATGGAATGGGTCAGGAAGCCCAAAGTCAACAGGATCACCAGAGCTATTAATGCTCCACCCAGAGTCTGGCCCCAGGAGAAGGGGTTTACTCTGAAGCGTAAAGAAAATGGCCTTATTGGGTTTTGCCCATCACCGGGAGACCAGCCCCTTGAGCAGAGAGGACTGAGGCCCCGTGGATGTCAAGTGGTATGGAAGAAGGTAAAAGCCAAAGGTTCCTAGGGATGGCAGGGAATGGATGAGTAGAAAAGGGCAGTCAGGGCCCTTCAGAATGAGTAGCATTGGTTCCTGGGCAGTCGCCCTGTGCGGCACGGCCACAGACAGACACTGGTATGAAAGATGGACATGGACGGCAGTGGGCTCAGTCCAGGTCTTCCTCCCCAGGACGACCCAGCTCCTCATAAATCTCCCGCACAGCCAGAATACGATTGAGCATGCTCTCCAACATGCTGCGGTCCATGGGGATCACGGAATACCAGAGAGGTGACTCGGCAATGCAGGACCGCTCGGGTTGCAGGTAGAACACATCGTTGCGAGTCCGGAGGCTTTCGGGACTGCAATGGTGGGGAGAGGGGTGGTGGCGTGCGGAGGTGGTAGGGCAGAGATCAGAACCAAGGCACAATGGAGCCCTTGGTGCCCCATGCTCATGTCATTCCTACAAACCCAGCAACTCACCATTTTGAGAGATAAAATTCATAGAACTTGACAGGGCAGCGGAGGGGATTCATACGGTTCTCACGCTGCTCTAAGATAGGGGCTTCATCTTCTCGCTTCCGTTTCCCAGGACCCGTGTCTGTGGAGGAGGCAAATGACCCAGACTCATTAAGAGAGCAGTCTCAATGCCCAAGCACACATTCTAGGGCACAGGGGGAAGACCTGTGTCATCAAGGGAAAGGGAAAAGAAACAGCTAGTGCCCCCCATGCCAGCTAAGTGCCCCGTGGGGGTGCTGCCCTGCAGCCTTCCCTTGTTATCACTGCTAAAGTCTCTCTTTGTGATCACCCCCAAGAGGTGACCCCAGAAGTGATACATACAAAGGGACAGGACAGTTCCTAAGGAAAGGTTGGGCTTGCCTTCCAGAACCGAGAAACACTGCTGGTCCCAGTCCCCTTACTACCAAGTCAGTGCAGGTTAAGGCTGCTCAGATCCCGGGAAGGGAACTTGGGAACCTCCCCCAGATAGGACAGGATGCCAGGGCCAGAATGGAAACCTAGGTGCAACTCCTGTTACAACGACTAACAAAGAATCATTCACTGTCAATTCTCTCCAACAGGTAAACACACCCAACAGCTTCCTATCTGTCCATCACCCCCTAACCAATATAGGCAAGCAAGCAAGTGAACTGCCTTGAAATGAGGAAAAGCCAGAAATGGGGAGCAAAGATTACATCCTATTGATGCAACAACCACTGCCCATCAGACTGAAGGACTGGCTGACTTTACTTGTCCCACAAACTCAGGAATGGAAGGGCAGGGAAGCCTGTGGCAAAGGAGAGGGTCCACCTGGCAATTACGGTGGATTGTGGAAGGGGAAAGCAGAAAGGGGGGAGGCTGAAAGTGGGGGATGGCTTCATACCTCGCCCTTTCCTCTGGCGGACTGGGGCATAGTAGCGGATGCTCACTACCTTGGTGGTGCCCCGAGGGGTGGTACATTTGCGGGACTGCCGCACCACGTTGGTGAAGGAGAGCTGCATGTGTTCCTCAGCTGTCTGCAGCCCAAAAAACTTAGTGTTGAAGAACATGAGTGTGTTGAGAAGGACAAAGGGCGAGTAGACCCCCAGCTGCTTACACTCCCAGAGGTGCTCTTCCTCCACTCGGGAGAATACAGTATCTGCAACAGTCAAGGGGGAGATGCTAGTCAGGAGTAAGCAACTACCTGAACCAACCACTTTGGATCCCAGCACCCTGCTCAGGGTCACTTACTCCAGCATGCTTGTTCCAGAAATGACCAGATATATGCAACCCCAATGCTGTGCCATACTCACACACAAGGACTGTGAGGTTTTATTTTTTATAGTTTGCGTTGATAGCTTCTCTCCTCACTCCCAAGTTATAGGCAGGTAGGTAGGAGTCCTATGACTTCTTCCTCTCTTTCTTCACCGCCACCCAAACCCAGGCCCCCTCTTTTTGGTCCCAAAGATAATCCTTCAGATCTCAGTCTTAAGCTTCATCTCATATTCAAGGACAGAGACTCCTGCTCCTCTCGCCCTAAACCCTGAGGCACCAGCTATGTGCCCCTGCCCTCCACCTGTCTGGGGAGAGAAGCAGACCAAACAACCCAGGACTCTTGGAAAGGTCTATCAGGAGAATGGAAGTAAGGGCATAGGGGTTGAGTCCCTGACCCTTACTGTTGGGGAGGAGTGTGGGCTGCCAGGTACTCAGAGACTTGTTGAGCTCTTGAACGAAAGTCAGGTAGTAAAGGTCCGTGAAAATGTTCACCATTCGGTTATTTTCCAGCAAGTACTGGAGAAGGAAAAACAGACACACATAAGCCTAGACTCCAGGTCCTAGAGGAGTGGCAATGATGCTGTAGGCCCCAGACATGGCAACCTTAATAACTAGGAGACGACAGGAACTGGTTGCTCAATTAGATGACCCAGAGTGCTTTTCCTGGGTGAACCTCCACATCTACAGCCCCAAGGCCTTGCTGGAAGAGGAGGAGGTTAGAAGAAACGTGTCACAACTGGTTCTTCACAAGCCCAGAAACCCAGATCAAGTAACACTAATCTCTCCCAGTAGGAACTGGACACTGCCCTGCCATCCAAAGCACCCCATTCTACCCATCTCTCCCATTCCCAGAATAGGTTTGTGGGTCACCAGGGGACCTGGAGAGCAATGAAGACCGTTCCTTGGCCAACAGTCCCAGAAAGCAGCTTTGATTTCAGGAGAGTACTGACAGAGCTTAGTGTGTTTAGAGGAGGTGAAAGGCGAGCCGCCTACTTGAGGTAGGAAACAAGATGAGGAATAGAGTGGGACAAAGTCACTGCTAGGGGGGCCCTGCCTTCTGTGCGCAGAGTGACAGCAAGTGAGGCAGAGTACAAGTGGTACCTGTTGGATGCCAAGACACAGATAGTAGATACTATCAGGTTCATATCGTTCACCGTTAGGTCGGGTGATTTCTCTCACAAACTGGGCCAGACCATAGTTGAGCTCAGCAGCCGAGCAGGCCAGTATATCCTCTTTGATACGCATAGGTTTGGCTGCAGTGAGATAGAGTGGAGGTGGATAGGATTAAAAAAACTCCATATGGAGACTCTCCTCTAGTTCCACCACGAACCTCTTCATCCCTTAGTCATGTCTAGCTCCAGAACAAACACACCAATGACAAGCCCTCAGCCTTGAAGCCTACAAGACCTCTCCCCCTTCTATAACTCCCCTCCATCTCCACAGGGCACCCCTATCGCTCGGGGAAATTGCCAGCTGAATCAGTCGTCTCCCTTCTCATTGTCCTCTCTACCTCCCTGCCCCACCTCTGACCCCCTTCTTCCCCCTCAGTACTTACGACCAAAGCGCAGCTCATCACCCTTGCTCGTTTCTCCATTGGCATATTTTGACTGCACCCAACACTTCCAAGCATTGACACCATAGGAATAGTTGAGTCCAGTACAACTAGGCTGGCTACTCATGGAGTCCCGGGAACAACTCTCTGAAAGCACCAGTCGCTTTTGACCCTAGAAGAGAAGGAAAAAAAGTGCGGGGGAGGTGAAGGTAAGGCCAGGGGCCCCACAGAAGCTAATCAGGACAATGTGTACCATTGCCAGGGGGACTGATGTCAGAACACAACAATCTTCCACAGCACAGAGCCCCAGAACAGCTTGAATGACCTTGTGAACTAAGAGGGCAAAGTGTGGCTGTATCTCAGTACTCACAGTGGTAGGGAAAGGCATTGAATGGGATGAAATGAAGGCCGCTGACTTAACTAGAGAGCTGAGAGTTTCCCCCGCCCCCTCAGTTTGAGCCTCCATCCCTCTTCTGTAGATACAACAGCTTCCACGCTCACCTTCCTCATGGTCCGGGGAAGGTCTTGCTCAGTAGACACATCCTCAGGCCCTACTAGGCCACAATCAAAGAGGAAGTCTACACTGGGGTTAATGTCCAAAGGATCTGTGAAAGGGGAAAGGAAGAGGAGATACATATGTTCAGATCTTAGACCTGCAGTCCTCCCCCAGCCCAGTCTACTGCCCTCTTAACCGAAGCAGGGCCTCGTAGGCAGCACACTGTAATCAGTAGGGGCCAGCAGTGCTCTACCAAGAACATGCTCAGAGGCACAAAATAAAAAATTGCAAGAATATTCTTAACACTACTGCACTGTATCTTTAAGAATGGTCAATGTCCTGTTATGTGTTTCTTGCTACAATGAAAACTTTGAAGAAAACAAGATTCTGCTCTGGAATAGTGCACCCGTCCTGACACCTCTGGAACTACTCCCTCTGAGAGCCTCTGTCACAGGGCCACAGGCAATGTATTTCCATTTCTTTTCTCTTCCTTTCTTTTCTTTTAACAAATTCTTTGTCTAATGGTACCCAAGCTACAGTACCAGTGGGCATGCCTGAAACCCTACTCACTCTTGGGAAAGTCTGCCTCCAAATCTTGTCCCGGCTCGTCCAAAACATTGGCCATCTTGACAGCCATGGCCAGGACATCATCTCGAGCTGGCCCAAACAAGTCACAGTCTTCCAGAAGCCCCTCTGCACTCTGGTTGCTCACAAGATCTGAGAGGCAGAGAAGTTGGCTTGGTCACCGCAGCGCCTGCCTAGTGCCATCACAAGCTTTCAGAGGCTGATCCCAGTTAGCCCCCCAGCCCGCTAGGTATTGCGATCACCCCTCTCTGTCCCTTAAGCAGAGACAGACTGGTGGCACCCTAGCTCCCTCATCGCCGTTGTCCATGGCATACCACAAAGGTCAGATGAGGCCTTGTCTAACTCCTCAGCCTCTGCAATCATTTCTGCCATAGCCAGGATGTCAGCTTCCAAGGGGTTGGAAGGGATCTTCACCTTCAGCTCCTCAATGGTTTCCACAATCTTGTCTGTGCTCTCCAAGGTAGTGGGCAGGAACATGGGCACAGGCACCTGGAGGCACAAATGCCAATAAATGCCAAGACCAAACCAGCAGCTACAAAAGGATGACTGATGAGAGAGAGAAAAGGGGAGTACTGGGTTTCAATCCTGGAAGGGTAAAGGACACCACCACCAGGTAGGGCAGGGACACTTACCGGGATAGGCATTGAGAAAGGCACCGGGACTTTCTGGCAGTACAGATGCATAGGCACTGGCACAAAGATGGGCACTGGGATAGGCAGCACAATCACCTGCGGCTTCCACTCTTCTGCTTACAAGAAAAGGGTCTTTTCAGAGTCCTTGCTGACAGGTCACACCCAACACAGGACCTGTACTTGTTTATAACCCCTAGAACCTCAACATATGCTGTGGCACAAAACCATCCTTGAACCCAAGGTGAAGAGACAACTCTGTAACTCTAAGTTAACCATACGCATGACCCTTCAGCCACCTAAGAAATCCCAGGCACAGGGCCAGAGACCTAGGCCATGGAAGGCAGTCTGCGGTATCCAGGTACCCTAGCTCACCTGTCTGACTCCCTTTGGACTTCATTTCCACCTTGCAGGAAACCCCTCGATTCTGCATCAGTGGTTTACACATGGCAGCTTTGTTTTTGCGGGGCGTTGCTGGGGGCAGCGGGGGCGGAGGAGGTGTGGGAGCAGTAGGAGTTGATCGGGTCTTAGTAGGCACCTGCAGAAACAATGAACACCAGTGCAGCCAAATACCAGGCCCTCCTCTGAGACAGCCTTCCCTGGTCTTTGCCCTGACCTTGCCCAGATTCCCATTTTCCTCAGGGGTCTTCACTGTGTTGCTGTTTTCCACTTTGGTTTGAGAGGGTGTCTGGGGTTTCGGCTCAGGAGACTGACCTGTAGGTCAAAACAAATGAATGCTTTCATCTGAGGAATAAGCTCTCCAGTTCCCTTTCCCTTGTCGCAGAACTACACGGGCCAGCGGGTACACAAAATGGTGGTACAGAATCTAGAATTTCCATTCCTCATTGCCCTGGTTAGCCTTCTCTAGGCCTCAGCAGCAGTGACCAAGAAGATCCTTTCCTTCGCTCCTGGATGCCAAGAAGACTGAAAACCAGTAACCCATAGATGGCCTTCAGGAGTCTGGTGTCCCTGGAACAGTGTAGAGGCTAACATTGTGGAAACAGTAACATTCTTCAGCTTTAATAAAGGGAGAGTTTATGATAATACTTCCTTTTCTCTGAAAACTAACCAGAGCCCCTACATGTCCCATCCTGCCTGGGTAGGTATCCACTCCCAAAAAACACTCCAGTAGAATCTAACTCTAAGAACCTTCAAACCAGCCTCCCCTCGAGCACCTGCATGGTCCAGAAGTTACAAGAGGACACATCTCTGGGAGCTCTGGCCAGGGATAAGGTGAAAGCAAGAGAGGGAGGAGAGAGGCGCTGGGTCCAGGGTTCGCAGGATCTGGGCCAGTCTGAACAGAGTGTGCCAGGACTCACTGTTCAGGAGACTCTCAGGTCCACTCTGAGTATCCAAGTTGGGCTGGTTCTGCTGGCTGTAGAAGCGCAGCAGACACTGTTGGTTGCAGAAATGACGGATCTGCCCACGCCAGTGGATGGTCTCCAGCAGCTTCCCCTGGCGCTTACAGGCATGGCATCGGGCAGCCTGAGGGTGTCAAAGAATGGTCAGGCCTCCCTCCCTAAATTGTGCTGGGCCCTTTGCTCTGGGATGAGCCAGCCACACTGTTCCCTGGGAGACTGGGCCTGTTGGAGTGCCCTCCCCACACCCTGACCCAGCACTCTGCTGTGCTCTCTCCTTTCTGACACACTGCCCCTTACCTTGCAGTACCACAGCAGGTACTTGCTCTTGCAGTCCTCACTGCAGAAGTCCCAGGTGCTGCCATCCAGCTGCTCAGTGACTCCACGCTGGCAGGTCTGGGAGCAGTAAGTACAAGTGATACAACACAAGCCCAGTTTCTTAGTGAAGTCCTGTTTGTACAGCAGCACGCAGCCTGGAAGAGGGCAAGAGAGAAAAGCATCCAGAGATAGAAGTCTGCGTAGGCAGAAGACTCAACCTTTTCAAGACAGTTAGCGTGAATCCTCTCTAGGACAGCGCACACGCCCAAAGCCCAAGGATGGGTGAAGGCTGAATGCCCTGAGCAGAAGGCGCCTGCCCCACAAGGGACTGGGGTCCCAAGCCTTCATCATTCCTTGGTCATCCTCCCCAGCTACAAGGCACGGGATTTTCTGCCTCATCCCCATTCCCTTACCTTCACTGCAGAAGCTCTTCTCCACCCCGCTAAACCGGAGTTTCTCATGCAGGAGTTTCTCCTGCCGGCAGTGCTCACACTGGGATACCACACCCCGGAGTCGCTTGAAGTCCTCGCAGCAATCTCGGCAACAGAACTGGAACACCTGGTCCTGGGGTTGAGGGGGGGGGTGCACAGGACGGGGAGAGGACAGAACTGTGACATCTAGACCTGGCGAGAGCCAAGTGGAAGAGCCCCTTTAGCCAGAAATCAGACTGTGTGGCAAGATGTGGGTGGGGCTGGGCGGGGGTCTTACCTGCCAGTCCAAGACCTCAGGCTTGCCACTGAAGAGGCTGTGGCAGTAGTGACAGCTCAGGTGAATGCCCCCTTCAGGGCTTGTGCGCTGGAGGGAAGGAAGACAAGTAAGGGAGGGGCGAGATGTGTGTGGTAGTGGGGGGGAAGGGAAGCCAGGTTGGTTCTTTGCTTTTCCCAGAAGTACCTACCCCAATTCCCATACCCTCTCTATGTCGCCACACCCTTTCTCCCAGGTCCAGGGTCTGGAGTACCTGGAACTTGGTCCAGCAGCTGGGGCTGCAGAATTGGTAGACTGTGCGATCAACCTTGTTGTAGTAACAGGGGTCAGAGAGGCTGCGGCGGCAGAAGCTGCAGGGTCGGGGAGGGCCTGGGGCATAGAGAGAAAGGGAGAAAGAAAGAAAGAAAGAGAAAGAGAAAACAAGAGAGAGAGAGAGAGAAAGAGAGAGAGAGAGAAAGAGAGAGAGAGAGCACACAGAAGGTGTAAGGCAGTGCAGAGATGGAACAGGAAATCCACGGGAAGATGTTGTCGGGGCTGAGGTCAGGCAGCAGGGGTTACTTTAGAAGGGGGAGTATGGGAGGCAGAAGGAAGGCCAGCAGGGGTCTCAGAGAAGAGGGCTTTGCACCTACCAGTGAGCCCTGCCTGCTTCACTTTGTAAGAGGTGGTACAGCACAGGGAACAGAACAAGCTGGTCTTGCCATTACGATCCACATGTGATAGCATCTCAAAGTTCTTACACAGGGTCTTGCACCAGACACATGGGTACACACGTGTGTTTTTCTGTGAGGATGGGGAAGGAGAGGCTGAGGCTGGGTTTGTCCCTTCACTTTTATTTTTTAAATTTTTAAAACATGAAATATTTCAGGCATACAAAAAAGTATAGATGATGATATAACAAAGACCTGTGTATCCACCAGCCAGCTTCAAAAATAAAACATAACAGATACAATTGAAACCCCCTTTATTTGTTTTATTCCTCCCATCCCTCGACCCATCAGGCACCTTTATTTATCACCCAAAGACCACACCCCCTTCCAGAGCCCTCTAACGCACTACTCCCTCGGCCCCACCTTCTTGTATGCCCCCAAGCAGGTTGTGTTGCAGAACCGCTTTTGTTGGCCCTCATGGAAGAGGAGCTCGGGGCCAGGGCTCCCGGTCTTGGTGTAGATGTAAGCCCCGCACTGGTCACAACAGTTGGTTTTCAGTCCCTTGTTGGCCCGGAATTTGGAGAAGCAAGAATCGCTGCAGAGCCGGTGCACCACGCTGCCATTGCTGACCTCATGCAGGACCTGCCACACACACACACCCTGAGCGGGGGCCTGGCCAACCACCACCCACCCAGATGCAGGGGCAGCCCACCCCACCTCACCCTAGACCTTCACAGCAGACAGTAGGCCCAGGGACCCCCCAACCTGCACGTCAGGCTGCCGACTTGATGGTGAGGTCCTGGGAGGCAAGGCAGGCCAGCCGCATACATCCTGGAGAAGCTCTATCCTTGAATACGCTCCCTCATGGTGGCTGCCTTTCCTCCCCACTCCCCTCTTTCACAGGGCCTGAGCCCTGCATCCCCAGGATTACAGGGGCAGGTCAGGGCTGGCCAGGCTCTGTCACTCAGTCCCCATTCAGCTTCCTCACCTCTCCAGTCTTCTGGCATATGCTGCAGCGAGTGGCATCGGCGGGGTCCCCAGCCTGGGGGATTGGGCGCTGCTGCTGGGCTTCATAGAGAGAGAGGCAGACAGATGTGCAGAACTCATGGAAGGAGCCTCCAGAACCAGTCTGAGCCACAACCGAGTCCTTGGTGTTCCAGATCTCCCTGCAGATGGGAACAGGTTTGAAGGTCTACTCGACATACCGCCCTCTGGTTTCATCAGCTACCGCTCGCGCACACACATACACACAGATCGAAGAGCACAGAGCCAAACACTCTGAGACCCGCTACCTAAGTCCCCTCTCCTAACTCCACTCTGCTAGCTTCTTGCCAGCAGAAGTCTGTCTCAACCACTATTCCCACCCTGAAACCTGCCCTCACTGCACCCAGACATCCTCACGTACTTCTTGCAGAAGGTACAGGTCTTTTTGCCCGAGGGCTTCTTGGAGAAAGTGGTGAGACAGGATGAAGAGCAGAAGAGCTGAGGCAGCCCCTTGCGCTGATAGGCCGTCTGCCCCTTCTGCAGTGGTGTCCGACAATGTGCACAAGTCATCTTGGTGCCCACTGAAGAGCGCCCAGCCCTTTGTGCCACGCTTGAGCGTAGGGACATTCGAGGAGAGCGCCGGGGCCGGAAGGGCACAAAGTCCTCATCGTTGGGGTCGTCTACCATAGCATCAGAATCCTCATCTGACACTGGAACTGGGTTAGTAGAGGGGGTGGGGGATGGTGAGAAAAGGCTCCTAGGCTAGGTCTCCAGCCACCCCTGTAGGTAGCTCAGTTGATACTGGGTCCCCCTTGCATTGGTATCTTAAGCTACTGGTGTCACTATCCCTTAGTTATTGTGCAATCTCTGAGGAGGGGAAGGCTCTAAGTGAGAAGATTGGGGATAGGGATGGCAGAGCTGAAACCAGAAACTCCATTCTCACTGCCCTTGTTTTCAATTTCCCCCACTGCCCCTGGTTCCCATGCCAACCCACAGCAGGGATAGGCACTTCACTCTGCATAGTGAGGGGCTGCAGGAGCCTGCCACATCCCGCTCTGAGCTCTTGTCCACACCCAGAATGCCCAGGTCATACTTCCTCAAGTCCTACTCACTGCTCTCAGTGGAATCCACCACCTCAGGTTTGGGAGGTTCTACTCTCCGAACGCGTTCGCTTCTCTTCTGCACCTTGGAAACATGGGGAGGGAGGAAAGCTGACACCAGGGGCAGGCTAAAGGGTCAGCTGCACTAGTACAAGCTGGAGGGGGGTTAGACTGGAGAGGGAAAGGAGAATAGGGACCCTTAGCCCAGCCCTTTAGGAGGAGGGGAGAAAAGGAGAGTAGAATCTCTCTTTAAAGGAAGCAGTAGACACAAGAGCTCCCTCCTTCCTAACTCCCTACACACACATACACACACGCACCCTCCACCGAACAACATCTGGGAGGGGAAATGAAGGGTCTGTCCTTCCCAGAGCTATAGGGGGAACCAGACTCTTTCCAATCCCCTCCCCCTCACCCGCTCAGGCGGCTTCTCACTCGCCTTCCCAGTCAGGCCATCTCCTGCAAAGGAAGCAGAAAGCAGCCTAAATCTTCAGCCTGCTCTCACCATCCCCTCCCTGGCCCAACCCCCACCTCAATTCCTGGGGAAGAATCTACTCAAAACTGAAAGGGAAAACTTGAGTGCCTGTGGCTTCTTGGGGCCCCTCTCAGGGTTACCTCAAGCTCTGCACTAAGGGGTGGGGGTGGGGGGGAAGCACAGCTATTCTCCATGAGAAAAAAAAAAAAAAAACTACCCAACCTACCCTTCCCACCAGGTTTCTGTCCTAATCACTGGGAATTAAGGAAATATAGGTAATACACCTTTCGTGGAGAGTTTATAGTTTACCAACAGAAACAAATGCAATCACGCAAAGGGGAAAAGGAAATCCTAACGTATGGTTAAGTTCCCCTGAACTCAGGTGGTTATATAAGCCCTAAGACCCTGGTTACAAGTTGGGAGAGACACACCACTAGGCAGAACAGGGGAGAGGCAGAGGGGAGTAGCGAGAGCCTCTCAAGTCTACGTGGTCCCTATCACAGACACAGTCATAGGCCCTCGTTTCTACCATTCCCCAGTATCATTATGCTGTTGGTGGTTCCAGAACCTAGTTATCATTCATCAATCCCTGAAACCCCACTGTCACCTGCAACAATACAGCTGGAAAATTCTTAGAATCAAGAAGCCTGGTGCATGCCCTCCAAAATCCTGAAGGAAGGACCCCGGCACCAAAACCCCACTGGGATAAGGGAAATTAAACATCTCCCATGAAATCCACTCTTCCCAACCTACCCCTGCTTCCTCACTCCTATTCCTCTCCCTCGGTGCTACTTTCCTTAATCTTCTTCACCACACCCCCCACTCCTCCCTGCCAAACCCCCAACTCTTTCCCCACACATATCCGCACTCTTATCTTTCCGCCCCCACTCCACCCCTATTTCTTCCCCAGTAGACCCTCCTTATCCCCACCCCTGCCCCAGTCTTCATTCTCCAGCTGATTAGGCAACCTACCTGGCAAGGAAGGGTGTGCAGGGGGGCTAGGGCCCCCGGGTTTGGTCTGAGAACTGTTGATTCCATCCCCCAGAGTTTCTCCCACTGAAGGGCTGGGGGGTCCATTTGGGCTCTGTGGCTGCCCTTGGGGAAGCTCCTCCTCCTGCCCAGGAGATCCCCTTCTCCCTGTAGCTATGGAGGTGGTCTCTTCCTCTTCAATATGGGAGGACTGCAGGGTTATTGGAGAATCTGGAGCTAAAGGCTCTAGTAGCCCCTCTGGTGTAGAGGGATTGGCTGCCCCAGCCCCTGGATCAGGTGGCAACAACTCAGGGGTCTGGCCCCCTGGTCCAGGCTCTAAGGTTTGATCTCCTGCATCCCACGCAAGGGTCCCCTCGGGACCATGGTCCCCCTCTGGGGGGGAGGGGGCTTTATACAGCAGCCCCCCCAGCCCCAGCAGCTCAGTGGCTCCATCCAGGACTCCAGGGTCTTTTTCCAGGCCAGCAGGGGTATCGAGCAGGTCCAGAGCTCCCGAGGATGGAGAAGGGCCAGGGGGGGCCCATCCTCGAGTTGGGGCAGTCTGGGATTCCAGTAGATCCTCTCCAAATTCCATGTCTACTGGAAGGTCTCCAGCCAGGGGCTTCTCTGGCAGGGTCAATGGGTCAAACGGACTGGGGAAATCACTGGGGTCCATGAGGTTGACTGGATATTGGGCTGTAGATTAGGGGTAGAAGAGGAGGCAGAGGAGACGGTCTTCGCCAGAATTCCTTCTTATATAGGCTCTGGGACACACCCCATGATCCACTTGGATTCTCATGAACAGCCCCCACCACAACCGACTAGCATTTCCACGGGCTTTAGTCCAATGACCACTCCCCCCCAATACAGCGCCCCCTGTGGGGAGAGGCGTTCCCCAGCCTGGCTCTGTGCCCACTCTCGCCAAGCAGTCCTTCCACCCGCCTGCCCCCGCCACCCCACTGCAAGTCCTAGTTCCCCTCCCCCCCTACCTTTCACCCCCCAACTCCGGCTGAAAGCCCCCTTAAGAGTCTCCTAGGACCGTAGCCCGCAGGAGCCTTTCCCGCCCCCGCGATCTCAGTTTCTACACCTTCCCCACTCTCCTAGAGCCCCCCAGCCCCCCAGTCTTTACCCACCCTGTCTGGCCCCACCCCCCCTCCCCGCGTTGCATGGTCCGCCCTCAGCCCTTCCCTCGCCCCCACAAACTGGCCTTCCTAATCCCTCTCCCCCCAGTTACCTTTCAGGGTCACCCACTTCCTCAGCCCTGTACCCCTTTCCTATTGCTCCCCCAGTCTTCCTTCTCCTGTTGCCCACCCCCAACCTCAGGCATTTACAGGAAGACATTTTGGAGCTACGATCTTTCCTTAGACCCCCCCTCCTCCCGACTACTGCGAGATCCAGCCTGCAGGTTCGGTTCGGCTTGATCAGGCCCGACCCCTACCTGCGGCAGGGTTAGTGTACCGGCTACAAGCCTAGAACTGCAGACAGCGACGGCCCCGCGCTCCTTCTCCACCTCCCTCCCTAGCAGCCGGGACAGGGGTCGCGGCCCCTTTAAATGGCAGCGCCGCTCACAGCGCCCAGCGCTCTGCACCAGGCGGGCGGGCGGCGCCAGCAAACAACCCTATTGGCTGGCTCGAGGAGGGGGCTCGCGAGACAGCACCGGCCCCCGGCGCGAGACTCCCAGCCCAGTGGCCGCCTGGAAATTGCGGAATGGAGCACAGTTGTTGGAGATGGAGCTCGAGCCCCCGCCCGGGGCCCCGTTAGTTGAGAAGGCAAAGATAGCCTCTGGAGCTTTGAAGCCCTCCCCCGCCCGGGAAAGGGGGTGCCCCTTTCCACCAAAGGGCCTAGTACGCTAGCCCACAAAAAAACATCTACGCACCTGCTTCCCTTACCTGGCTCCAGTCTGGCACCCCCACCCCCGTCACACCCGTGCCCGCCCTACCTCCAGGAGCCCACTCTACCCGTGATCCCCTCCTCTCATTCAAATGGTTCCCGGTCCCCTCCCCCTCCCCGTGTCTCTCTTCGCTTCCCACTCGTGTTCAACCCTCCTCCCCCCGCATCCGCCCCCCTCAACAGTCCCTACCTACGCCATGCAGCAGGCGCCTGCCAAGATTACCCTCCCCCCAACTCCACCTCTCTGGGGGCCCGCCCCCTGGGTGACTGCTGGGGTAATGAGTGACAGCGGAGGGGGGTGAAAGGCTGGGACTCAGCCCTTACTTGCCCCTCCTCCCCTTGTCTGCAGCCTGGGGTGGGGGGCTAACCATTCTAAGAGTCACAGTTGTGGGGTGCATTAAGCTTGGTCTCTAGCACCAGGCACCCAGGACGGGTTAAATCGCTCTGGCTCAGTGACAACGCCTATGCAGTAACCGTTATTGCAATATAACCCTAAAACCAGGTCCAGCAAAGACCCCTCCCCTCACTCTTTCAATGGTCTTAGGGTAAGTTCTGGGATCTTCTCCCTGAGTCTTCCTGCAGGAGTGCAGGAGCTCCGGGCGTTTTTTCTTGAGTAGTTTTCCTCATCAAGGCCGGTAGCGCGCGCTCTCTCTCTCTCTCTCTCTCTCTTCCTTTCTC
>NW_004567144.1:4687793-4690486 GCF_000260355.1 Condylura cristata
CTTCCCCCTTCTTCCATCCTCTTCTTCCTCCCACTCACCTCTCCTTCCCTCTCCCTCCTTTCTCCCCCTCCCTCCCCTCCTCCCACTCCTCTCCTCTCCTCCTCTCCCCCTCCCCTTTACTCCTTTCTCTTCCTCTTCCCCTCTCCTCCCCCGGGGGCCAGGGGCCGGGGGCCAGGGCAGGACTCTGGGGTTGCGCGCTCTGCCTCTCCTCTCCTCTCCTCTCCTCTCCTCCTCTCTTTACCTCCCTCCTGCCCTCTTCCTGGAAGGTCCTTGACATGGGGGTGGGGCTGAGGTTGAGGCTTAGAGAAGCGGTGTAGGGATAGAGGGCACTAGTATTAAGCCTACTGGCTTAGAGAAAAATGTGCGCCAGGATCCATTCCCAATCCTTATTATGTTTAGTGCACTTTATAATTTTCCTCCCCTCCCCACTTACCCCCTGCAACCCCTTAAGACTGAAGAGCATTTAGTTTATGAGATACTAGAGGAAGCTCAGGCTGGAAGGGAGTACCCCCACAGGCTTAGGAACAAGTCTAGGTGATGTCCAATGCCTGCTCTAGCCTGCCTCTTGGCTCTAGGCCTTTCTTCCCATACTAAGCCTCTCCTAGTTTCAGAGTCCTAGGAAGTTTTATCCTCCCTTGTCTCAGTCATTTTCCCAGAAACCTTATCCTTCCTAACTCCCCACATGGCCTTGAGGTTATCTTTGCTCTCTCTTATATACAGAGATAAAAGCAAAACTTTTTCCCTTTAAATTTCTCAAACCCAGCTTTCTCTTTATCTTAACTGGTATTCCGTGTACCCACCTCCCTCCTTCTGCTTATTTCTGTGTCCCTGTAACTCCTTTTGCACTTTCAACTTGTTCTGTCTCAGTTGTGTCACCTCTTGCTTTTGTATTTCCTGCCCTTCTCAACACATGCTTGGATCCTTGGCAGCTCTGGTTGTAGAGAATGCCTGGTTTCAGGAAGACAATCTAGGAGTTAATAATGTATTATTAATTCAGAGTAAGTATGGTGTTGTAAAAGTGTGTATGTTCTGCAGACAGGCCAGTATTCTAACTTAAACTCTGCCCACCCTTTTTTTTTTAGCCAGGACACATTGAATAAGTCAATTCTTAAGTCACTGAATCTTCATTTCTCATCTTTAAAGCAGATAAGAAAACAATCTAAGTGTTCAATTATAGGAGATAGTTTAAATCAATTTTGGTTATATTCATACAATGATGTAGTCATTAACAACGGTATTTTAAAAGATTAATGCAGAGCATAGAGGATTTTTTTTTTCAAGACAGTGCAACTATTTTGTAAGATCAGACAACAATAGATACATATTGTTAAACATTTGTTAAAACTCTTGGAGTGCACAGCAACACCAGTGAACCGTGTAAACTAAGGGCTAAGAGTAAGAACAATGTATCAATGTAGGTTATGGATTGTAACAAATGTATCAGTGGTTAGGAATATTAATGCAATAAATGTATCACTAGTCAGGGAACTTGAGGGGGAGGGCAGGAAGTGTATGGAAAAACTCTTTGTACTTTCAGTTCAGTTTTGCTGAAAAATTAAAACTCCAAGAGATAACATCTTTACGAAAATAACGATGAGCAAAAACGCTCCTGATATGATGTTACATTTTGTTAATGATTTATTTTATTACAAGAGGTGGCTTGTAGGCTAGATTTGGGGGTTTGGGGGCATGTGTGAGAGGATTCACCAGAGACAGAGTGTGTAGCAAAACAGGCAGATAAACTGAAATACACTGCTGAGGAGAGCAGTGTGTGAAATAGGGGATGTCTGCTGTGCCACGTGGATCAGCTTTGCAGTCAGGGATTGAACTTGTGATACAGTGGCTGCTGATAGCTTCATAGTAAAGAGACTTAACCCCTTGTACCACTAGGGATACCCTGATGTTACATTTTTTTAAAGGATTTAAAATATGATATTAACTTTGTAGAGAAATTCTAAATACAGCTATGCATGGAAAAAGACTGAAAGGAGATAATAGCACTTTATACAAATATTACTATGATTAAGTGAGATGTACACCTGTCTGGCATTGTAGCAGGTGCTTAATAGATACTGGTTACCATGGCTTCATATATGGTCTGAGACTGCATAACCTATAGCCTTTGTATCCTTAAAATATCTTCAGTTTTTTGTCTTTGACTAAGCCATGAATGCCAACAATTGGTAGGTTTGTGTATGTAATAGCCACAGATGAGAGGCTCTAATATAGAATAGCTGATATTGGGGGAGCAGATTGGGTAAGAGTGTGACCTTCAACTTAATGCTATCATTTTTTCAGCCTTGTTAGAGGCTTACTCCAATATACTAAACTCTGTTACTTGTTATTTATAAAGCTCTCCTAAAGGACTATAAGCACTATGTGTAAAAACTGGGTCTTCATGAAGACTCTTATTTTAATTGTGTGTATGTGTGTGTGTGTGTGTATTTCTGATTACAAAAATCAGAGTAAATATTTGCTGTAACATTTTGGAACACATAGTCTGAAGAAGAAAGCAGCCTTTAAATTTATACCCTGGCCCTCCCTGGTGGTGCAGAGGGTTAGGATGCACGCAGCACTGGAAGGTCTCCGTGGCCACTTCAGCGCGAGTTCAATCTTGGGCCCTGGAGGTGACCATATGGCGCAGCAGACCTCTCCTGACCCGCCCGCTGCTCCCCTCAGCAGTGTACTTCGTC
>NW_004567144.1:4690586-4732028 GCF_000260355.1 Condylura cristata
ATCTGCCTGTTCTGCTCCCCACTCTGTCTCTGGTGAATCCTCTCATCGCCCCTGCACCTCTGGCCTATACCCAGTCCTGTATGAATAAATAAATCTTTTAAAAATTTTAAATAAATAAATTTATACCCTGCCTGTTATTTCTGCACATAACCATTGCTCTTTTTGACATACAACCTTCCAGTCATTTTCCTTCCATGCATTTTTTTTTTTTACAAAAGTGGTATTACCTTGTTCAATATGTTCCACAATATAATTGTAATGGCTGTATATTAGTCCATCATTTGGGTGCACCATGGTATATCTTGCTGATTATTATGGATGTCATTTTTTAAAAATAACAGACAAGGCTACACATAACTTGGTCAAATAAATGGAGGTATAGTATTTTGGAATTCAGGGATTTCCATGGATACAAATAGGTGCCTACTAATTCTAAATAAGCAGACATCTGGATGGGTAACTGAAAGAAGAGTTAAGTTGCAAATTATTTGGCAGTCATTTGATTAGAGTGAAGTTCACTTTTTAGAACAAATTTTGTAAACACATAACTTTTTACTGTTTTATAGCATTCTAAAGTACCCTAGAATAAAGAAAATATACTTGTGGAAACACTGGGAAAATACTACACTATGAACACCTCAAACAGTAGTGAACAGTTCTTACTCAACTATATCTGCAGCATCAAGCATAGTCCCTGGTAGACACTTAACAATGTGTATTGGATGGAACAAGTAAAGGAGGGAGAAAAGTCCTAATGACTCAAATTAGTCATATTTCTATAATAAAAGGCTTAAGGAAAGAGATAAGAATAAAACAAAAGAGGAGCAAAGGCAGGCAGGCAAAGATAAAAGATCTTCATCTTTATCTTTACAAAGAGGGGTAAGTGAAAAGGCACCTATTCTTCTTATCAGCAAGTCCGATGGTGCCAGTCTGACTTAGTGGTGTGACTCTGACTATAGTACACTGTATAACATTCTCTTTGTCCTGTCCAAACATCTCTCCCAAATTTGGGGGCAACTTAGTTCATTTTACCCCAACAGGAGGTCAACTGACTTCATGAAACACTTGCCATAGGGTCTGTGTGAGTACCAGGTCTCTATAGGACTTTCTGCTATGACACGGTCCCTTGGGAAACCAACTTTGTTAACAGTACTTTGTTGAGTTCCACTTCCTTTCTAAAGTAACAGTTTTTATTTATTTATTTGACCTATGCATACAAGAATTGGGGTACAGGCTAAAGGTGTGGGGGTGTGAAAGGGTTCACCAGAGACAGAGTGGAAACAGAACAGATGGATTGACTGAAATATACTGCTGAAGGGAGCAGCAGGTGACACAGGCCAGGTTTGCTGTGCCATGTGGGTAAGCTCCCTGGCTGCGGATCCAATTCATGCTGCAGTGGCTGTGGACAGCTTCATAGCACTGTGCTTGAACTTGTTGCTCCACCAGAGAGGGCCCCAAAGAAAGAGAGTTATTGAGATATAATTCATGTACTGTACAATTTGCCCATTTGAAGTGAATTGTTCCTTGGGTTTCAGTATATGTACAATCATTATCACAGTCAATTTTACATTTTCATCACTTTTTTTAAAAAAAGATTTATTTATTAGTGCATACAGAACTGGGGTACAGACTTAGTAGTGGCGAGAGGCTTCACCAGAGACAGAGTGGGGAACAGAACAGGCAGATCGACGAAGTACACTGCTGAGGGGAGCAGCGGGAGGGTCAGGAGAGGTCTGCCACACCATGTGGTCACCTCCAGGGCAGGCGGGAATCGAACTCATGTGGAAGTGGCTTTAGCTTCTTAGTGCTGTGCTTTAACCCACTGTGCCACCAGGGAGGGCCCATTTTCATCACTTTTAAAAGAAACCCTGTGCCCTTTAACAATCATCTCCCATCTCCCAACCCCTAGCCTTATATAAGATTTATTCTACTTTCTATCGCCAAAGAATCATTTACTCTGAACATTTCATGTGAATGGGATCATATAATATTGGTGTTTTTTCCTCAGCATGGTTTCAAGGCTTATCCATGTTGTAGCGTGCATCTAAACTTCATTCTTTTTATGACTTAATATTCCATTGCATGGTCATACCATATTTTGTATAACCATTCATCAGTTGATGTACCTCTTGGCTACAAAAGCAATTAGTATAATATAGCTGTTATTATAATAATGCTACAATAAATATTTGTATATACAAGTATTTCTGTGATCATGTTTTCAGTTTTCTTGGGTAGATATCTAGGAGTGGAATTTCTGGATCATGGTAACTTTATGTTTAATTGAGGAAATGTAAGCCTGTCCTCCTAAGTAGTTACACTATTTTATATTCACACCAGCAAAGTTCCAGTTTCTCCACATCGTTGCTAACACTTGTTATCTAATTAATCAAAGACCCTTTGTTTAGATCTTCTTGAATTTCTTTCAACAATATTTTTTTAATTTACAGAGCATAAATTGTATGTTTCTTTTATGAAATTTATTCTTAAGCACTTTATTCTTTTTGATGTTATTGTGAATGGAATTGTTTCTTAAAAAAAAAAAGATTTATTTATTTATGCATACAGAACTGGGATATAGGCCAGAGGTGCAGGGGTGGTGAGTGGATTCACCAGAGACAGAGTAGGTAGCAGAGCATGCAGACTGACAAAATACACTGCTAAAGGGAGAGTGGGCAAGGCAGGAGAGATGTGCCCCATCATGTGGGTCAGCTCTCTGGCGAGGGGATAGAACTTGTGCCGAGGTGGCTGTGGATAGTTTCGTAGTGCTGCGCTTTAACCCACTGAGCCACCAGGGAGGGCCCTGGAATTGCTTCTTAATTTCATTTTCAAATTGTTTTTGCAAGTGTACAGAAATATGACTGACTTTTTTATTAATTGATTTTTTATCCTGCAACACTTCTGAATTTGTTGATTGGTTCTCATTTTTTAAACTTTAAAAATATTTTCCACTAATTGTAGTGCATTCCTTAGGATTTTCTAGAAAATCATTTCTACACAGCACAGCAGGGGCAGGGGTGTTCAAAGAGTGCAGTTTTCTATATATTTTCTTCCATACTGCCTCAATGAGTTCTCTCCCAATAAATTACTAAGTACTTATATAAATAGGAAATATTGATCTAGAAAAAGTGAGTATCTGGTATATAAGACTTTGTCTTAAGAACTGCAAGTGGGCACCCCCTGTACTCAACATTGTACTATAGGTTCTAGTCAGAGTAATGAGCAAGAAAAAGAAATAAAAAGTATCCAAGATGGGAAGGAAAAGGTAAAACTATCTCTATTTGCAGATGAAATGATTTTCTATCTCTCAAAATCTTGCTTTAACAAACTTCTCTATTGCTCACTTGACTCTTCTCACCTTAACTCAACTTCATGAAAACTGCACTCTTTGAACACCCCTGCCCCTGCTGTGCTGTGTAGAAATGATTTTCTAGAAAATCCTCAGGAATGCACTATAATTAGTGGAAAATGTTTTTAAAGTTTAAAAAATGAGAACCAATCAACAAATTCAGAAGTGTTGCAAACAGAGATAGTTTTACCTTTTCCTTCCCATCTTGGATACTTTTTATTTCTTTTTCTTGCTCATTACTCTGACTAGAACCTATAGTACAATGTTGAGTACAGGGGGTGCCCACTTGTAGTTCTTAAGACAAAGTCTTATATACCAGATACTCACTTTTTCCAGATCAATATTTCCTATTTATATAAGTACTTAGTAATTTATTGGGAGAGAACTCACTCCAAGTTCAGTACCTTGAAGGTATTCATTTTTTTTTGAGGAGTAGTATTAAAAGTATATTATATGCTTGATAATGATAACTAGAAAAAAATTACCGCTCAAAATCTTGCTTCAACAGACTCCTCTCACCTTAACTCAACTTCATTAAGACTGTACTCATTGACAGCCCCTGCCGTGCTCTGCTTCCTTTATATGCTATCCTGGTTAGTGACACATCCAGTCAGACACCCAAACCAGAAACCTAGGAATTGTTCTGGTCTTCTACTCCTTATCCCCTACATTTAATTTGCTGTTAAGGCATCTTGACCCTACTTTTTGAATATTTGGATTTGGTTTTCTCTCTCTATCCCTACAACTACTACCTTAGTTTAGGTCTTCCTCCTCATTTTTACCTGAAATTATCTTTGTCTCTCTCAGTCTATATACACACATACGTGTACACATATGAACACACATATGTACACACATATTATATATGTGTGACAGATTTTAGTGGATCTCCAGCTTTAGTTCTCTTTCTCCTGTACAATTTTGGTCCCCTGCAGATGCCTAGTCCCACAGATAGTAGTGAGACCCACTTTGCAGTCAGCAGTAGCATCTCTGTGGATGAAGGAGAGTTTGCCAATATATTTGTGGCTGCCACCTCTGAAGGAATGCTCTGCTGGGTTTATGAGAAGCCCCCTCACAGTTTCTTTTTGCCTTGTACAAAGCAGGCAAGGCACAGCCAACCTTTAGGATAGGCTTGTTGATCAACCACAATGACCACAACTCTGTTGGCAGAGGAAATGACTTTGGGTCTTCTTGATCTCAAGGCTGGGCAGATAACAGTGGCATAGTTCCCCAATGCTCAGGTTTATTGAGGTAATCATTAGACTTCTCCTTCAGGCAGCACAAAATGGTGCCCTCAAGCATAGTGCCCACTAGCAGCCATTGCCAATGTTAAGCTGGATCTTTGTGAACCAGTACATGAACTGCCCTATGTGGATGCCCTCAGGGTTAATGAACAGCTCGCTCCATCAGCTTCTTAAATGGGTAGGCATCTGGAAAGAACAGCTTGGTACCCAGGCCGTGGGTGGTATGTTTTACGATGCCCTCAATGTAACTTAGCCACTTCTTGAAGTTCAACATGTACAGACATACTGCACCCTTACTGCGCTCACAACGCTGAGACTGCACCTTTCTTCTGCCCACGGATCACTAGCCCATGCAGCTGGTCTGTTGCCAAGCGTGTCCAAAAGAGGAGTTTTGGACTAAAGTATTTTTTTTTAAGATTTATTTATGCATACAGAGCTTGGATACAGGTGTGGTGAGAAGCTTCACTAGAGACACAGTGGGGAGCAGAACAGGCAGATCCATGAAAGTACACTGCTGAGGGGAGCATCCAGGAGACAAGAGAGGTCTGCCTCACCATGTGGCTCACCTCGGGCCAGGGATCAAGCTTGCACTGAAGAGGCTGTGGCTAGCTTGCAGTGCTGTGACCTAACCCATTGCACCAACGGGGAGGGCTCTAAAATATTTTTTAAAGTGAGAAAGTCATGGCTCAGGAAAGTATGTTTATGGTGTCCTACATGAATACCTACATGAATATAAATGTATAAACATTTTTGTTTTGCCTGGATAGTACATAGAAGATAGAAATGCAAGAAAGTGGTTATAATTGTTATAATCTCCATTCCCCCTGGAGAGTGGGAATGAGATTCAGGGATGAGTAGAGGAGGACTTTCCTCTTCAGGTTCTTAGATATTGTTTGATTCACAAACACACCCCTGTCAGCAGGTTGTAGTTTCATTTCTGTTTTTGTTTTTCATATAAAGGTATTTTATTTATTTTTAAATATTTATTTGTACATATAAGAACTGGCCAGAGATGTGGGGTGGGTTGTGTGTGAGAAGATTCACCAGAGACAGAGTGGAGAACACAACAAGCAGATTGATGGAAACACACTGCTCAGGGGAGCAGTGGGAAAGACAGTAGTGGTCTGCCGGGCCATATGGGTCAGTTGCCTGGCCTGTGATTGAACTCATGCTACAGTGGCTGCTGATAGCTTCATAGTGCTGTGTGTTAACCCCTTATACTACCAGGGAGGGCCCTAGAGGTGTTTTATTTATTCTCAAAGATAAGTTTGGGAATCATTGATTTAAATTAGTCCAATATGTTCGTTATCCAGTATGGCTGTCATTAGTCATATATTTAACAAATTGAAATGAAATAGAATTAAAATTCAGTGCCTCAGTCACACTAGTCATATTTCAAGCGCTCAAAGGTCACAAATGACAAGTACTACTGTACTGAAGAGAGAAGACACAGAACATTTCTATCACTACAGAAGATTCTATTGGACAGTGCAGGTCTAGATAACTGTCCTCACACTATGTGGTACCAGCTGAGATACCCTGAAATCCAGAGTGTGAATTAGTCAACTAGCCAGGAATTAGTTACAAACACCTATCAGTTGAGCCTTGTAAACCCTAATTAACCTCAGGACTATTAGGCATTCCGTGAAATGAAGGTGGATTACATGATTGGCTTAAGGAAGATAGAAGAAATCTGATCTGGACCCTCCCTGGTGGCGCAGAGGGGTTAATGCACAGTGCTGTAAACCAGCTGCAACTGCTTCTGAGGTGTCATCCAAGTTCAATCCCCTGTCACGGCAGCGGTGGTCCTCGTGGCGCAGCGTGGGCCTCATGGCGCAGCAGACCTCTCCTGTCTCGCCCACTGCTCCTCTCAGCAGTGTACTTCCAGTTCTGTATGTATAAATAAAACAAATCTTTAAAAAAAATCTGACCTAGAGGGCTACAATGTATCCATGGCAAATGATGACACCTGTTGAATCTCTCAGTAAACCTTAGAAACAATAGAGGCACTTGGAGTGCTGGGTTACTTGGTTACCAGGAAAATGTGGGTACTGTGTGTGATCACTGATACTAAGTACCAATGCCATTCTCCACCCCTCCACTCCCCTTTCTATTACCATAATCATAACTACATAACTATAACCATAGTGGTGACTATTTTCAGTTGAGCTTTATGAGTAGACCATGCAGCAGAAACAGCTAGAAACCTGATTAAGCGTGTGGTGTCAGAGTGCAAGTCCTAATGAGGAAGTATGAAAAAAGAAACATGGCGGGGCACTTTTTTCCAGGAGGAAAAAGGCTACATCTACTACACTGAATACAATGACATTGTTACTCTTACTTCTTGCACAGGCGCAGTGCAGGAATTCTTAGATCACGCCTACGCGCGCGCTTTCTCCTTTTCTCCCTCTCCACTTTCCTCGCTTTCCCTTTTCTCCCTATGCTTTCCCCCGCCCTCACATGGCCTTTCAGTCTTTCGGGTAGTAAGATTTTGTCTCTCCTTCCGACCCTCCATATCCTCCCCCCATCCAGTTGCCCCCTCCCCCTTTCCTTTTCCGTTGCAAGCGGAGTGCAACCTGTGCATGCGCATTAGATACAAAGCCTCCCTCTTTGTCCCCATCTGTCGTTCACACGAACTCGAATCTTTCGCGTTCGGTAGCCAATGGGATCCGAGAAATGGCGGAAAAATGATTCTGTCTCTGGAGATAAAACTTGATTGGCAGGTTAGATAACCAATCAAGAACGCCGCTCGGTTCCCCTTGGGAGGCACCGAGCTCCGCCGTCTCGTTTCCGGCGGTCGCGCGCTCTTTTCTCGGGACGGTAGAGGCCGTGTAGCGTCGCCGTTACTCTGAGGAGAGAACAGTAGGTGGAGGGTGAGTTTGGGGACGACTTGGTTCGTGTTTGAGAGGGGAGTGAGGTTTCTCGTGACAATCAGTGGCGGAAGGGGTTAGATTTGGAGAGAGGTTAGTCGTACGCTCCTTAGGCCCCTCGAGGCCTTGTCCCCATCGCCACTCGGCCTTCGCAGCCCACCCGCGGGGCCCATCGTTCCCAACTCGCCTTCTGCCTTCTCCTGGCTCGGGTTTCCCTTCCCGCCGGGTTTCTTTGTGCGAGTTCCCGTAGAATCGTAACCCTGTTAGTAAGTTCCCCGGCCCTTGCGCCGCCCTGGGCCTTGAGGGTGTGGGGTCTATTATCTGAGAGCCCTGAAGTCGCGGCAGGAGGAGGCGCTTTGTCGGACGCTCCTCCTCTTAGCCTCGTGAGGCCATTAATTCAGAAGGAGAAAGCGGCCCCTGCGAGCGATGTTTCTTTGTCAAAACTCTTGAGCTGCGAAGTTCATCAGCTAGTCCAGACCCCGCCGCTTTCCTAATCAGGCTTCTGGGTGCGTTTTAAAAAAGTCTGGCTGCCCAGCTGCGCGACACTTTTATAAGTGAAACTTAATTTTGTTGATTTCTATCCGGTATTTTCCACTTGGAGAAATTGCTGTCGTAAGCTGACACCTTCTTTGTGTTCTTAACTGAGAAGTCGAGGTTAGAGAGGACTGGAAGGCTCTTTACATCTTAAATTGAAGTTGAGGTCGATGCGGGGGGCCAGTCTGCCAGATAAAATACAGGACTCCCAGATAAATTGGAATTCAACAGACACGAATTTTCTAGTGTATATTCCATGGGACTTGTTCTGAAAAGTCATTCATTTTATTTGAAATTCTAATTTAGCTGTAGGGTATTTTTATTTGATCTACCTGGCAACTCTTAGTGGGACAGGCACTGGCTAGATATATATTGTCTTGGCCAACTTCCTTATTATTAAGTGAAACGTTCTCAGGAGCTAAGAAAAGGGCCATACCATGTCAGTGCAGTCAGTAGATTTTAGGGTGGCCCATATCCAGACAGCCATCTGGGTCTGGTAGATTTTTACCAGATTCTCCCCCACCCCACACACATTTTTTCCGCTTAGAAAGTGGTGGTTTCTCCTGAAAATTGAGGGAACATTTGTTTAGGTTTCAAAAAAGTGTGATGCAGCATTTGTATCTAACATAGTGCTGAATAGCCACAGTCTCTCTATGTCAAAAATACATATTCTCTCCAGAAAGACTTCCTTCAGACAAATAAGTAGAAATCCCTGCTGATGATCTTCAGGCTTTTTTCGATTCCTAAAGCTCAGTGGTTGGGAGGGGGGAGCAGTAAATTTCTTAGAAGATAATGTCAGCACATATTGCAAAGTTATATTGGTAGGTGATGTGAGCAGTGTTTATTGTACTTGCTACTTTGTGGGCACTGTTTCAGGTGATTGATACAGTACTATGTAGTGTTCAGCATTGAATTCCTCCTTGAAAAATAAACTGAAAGATTAGCATTATGGGGACATTTATCCAAAAACCACAAAGGTAGACAATTTGGTTATAAAAATGACATTTGCTAGAAGCTTGAAGACAAAAGGTAGGATGTAATTGATGACATTTGCCTATGTAGAGTAGGGTTTGTGGTTTCCAGCAGGAACAAATGACTGCTCTGCCTGTGATCTCATCTCATCCTTAAAATAGCCAGACCTGTGAGGCAGATATAGTTGTTTACATATTGCAGATGAGGAAACTGAGGTTGCAGGGTGAGTTGATCACTAATTATGAGCTTTAAAGTTAACCAAACCTGACTTCTCTCCTTGTTCTATCACTCTTAATGACCTTGAATGGACAAAGTGCTTCTCTAGGCATCACTTATTCAGAAGAATAATAGTTATAAGCACTAAATAGATAAAGCAGACTTCACAAGAGACTAGCATGTAATGTTAGTAACTGCGTGGTATTATCATCTTAACCTACCTACCAAGCTACACTTTAAAACCAACATAACTTCCTTAAGTAAACTTAAATGGTTTAGAATATCCTACTGCTTTATTCTTAAGGAGGTAGATCATTTTTACAAAGTTATAAAATGACATTTTTGAACCAGATTGGTGAGGTGTAAGATTCATGAAGGATGAAGCCACTGACTCCTAAATTAAAGAGGTTCCCCAGATTCTAGCTAGAGGTAAGACAGTAAGAAGGCCTATATGGGAAGAGAAGTGGCTGTGAAGATAATTCTCGTGCCCACCTACTACATCCCCAGTTGTTGCTGGAGAAGACCTTTACATGTTTTATTTTTATTTCTATACCTTTTGAAAAATAATGGTTTGATTTCTTGAAGGGGGCATTTAACCCATTTACTATAAAATTGCTACACCAGGGGTAGGGAAGGGGTCCAGTGGAACATGGAGGGGGAGCACGGGTTCTTGGAGTACTGGTGGCAGGCAGGGTGTGAAAGTATGCATTTATAGAGGTTTTAACCTATAAGCCCTGTAGTACAAAGATTTAAGTCTACTCTACCTCCTTAAACATATTTTGAGAGAATAAAACTGCTACATGACATTTTAGTTACAGCTTTTTGAAAAAGCAATGTACTATGTGGGGTGAGTTACATAGATTGAACTGTTTTTAAGGAAATAGAAAGCTATAAGCAATACAACATTTACTGCAGCATAGTAAGAAAGCTGGAGGCAACCTAAAAGTCTTATAGGAGTGAATAGTTTAGTAAATTAAGAGTACATCCAGGTGGATTTGATGGCTGCATTTAAAGATGAAATCTTGCCATTTGTGACAATGTGGATGGAACTGGAGGGAATTATGTTGAGCAACATAAATCAGAAGGAGAACAAATACTGGATGGCTTCACTCATGTGGAGTCTGAAGAAACAAAACAAGGGAACAGACAAACTAAGCCAAAATAAATCCTAGAAATATGATTGCAGAATTGAAGCTACAAGGGGTATAGTATGAGATAGTGGACTATAGTGGAGAGTTATAGGTGTTTTCGTGGTGGGTATGGTGTGGTAACATACATGGGATGAGGGTTAAACCTGTACCCCTAAATAAAAAACAGTATTGTAAACTAACGTTAACTTGATGAAGAAATTGTGGTTGTGCTGACAATATAAAAGTGAGGAAAAGTTGACTACAATTGTGCGTTATGGTTGTAATTTTTTAAATGATGATGTATGTTTTGGAAGGTAAATAAACAAAAATGGAAGTTATTGGAGGAACATTTACCCATGTGCCCATAGGTTTAGATGAGCATAGAATATAATGGTGAAAAGTTGAAAACAAAGCAAGTGTCCAACACAATAGGGGCTTGGTTGAACACTGAATACTGTGTCCATTAATAATGTGGATTTAGTGAAGTGAAAATTGCTCATATATAAAAGGCAGCTCACAAAATACTTTTTATAGTATCTCGTTTGTAGTACATATAAATACATAAATCAGTGACTGAAAAGGTATACCAATTCAACAGTGCCTGAATAGCTCTGAATCTTCGTTTTTGTTTTTAATATAAAAGATATATTTTAGGGCCTTCCCTGGTGTTGCCACCAATTAAAGTGTAGCACTATGAAGTTAGCCACAGCTGCTTCTGCACAAGTTCTATCCCCGACCTCTCTCCGTACTGCTCCCCTCAGCAGTGTACTTAATCAGTCTGCCTGTTCTGCTCCCCACTCTGTCTCTGGTGAATTATCTCACACCCCTGCACTTCTGGCCTATACCCGAGTCTGTATGCATAAATAATAAATCTTTTTAAAGAAAAAAAAAGATATATTGGCCCTCCCTGGTGGCACAGCAGGTTGGAGCACTGCACTGTGAAGTTAAGCCAAGGTGTGTCCACTTGAGTGAGTACGATCCCCACCCCGGAGGTGGTCCACAAGGCTCAGCAGACCTCTCCTGACCTGCTTGCTGCTCCCCTCAGCAGTATATTTTGCCTGTTCTGCTCCCCACTCTGTCTCTGGTGAATCCTCTTATTACCCCTGCACCTCTGGCTGTACCCCATTTCTGTATGCATAAATAAATAAAATCTTTAAAAAAAAAAAAGACCACTGCCTCTTCTATAAGTCAGTGTTGTGACTTCACTCTAAAAAAAAATGTAGACAACCTATTGTGGAAAAGTAAAATTGATGAAATGATTATAAATGAGAAAATTCAAGTCCCATGAAGCTTACCTCACAGTTCTGTTCAAAATGACAATCTTCCCCCTCCATTCCCTATCCACTTTTAAACACCTCCACGTCATTTTTATTTTCCTGTTGCACTTACCACTTTCTGACCACTTTCTGTTATATAATTTGTTATGATATTGTCTCATTAGAAGGAAATGGACTTTGCTGTATCCTAAGCTCCTAGAATATGCCTATCAAACAGTAGTCATTCAGTGAATATTCATTGGATTAGTGAAAAAAATAAGGTCTTCATAATTTTTGATGGTATATAACATTTCATTGTGTAGATGTACAAGAGTTTATTAAAACTACAAATCCAGTTTGAATATTTAAGTTTTTATTTGTTACCATAAAGGCCATTACAGTGAATATATAGTTTTTTAAATTTCAAAGCTATTTTTTAGAAGTATTAACTCCTGAGTTAAAGAATATAAACTTTTAAAATTTCTAATAGAATTTTACTGATTTGGGAATATACACATCTTAATAATTCTTGTTACTGTCTTGGGAAACAACTTTTGTATGCAGAATTTGATGTTGCATTGATTTTTTTTTTGTTTTTTTTGGTTGGATATGGTATAAAATGTATTAGGAATTTTTATACTCATTAAAACATTGTAGCTATCTATATGCCCATCCAAAATCAATAGTTAACAAGTTTGTCACATTTTCTTCATATGAGGAGTAGTTTTTCTCTATTTTACAGGGATTGTGTTAATACAGTAGTCATAATAGGTCCTTTTCTACATCTTTCCTTTAGCTAAATTCTGACTTATCTGGCTTTAAGATTGGTTTTGCCCTTTTTATTTCATTTAATGGAAACTGCTTGGATGAGGAAGATGCCCCTCAGCTTATTAACTGAATCAGTTAAAATTCCATTTTAAAATCAACAACTTGTGAGTTCATTCTGGATTATACCGGGAATTTTTTTGTTATCTTTTAATTTTAGGTTGATTTTTAAATGACAAGATTTAACAGTTATGTGTTCATCTTGTATTTGCTACTTTTATTGCTTTGGTAGTCATTTAAATTTTTTTTTGTTGTGATTAATAACAATATTTACCAAGTGCTTACTATATGCCAGTACTGGACTAGTGTTTTCACATATTTATTAATCCTTACAGCTACCTTGAAAGGTGGGTATTTTTATTACCCCCCTTCATAGTAGTTTAGGAAACCAATGCATAAGTAATTTCTCTAATTCCACAACCTATACTTTTACTGCTTTTCATTCCTCAGTTCTTAGTATAGGCTAGGACAAGCAAGGTGCCAGAGAAGAACAAGATTTAGTCCTTATCCTGTGATAACTAGAATCTATTTCAATCGTTATTTAATATGATATGGTCAATTTTAATTTAGTAAAATAGCCAGTTGTCTGGATCTGGCAAATGTCAGGCTTATAAAGGTGATTAATGACAAATTATTGGCAGGTGACTCATGAATGTATTTGACCGTCTATACATTTTCTTGTAGGGTACAAAAATGCAGAGCAATAAAACCTTTAACTTGGAGAAACAAAACCATACTCCAAGGAAGCATCATCAACATCACCACCAGCAGCACCACCAGCAGCAACAGCAGCAGCCACCGCCACCAATACCTGCAAATGGGCAGCAAGCCAGCAGCCAAAGTGAGTACATGCTAGATAATGCCATAGAAATAGGTTCCCCCTTGGGAATGGTTTCTTGGTTTTTAGATTAGTCTCCGGGGCTTATATATAAAGGACTAGGCTTTAGTGACACATCTTTGTTCTTTTCCCTATTTACCTTTTAATATTTCTTACAACAGTAAAGGGTTGATTCTAAGAAACCAAGGAGCAGATGTGTAGGAAAGCAGTTAAGTATAGGTTGTTGGCACGTACTACTGCTAAACAGATAGGTGTGTGTTTTAATCTCAGAACTTGATTTTTAGAGGTAATCATCAGGTGACTGGTAGTTAGAGAATAAAGAACAACAAGTCTATGGCTTAATGGAGAAAAAGTCTGTTAGTAAGTATTTACACACCTAGCCTGGTTCTATACTCTTTTTCATCAGAGTAAAAGAACTTTAAGGGTATGTTCCCAGTGACTCAGTAAGCTTTTAGCACACATAGTCTTCTAAGACTAGAACCAACCTCAGTCCTCTCTTTCCAGGGTTTTGTTTTGTTTTGTTTTAAGAATGCTCTTTCCCAATTCATATATTTTCATTCTATTACTTCACAAACTTAAAAGAATGGGAACTATTAAGATTATGAACACTGGTGAGAAATTGAAAAATTGGGGTAATTATGTTTTAAATTAAAAGATCTGATGGCTCTGACAGAGCTCCTGAATTTACTTTATTTTCTCTTTGGCCAATATTTCCTGTTTTGTCTTTTTTCTTTCTCTGACTCAGTCCAGGCTGGCTCCTGGCCCATAGTAGAGCTGTTGAGAAGTCTCCCCAAATCTCTACATACTGCTTTGACATTCTAAGGTGCAATTTACTGATAAGTGGCAAGTATATAGGTTGCATTGGGAAATGGTATTTGACTTCTACAGTAATTAAGCTGCCTAATTGAGCAGCAGTAGTAGCTCTTTGAGAATGTGACTGTAATTCTCTTTCCATTATCTTTTGGGTGACTGTGTGTCTTTTCTCAGATGAAGGTTTGACTATTGACCTGAAGAATTTTAGGAAACCAGGAGAGAAGACCTTCACCCAACGTAGCCGACTCTTTGTGGGCAATCTTCCTCCTGACATCACTGAGGAGGAAATGAGGAAGCTGTTTGAGAAATATGGGAAGGCGGGCGAAGTCTTTATTCATAAGGATAAGGGCTTTGGCTTTATTCGCTTGGTGAGCAACGGGCAAAGGTGGGGAAACTGGGGAATGGTGGAAAATAAAGTGGTGCAAATAATTCTCACTGTAAAAAGTCTGTGGTTGTAGTTGGTGAGAAAGGACCAACAAATTTAGATTCTTTAAATTTCTCATGGATTTAAGGGAAATCAGTTTATTCACTTGGGGTACTGGGACTTAAAGTGTGCCCCCCAAAAAGGCTTAAAGAGCTTTTTTGTCTTATCTAATTTCAAATGTATAAAAGTAGATGGAATGCTATAATAAATTTACAATTACTCATTGTCCAATTTCATGATTTTTAGTTCATCGTTATTCTTAGTTTTTTTTGGGGGGGGGGATGAAAAGTTCATTTTAGTAAGAATCAAGATTTGTATGATTTATTTCCCAAGCCTTTAAACATTTATTAAGATTCTTCAGAACTGTGGGGGTTAGTTTTACTTGTATTAGGGTTTTTGTTTTGTTTTTAGGTTTCATTGTATAAAAATACACATATGATTTATTATGGGGTGCCCTCCCTGGTGGCACAACAGGTTAAGATGCAACACTGCAAGCCAGCTGCAGCTGCTTCAGTGCAAATCCAATCCCCCGCCCTGGAAGTGACCCGTGTGGCACAGCAGACCTCTCCTGTTTCACCCACTGCTCCCCTCAGCAGTGTACTTCGTCAGGCTGTCTGTTCTGCTCCCAACTCTGTCTCTGTTGAATCATCTTGCTGCCCCTGCACCTCTGGCCTGTACCCTAATATGTATACATAAATAAATAAATGTTTAAACAAAAGATTTATCATGGGCTCTCCCTGGTGGCACAACAGGTTTAAAGCACAGCACTTTGAAGCTAGCCATAGCCGCTTCAGCACAACTATTGCTGGCCAGGAGGGTGACCTACATGGCACGGCAGACCTCTCCTGTCTTTCCTGTTGCTTCCCTCAGCAGTGTACTTTTGTCAATCTACTTGTTCTGCTCCCTGCTTTGTCTCTGGTGAATTCTCTCACCCCCTCACATCTCTGGCTTGTACCCCAGTTCTGTATGCATAAATCATTTTAGCCATTTTTTTTAAGTGGCACTTATAAAATGTGATTTAGGAAATCTTTTTTTATTTGTATTTAAAAATACATTGCAGGCCCTCCCTGGTGGCACAGTGGGTTAAAGCACAGCACTGAGAAGCTAAAGCCACTTCCGCATGAGTTCAATTCCCGCCTGCCCCAGAGGTGACCACATGGCGTGGCAGACCTCTCCTGACCCGCCCGCTGCTCCCCTCAGCAGTGTACTTTGATCTGCCTGTTCTGCTCCCCACTGCCTGATGAAGCCTCTCGCCACCCCTGAGCCTCTGGCCTGTACCCCAGTTCTATATGCACAAATAAATCTTAAAAAAAATACATTGCAAATTCTGCATATGCCCATGATCAAGATTATTTCAATGCACATTATTTAAATTTTGATGACATGGCTTTTTTCTGACAAAGTCCTTTTTCAAGGTGAACACCCAAACAGGGAAATGCCTATAGATTTTCAGTGGCTCGGCTGCCAACAATGATGTATATTGCTTCTTTGCTGATGACGATGGATGATAAATGGGGGTGCACATTTATATGATTATCTACATATGAGGGTTGTGTGGCAGCAAGATCACTGGATGTGATGGTCAGAACTAGCTTCTATTCCAGATCTGTCACTAACTCGAAACTATATAGGCAGTCATTTTCCTGGGGCTCAAATTGCTTTTTAATAATTTGAAGGGAAAAATCAAGATGTGCTTATAATGAGGCATTGTGGAGGGAATAATTGTAACTAGCTAAAATTAAATTTTAAAAAATTTGTTTATTTATGCATAGAAGAACTGGGGTATAGACCAGAGGTGTGGTGGGTGAGAGGATTCAACAGAGACAGTGGGGAACAAAACAGGCAGATTGACTGAAATACACTGCTGAGGGGATCAGTAGGTGGATCTGGAGAGTTCTGCTGGACTGTGGGTTAGTTCCCTGGCTGGGCATGCTGCAGTGGCTGCAATAGCTTTACAGTGCTGTTCTATAACCCATTGCGCCACCAGGGAGGGCCCTGCTAAAATTAAAATATTATGGCTAAAATATATGTATTGCAAGGATAGGTTTTAGGTTGGTCATTGTTTAGATGACCTGTACCACTTGGGAGAATAAATCTATGATACTGATGACCATGTCAGTGATACTAGCTTTGAGATTTCCAATTAAGATTTCAATTGAAATATATAATTCCAGTTCTATCCATGTTTCTTTGCTTGTTGCAAAGGGCTTTCTGAGACATCTTGCCATTGAACTATATTTTATTTGAGACTGTTGGTGGCTGCATGGGTGGAGTTCTTGAAACTGAGTTAGTCTAAACTTTTCTTTAATTCCTAGGAAACGCGAACCCTAGCAGAGATTGCCAAAGTGGAACTGGACAACATGCCACTCCGTGGAAAGCAGCTGCGTGTTCGCTTTGCTTGCCATAGTGCATCCCTCACGGTTCGAAACCTTCCTCAGTATGTGTCCAATGAGCTGCTAGAGGAAGCCTTTTCTGTGTTTGGTCAGGTGGAGAGGGCTGTAGTCATTGTGGATGATCGAGGAAGGCCCTCAGGAAAAGGCATTGTTGAATTCTCAGGGAAACCAGCTGCTCGAAAAGCTCTGGACAGATGCAGTGAAGGCTCCTTCCTGCTAACCACGTAAGTAAGGGGTTACTTTCAAAAACATATTTTTGATTATGGATTTCCTTCTTTGGTCCTAGGGGTTAATCTTTAGGGACCATGTTCTTGTGTTCATTTAAAGAATTTTGATAACTTCTCAGCTTTCTATTAAGGTTTTTTTATGTTATCTTGAATTAATGGAGATGGGAGAACTAAGAAATTTCCAATCTTTGTTTAGGTTATCATTTAATCAGTGTTAAATCTCCCCTTAATTGGAAGTTTCAGAACTTTGAAAAGTCTTTTTTGTTTGTTTGTTTGTTTTGGTGTATGTAACATCTCTATTAGTATTTGCCCTAAGTCATTTTGTGGCATTTGGTAGTCTATCTACCTACTTTGAATATCTCTTTTTTAAGGCTGTTTTAAGAGATCTAAAGCCTGGCTCCATCCTTGCTCTCAATCCCAGATCCTATATAATGCCATAAAAGGATTTGGTTGCCTGGGGCTGGATGTATAAAACCCTATAGAAATAGTTTAATTGTCCAATTCTGACCAGTAACTAGTTTATATTTCTGCCAGAAGCAGATACAGAAAAGAATCCTGGTATAGGTATGATTTGATTAACACTTTTATTTTTCTCCCCAGATTTCCGAGGCCTGTGACTGTGGAGCCTATGGACCAGTTAGATGATGAAGAGGGACTTCCAGAGAAGCTGGTTATAAAGAACCAGCAATTTCATAAGTATGTGGTCCTGACAGATTTCCTGTTCAGTGTTTGCCTATTCCTAAGGAATCCTGTAAAGGGATGTGTAAAAGAATTAGGTCTTTGTTATGTGTTCACTGGCAGCCATTATCTTGGCCCTGAGAAGAAATGCAATGCTTAGTTGAGGGACCTTAGACAAAATTGTTAACCCAGGAACTTTGTCAATAGGGAACGAGAGCAGCCACCCAGATTTGCACAGCCTGGCTCCTTTGAGTATGAGTATGCCATGCGCTGGAAGGCACTCATTGAAATGGAGAAACAGCAGCAGGACCAAGTGGACCGCAACATCAAGGAAGCTCGTGAGAAGCTAGAGATGGAAATGGAGGCTGCTCGCCATGAGCACCAGGTCATGCTAATGAGGCAGGGTGAGTATGGGACCTATAAGTCTTACAACTAAAAGATCAGAATAATTCTTAAAGTTTCTTTGTATCAATCAAGAGAGGCCTCAGTTTATTTTGGTTCTGAAATATTTTGTTTATTTTGGTAATCAAATGAGCTTGAAGATAATAACAGAATACTGGATTCTAAGGAGAAAGAAATAATAGGTTTGACTTCATTTGTGGAGTATGGATAACTTAGATGGCCAACCAAGGTTTTTATATCCACTTTGCTTTCTGGATCTCTAGGGAGAACTATTGATCTTTATGAGGAATGGAGGATACTTTTATTCATTTGGTTTCTCTAGATTTGATGAGGCGTCAAGAGGAACTTCGAAGGATGGAAGAACTGCATAATCAAGAAGTGCAAAAACGAAAGCAGTTAGAGCTCAGGTAACTTTTTCTCTGAACTTTTTTTCTCTCACAACTCTAAACAGTTATGTCTCACTCTTGCTTCTGACCACCATGCTACCTGATGGTGGTCTTCATGAAACTTTTGGTATATATGTAGTATGTAAATATATTGCCATGTATTTCTTGATTGCCTCTAAAGTCCTACCTTTGTTTGGGTTGGGGGGGGGGTTTAGATTTGAGGGGTTAACTGAGGCTACCTTAAAGAAAAAGTAGCTGAGTGCTGGTCCCATGAGATACCTTTGAGAAAGGAAAACTTTTTTCCCCTGATAGACACATTTGGTTGCTTTTGTGCGTGTGGTGTGTGTGTGTGTGTAAAATAGTTTGATTTTACATCGTTTTGTGCCCTTTTTCCATCTCAGCTGCAATCTCTTTGGACTTGCCCATCACCAGTTCACCTGTGTGCCATCACCATAGTCTGGTGTACCCCCCCCCATTTTTGATCCCATTCTCCACTCCACCCCCACAACATGTCTCTAGTATCTAGTTGTTTATCATTATTGTTTTTCCCCCCGGTCCTTTATGCTCCTGCTATGAGTGAAACCATCTGGTATTTTTCTTTTTTTTTTCTGACTGTGTTGCTTTTAGGGCTAGGCACACTTAACAGTGAGTTTCCTGGAGAGCTATGGTCATTTTCAGTAAGATTTCCTTGACTGAGTCCCCTATAACTTGCTCAGGTTCTGGAATGTCTCTGCTTACTTTGTTTTGACTCTTTCTAGGCAGGAGGAGGAGCGTAGGCGCCGTGAAGAAGAGATGCGGAGACAGCAGGAAGAAATGATGCGGCGACAGCAGGAAGGATTCAAGGGAACCTTCCCTGATGCGGTATATCTCCCATGTGTCCATGATGTACTAGGCCAGTGATGACATGACAGGCCCACTGTGAATTGTTTACTCAGACTATAGAATATGTACCAGTTCATGATGAATTTTTCTAATCTATGAAACTCCCTGTAAAAAGAATTTAAAAAGGTAATGTTTGCAGGGTCATTCTTCTTACCTTAAAGGCAATTCAGGATGAAAAGCTGGGACCATTATATGCTATTTAGAGACAGTACCTGCAGTTAAGTCATACAGCAGCCTCAGGATTGTACAGGCTGGAACAAGAAATCAGTTCTTTCTCCCTGTTCCTTTCCCAGCTCCTATTCCTAATAGGAGGCCTTGACTTTGTGTTCTGGTGGCTATGACCTGAATTCAACTGAACAATTATCAAGGAGCTGTTGGTGTGTTCCTCTGTGAGGTTTTAGCATTCTTGGGATGTGTTACTATTATCCATTTTCTTTAGTGTGTGATCCTCCATGGGTTGTGGTAGAGTGCAGTACTGTTTTGAGTTGTCTTGAGTGGCTTTTGTTTTGTTTTTCAGAGAGAGCAGGAGATACGGATGGGCCAGATGGCTATGGGAGGTAAGGATTTAGGAGGTTAACAGCTTTGATTTCCTTTTTTGATCTCATTTCTGGTCACTACTTAAGTTTGATTTAAAGGGTTGACATTTCCAGGAACAATATTTTGGGGGAGGAGTATGACACATTTTAGCCCAGAGGTCTAGTTGAGTGTGTTTTTGTTTGTTTGTTTTTGTTTTTTTTCCAGAAGGAAATGAAAGATTTCTTGTACTGATCATATTACTTTGCTTTAGGTGCTATGGGCATAAACAACAGAGGTGCCATGCCCCCTGCACCTGTGCCAGCTGGTACCCCTGCTCCACCAGGACCTGCTGCTATGATGCCAGATGGAACCTTGGGATTGGTAATAAAATACAGGGCCTTAGAGTAAATGTTGACTGGAGGAGAAAGAGCTTTGTTTTTACAGTTCCTAGACCTGCCATACTTTTGCTACAGATTTATTAGATTTATTAGAATACACCAAATGTAACCTTAAGATCTTTGTTTTTGAGCAGTCAGTCTCCGACTCTACTTTATCTACGAATCTATATGGCTGGCCAGTCAGATTGACTTTTTAGTTGCTATCCTGGATGAATTGGTTCTTTTTGAGAGGGAAGCAGTGAAGGTTAAGTATTATCACATAAGGGGCCTCCCTGGTGGCATAAGGAGTTAAATTTCAATACATGAAGCTATTTATTGGCAGCCACTATAGCACGAGTTTGATCCCCAGCCAGGGAGCTGACCCACATGGTGCAGCAGACCTCTCCTGTCTTGCCTGCTGCTCCGTTTGGCACTGTATTTCAGTCATTCCACCTGTTCTGTTCTCTGGTGAATCCTCTCCCCCCACTCCCCAGCTCTTGTATGCATGAATAAATCTTTTATTTTTTTTTAAAGTATTGTCACATAAAACACGGCTGTTTGTACAATTCTGAGTTGGATTTCGTTCTAATTGGAGAGGCATAAGATTGCTGAAGAGTAGTGGCCTACCCTTGTCCACCTACCAAATTCAAGAAACAAGGAATTAACTAAAACTTGTTTTCCCTAGGAATTTAGTATATAATAATGTTTGGCAAATAGAAATACAGATAAAAAGTTACATACATCCTAGCAGGAGTATAATGGACCAGGCGAGAAAATAACAAAAATAATGAACAACCATATACCAGAGACATTTTGTGGGGGTGGAGTGGGGAATGGGATCAAAAATGGGGGGGGGGGGAATGCATGGGATTATGGTGATGGCACACGGGTGACTTGATGATGGGAAACCTGCGGGGATTACAATTGAGATGGGAAAAAAAATGTACAAAATGATGTAAAAATAAACTAAAAAAAAAAGTTACCATGCATCCATAGTTCAGGCAACCTTCCTTTCAGGTATATCCGCTAGAGTTCTAAACAGGCTTAGTCACCTCTAATGTCAAGGTTCTTAAATAGTTGGGTGGAAATGGATTCCAAAAAAGGGATTGCAGAAGGACATCCATTCTATTGTAACACTGTTCTCTCTTTATCTCTTTAAGACTCCACCAACAACTGAACGCTTTGGCCAGGCTGCTACCATGGAAGGAATTGGAGCGATTGGTGGAACCCCTCCCGCATTCAATCGAGCAGCTCCTGGGGCTGAATTTGCTCCAAACAAACGTCGCCGATACTAATAAAATTGCAGTGTCTAGTTTCCCAAAACCCTTAAAGAAAAGGACCCTTTTTGGACTAGCCAGAATTCTACCCTGGAAAAGTGTTAGGGATTCCTCCCAATAGTTAGGATTTCCCTGCCTGTACTACTCTAGGGAGTATGCTGGAGGCAGAGGGCAAGGGAGGGGTGATAATTAACAAGTAAGTTCTGTGTGGTACATTGTTTAACTAATCAGTTCTGTGTGGTGCATTCCTAAAGTCTCATGTGATTGTTGAGAGCCTAGGGGGAACATGACAAAATGGATCCAGTTAGAGCCCCAGTAATCTCTATCATTCCATGCTTTGTCCATCCTGTTTTATTTGCTTTCTCATTCTTATACCCTCCAACCCCCAAGACACTGCCACATATACCACAGAAACCAAACATCCCCCAATGACCTTAGCCCCATTGCTCCATTCACTCCCAGGTGGGAATTCAGGCAAATGTCCACAGAGGTCACAGATAACATGCATACGGTTCTGTTATACCCCATATATTACCCCCTTTGTGTCCTAAGGAAGACATTTTCTCTTAGAGATTTTCATTTTAGCATATCTGAAAAGAAATCTTGTGTTAACTTGCCTCCATCTTTTTCTTGGGTAAGGACAGCCTGGAAATTGCCCTTCTGTGTCTATAATGTTGCTGATCACAGCTTTTCTTGATAGGCTTAGTACAATCTTGGAACAGGGTTGCTGTATGTTGAAGGTCAGACAGTAGCTCTTAGCCTTGCCTATCTTAGGTAGTTAGGCTGTGCATTTTTATTGGTGTACCATGTTTGATTTGTCCCTGATATCTTTGGAGTTTTTCTGAGATGGAGCAGTAATGCAGCATCACCTTATTAAAATACATTTTAAGCCTTTTAATTTTCTGTGCTATTTTTGAAGGGGAAGGGAGGGAGGTGGGGGAAATCTCAAATGATCACTGGGCTTTATGAAAATGATCCTTTATGACCTTTTAATTAAAGTATTAAACATCCATGAGGCCAACATGGAGAGGTCAGAGGCATAGAGGGACTGAAGTAGTTGGCAAAGATCAGTACTACTGACAATAGAATTAATGAGGATGGCAGTCAAGAAGCCTGTTTTGGAAGAGGAAAAATGGTCTGGAGAAAATTGGGTACCCTCATTGAGCTGGGGGTGGGGTCAGTCTCAACATTTTCTGAGCAGCTGCTGGTACGTCAGAGGCTTGGAATTGGCATGGTAAATTTAAAACTGTCTCAGTGGTGGTTAGCTGACCTCATCCAAGTTCCAATTCCTACTCTGACTGATCCCTTTTTCCTGAGCCTCAGAGCTAAAGAGCCTCCTGTGTTCTTTCCTATTGGCTGGGAAGACCAATTGAAGTTCCCTTGCCCATGTTAGGAGGTGTACGCCTCCTGAACTAAAGATAGAAACAGCTGGCCCTTCCAAGCAGCTAAAAACCTCCAGAGTAAGAGGTGTTCCCCCACTAGTCAGCCAGACTCCTTGAAATACCCTTTCAGTAATTTTACCAATACCTCCATGGCTCTACTCTGCCATAACAAAGGATGTGGGCAGCACTTTGACCCGAATACCAACCTTCCTGGTGAGTAGACTAATCTTGATCTTGCCAAAGGGCTGTAGGTGTTAGGGACCCTATAGTTTTGGGCGTTCTTTTAAAAGGAACATGGAGAGAAATCTGGTGTACCTGTCTTGTGTTTAATTGGTGTGGGTGAGCTTTACTGTTTAATTTTTTACATTGAAAGAAATCAAACCTGTTATAAAGAGGTGAGTGATTCTTGGTATAGATACCTTTTCTTCCTTGATCCTTTCTACCTGTTATCTACAGATTCTTGTTGCCATCACCCTGGGGTCCCCATCTTCCATGATGCACTTAAGGTGAGGAGGGGGTAGCATTTCCCAAGGACATATACCTGCTCAGTGGGCTAAGCTACGCTGGTTCTCTTGTCAGGGTTGGTCCTGCTGCCGGAAGCGAACTGTAGATTTCTCTGAGTTCTTAAACATCAAGGTAAACTCAACTTCCTTGGATTCTGCTCCTAGTAGAAGGATTCCATCCCTAATCCTCTCCTTATCTGTACTAGGGCTGTACAGTGGGACCACATTCTGCTGAGAAGCTTTCTGAGGCCCTTCAACCCGAGGGCCCTGCCACAAGCAGTTCACTTCAGGAGCAAAAACCTCTGACTGTGTTTCCAAAGTCAGCAGAGACCTTGCGCCGGGAGAGGCCCAAGTAAAGAGGAGGCAATCCCTGGGTTTTTCCTACATCCATACAACTTCTAGGCATGATTAATAGGTCACTGGGATTTGGGAACTAAGGACTAGAGGCTTGAGGAGGGCCAGGTGTCAGGGCTTAGTGTGTATTTTGTGCCTTGGGGGAAATTTGTATATGGAAATAGTTTCCTTTTCTCTAAAGTGGCATGGGGTGATAGGATAGATATTTCAAGTCAACAGAATATATAGTCCCTCATGAATACAGTTATTATACAAGGGCGATTATTGAGAATGACTTGATTTTTTTTCCTTCCAGGAAAGAGCTTTCACATAAGTTTTACATTAAGAAAAGGATGTAGTATGGTCAGCTATGAGGTTGAAGAGAACAGTAAGTTAGAATTTTGTGGAAATACAAGAAAGTTGTATTTGGTTCATAGTTAATTATAGGAAAAGGAAAAGATAACAGTTCTTCAGAGAAACGACGTTAGTGTTAGAGCAACTGAATATATGGGCAAGAGAAACCCTGAGGTTTTCCTCAGGGTTCAGGAATTTGGGATGTCCACAGAAATGAAAATTGGCAATGGGATGGCTACCCAACTTCTTCAACACTGCCCCACTTTGACCAGATGGGTTCTTCAACTCCATTACCACTGGTGGGAGTGTTGGAGCCGTCAATCATGGTTAATGGATTATAACTAAATCATCTCACCCATGCCTGCTAGGTCAGAGTTGCCTCCAAAGCTGCTGCCACTACATATATCCCAAGCATTGGAAATGGCATTGGAGCAAAAGGAACTAGACCAGGAATCCGGAGCAGGTAAGTGGATCTTTAGTTGGACAGGCTTTACAGACAAATTTAGTGAAAGTGGCAATTGGGTGGGAGGAGTGGAGGGGTTCCTGACTCTGTTTCCCTTGCACAGGACTTGACAGTAGTCTGATTCAGACTGGTTCCAGTTGCCAGAACCCAGGATGTGATGCTGTGAGTGAGTTTGCAGTGGGAAGCTCAGGCATGTGGCTGAGCGATATACTATACCTAAGGATAAATGGGTATAGGTATGAGGCTATATGGGGCACACTTAGGCATGGCACGATTCTTTATCTCATCTTGATTTATTCTTCATAGGTTTATCAAGGCCCTGAGAGTGATGCTACTCCATGTACCTACCACCCAGGAGCACCTCGATTCCATGAGGGGTGAGAAAGGGGACTGTGTGAATTGAGACAGGTTTCTCCCAATGTTGACTATAAGATGGGAGTAAAGGCTTGTGAGGAGGAGAAGAAGAGTCAGTTGCATCATCTTCCTACCTCAGGATGAAATCTTGGAGCTGTTGTGGCATCCAGACCCTGGATTTTGGGGCATTCCTGGCACAACCAGGATGCAGAGTTGGTAGACATGACTGGGGGAAGCAGGTAAGCCACAACTTTCCTGAACTCTAAAGTAGAATTCAGTTCCAGAATTGATTTCTTCTTCCTATACCTCATAGCCAGGTTCTGTCTTTTCCCTTTAGTATGGACCAAATAAGATTCTGCTCGTTATCCCTCAGTAGCCCAGAGGCTTTGCGATATGAGGTAGTGTTAATCTTTCTGAGACTTCTTTGTCTCTTCTCCACACATCCTATGAGAACTCCCCTTGGGTTAAGATTTCATTCTTACCACCCATATTTCACATTTTCTCTTTAGCTGCCAGCATCTTGTCGTCATGATTGGCACCAGACAGATTCCTTAGTAGTGGTGACGGTGTATGGCCAGATTCCACTTCCTGCATTCAGTTGGGTGAAGGCCAGTCAAACTGAGGTAAGGAATGTCTGATTCTAGATGGGAGGCTAGTGATTTGGGTCATAATACAATATTATAGGCAGAGTTGCTGGATGCAGGTAACGTGTAGGTTCCATAGTTCCCTGAGAAGAATGTACAACTATTATTAGGTCAGGGTTATCTGGTTGACCTGTGGATGTTGGAATCACACCTCTGGCTTGCTTCTCTGTCATAATTACTTGTGCTGATCTTCTGAGATTGTTACTATCCCTGTAATTCTTTTCTCTCAGCTTCATGTCCACATTGTCTTTGATGGTAACCGTGTGTTCCAAGCACAGATGAAGCTCTGGGGGGTAAGTGGAGATTAAGGGGGCCCAGGAGGGGAAGGGAGATGGGGTAAAAAAAAAAGGAGCAATTGGAAATGAACAGAGGGTGTCTTCAGGGATGGAGTTATAGGGGGAAAGTGGACATTTTTCTCTTCATTTGCTTTGATATTCTCTCTTCTCTCCATTTCTCCTTTTCTCTCCTTCCTCCCCTTCCCTTAGTATATTGCTTTATACCTGCCCTATCTTTCCCCCCCCACCTTACACTTTAAAATTTTCTCACTGTCATTCATTACTACCCTACCCTAGCCCAAATCCCTTTGATTTCCTCATTTTCTCTTTCTTCTGTGTTCTGTCTTTCCCTCCTTCTCAGGTCATAAACGTGGAGCAGAGCTCTGTCTCCTTGATGCCATCTCGGGTTGAAATCTCCCTGGTCAAGGCTGACCCAGGGTCCTGGGCCCAGCTGGAGCACCCTGATGCAGTGGCTGAGAAGGCTAGGGCAGGGGTTGGATTAGAGATGGATGAGGAAGAATCTGAGGATTCAGATGATGATCTGAGCTGGACAGAAGAGGAGGAGGAGGGAGAGGAGGAAGCGATGGGGGAATAGTTATATTAGACAGCTAAGTATCTTGATAGGACCTCAGTGGCTCCCTGAAGATGTTAGAGACCAGGATATGTTGGCAGTATGGTATTAATGGGGAGAACAAAAGTGTCCAAATCACACTGTTTTTTTCCCTTAAATAAATCTTATATTCTGCAGTTTCACATAGTGTCGTTCTCTCACCTCACTGTCTAAGATTGTACTCATTTCCTTAACTTCTGTGTGTATTCAACATGTGTGTGAAAACAAGCACAAGCACATTCAACCTGTTCTTCACAGCGATTAAGCATTTCCTCAGTACTTATAAGTCCCCAAATCATAGTGGTTTAGAGAGACCTGTGGAATAAGACTCATTCCTCTCAGGAAAATTAGATTCTGACTGACAATAAAAGCTGTCTACATCAAATGATAACAAACATTGTCAGGTACTTTAACTGAATGCTAAATTATTATAAGTATAGTTTTTAAAAAAGATTTATTTATTTACGCATACAGAATTGGAGTACAGGCCAGACATTGTGGGGGTTGAGAGGATTCACCAGAGACAGAGTGGGAAACAGAACAGAAAGATGTACTGAAGTACACTGCTGAGGGGAGCAGTGGGTGGGACAGGAGAGGTCTGCCATGCTATGTGGGTCTCCTTCCTGGCCAGGGATCAAATTCTTGCTGTAGTCACTGCGATAGCTTCATAGTTCTGTGCTTTCACCGGTTGCACCACCAGGGAGGGCCCCGTGAGTATAGTTTTTAAGAGCTGTAGGAGATCAAGAAAATAGAAAGGTTAATGCTGACTGTAGTAGAAAAGGAAAACTCTGTAGAAGAAATATTTTTTTCATAGCTTTATTAAGTTACAATTCACATATAATATGAATGAAATTACACAATATGTGTTCTTGTGTGGTAGACTTATTTCACTTAGCATTATGTTTTCTTTTTTATTGTTTCTTTTTTTCAGATTTATTTATTTGTGCATACAAAAGCTGGGGTGTAGGCTGGGGTGTGGGTTAGGGGTAGGTAAGGTGGGTGAGAGGATTTACCAGAGACAGAGTGGGGATCAGAATAGGTCGGCTGACTGAAATACACTGCTGAGGGGAGCAGTGGGTGGGACAGGAGACGTCTGCTGTGCTATGTGGGTCAGCTCACTGGCCAGAGATTGAACTCATGCCTCAGTGGCTGCTGATAGCTTCATAGTGCTAAGACTTAACCCACTGTGACACTAGGGAGACCCCCAAATTTACATTTATATAATATTGATATCCAGTTGTCCCAGAACTATCTGTTGAAAAGACTATTTCTCTTTAAATTCTCCTGGCATCTGAGTTGAAAATCAGTTGACCATAGGGGTTGCCCTGGTGGCCTAAGGGTTAAGTCTGAGTGCTATCACCACTGCAGCCTGAGTTCCATTCCCCAACCAGAGAACTAATCCACATTTTGTGCAGCAGACCTCTCCTGTCTTACCTGATTCTACCCTTAGCAGTAGATTTCAGTAAATTTGGCCTGTTATGTACCCTATTCTGTCTTCAATGAATCCTCTCACCTTCACCCTCCCCCTCCACACCTCTCACCTACACCCCAGTTCTTCTATGCAAATAAATAAATTGACCATAAATGTGAGGTTTCACAAATACATTTGAATGGAAATTTGAAGAATGAGAAATTTGGGTGGGTATGGAATCACAGAGAACCAGACTGGGGCAAGAAGGTATTTTATTTTAAATTCTAAAAGTAATACATTGCTAGCATAAAAGAACTCAAAAGTTAAGTGGACTGCATCTAGATTGTGAAGAGACAAATTAAGACATAAGCCTTTCAAGTTTCCCTTAAGTCAGATTTACTTCCTCCACAGAATTGCCAAGAGCTGGGAAGATTCAAATTCCAAGAAATGTCAAACAAGGAAGCTTACAAAACCTCAGATGAGGGCCCTCCCTGGTGGTGCAGCAGGTTAAAGCAAAGCATTATGAAAGCAATCAATAGCCACTGCAGCATGTGTTAGATCCCCAGCCAGGGAGCTGACATACATGGCACAGCAGATCTCTCCTGACTTGCCTGCTGCTCCCCTGGCAGTGTATTTCAGTCAATCTGCCTGTTCTGCTCTCCATTCTCTCTGTTGAATCCTCTCACCCTCCATACCTCTAGCCTGTACTCCAGTTTTTGTATGCATAAATGAATAAATCTTTAAAAAAAAACTAAAAATGATCTCATATCTTTTCATGGCACCATTTTCTCTCAGTTCAGATTTGAGGACTGTAATATAATCTCATTGGGAACTAAGAATATGATGGGGTGGGAGAATGAACATGGGATGACAGACATAGCATGGCTGAGAATTTGGAGACTGAGGCAAGATTGTGAGATGTTATGGAATGCATCCAGGGGTTATGACTTCTACCTCATAGAGTAGTTTGATTAGAAGTAAAGGGAATTCCTGGACATCTAGAAATTCCACATTCTGATATGGTTTCTGTTCTTATTCTATGTATTTGAAGTGAAAATAAAATTTTGCCCTTGAACTGAAACTTTCTAACCTTGGCAGCAATTTCTCATTTCCTTCATTTTTAAAGATTTATTTATTTATGCATACAAGAATTGGGATACAGGCCAGAAGTGTGGGGTGAGAAGATTCAGCAGAGACAGTGGGGAGCAGAACATGCAGATTTACTGAAGTACACTGCTGAAGGGAACAGCAGGCTGGACAGAAGATGTCTGCCACACCAACTGGGTCACCTTCCTGTCTGGAAATCGAGCTTGTGCCACAGTATCTGCAGTGGCTGCATATCTACTTCATAGCGCTGCGCTCTAACTCATTGTGCCACCAGGGAAGCCCCACAAGTTCTCATTTCTTCCTACTGTGCTTCATATCTTACCCCTCATACTCTCCCACAAGCCCTGTTAACCCTGCTCTTTCATTGGATATTTTCATTGACATTTAGACACACTTACATTTCTCTAATCTTTCAAAAACAATCTCCCTAGAGTTCACATCCTTTTCCAGCTACTACTTAACTCCCTTCTCTCCTTTATAACCAAACTTCTTGAAACAAATACCCTTTTTTCTATATTCTTCTTCCTAGTCCCTTCATAAAATACTCTAGTCAGACTTCCAACACCCTTCAGTCTGTGGTGTTAAGGTCATAGTGACAATCAAGTGACATTGGTCACTAAATCCAATGGAATCCTTTAGTCCTTATCTTACTTGAACTCTCAAGTAAAAAATGACACTTATGATGGTTTGTTCTTTGAAATACACTCATATATTACTTCTGTCATTCCTCTTTGGTTGTCTTCTTAAATCTCTGGCCATTCCTTTCGATCTCTTTGTGACTTAGTCCTAGGCATGTTCTCTTCTTACATATAACTCTCTTCTACACACTCCCAATTATACCCATGTCTTCAAATATCACCCACATGCAGGTGATTCATGCATTTTCATCTCTAGGGCATAGCTTTCCTTTGAGTTCCAGATCTGTGTATTATAGTAATAATAGTGAACACTTATTTACCACAGTGTCTGGCATATAGTAAGTACTTTCTAAGTGTTTCCTATTAATCCTTTTTCTGTTCATCATGTTTTCACCTCAATCTATTAGGAAAGTTGAGATGTTTTCGCCCCTTGGAGAACAAGGATATAGTTCCAGTATTTAATTTAATTTAACTTATTTTTTTCATTTTTAAAAAAGATTTATATATGTATACAAGACCTGGGGTACAGGCCAGAGGTGTGGGGGGTGAGAGGATTCACTAGAGACAGAGACAGAGAGAGTGGGGAACAGAACAGGCAGATTGACCAAAATACACTGTTGAGGGGAGCAGCAGTTGAGACAGAAGAGGTCTGCTATGCCATGTGGGTCACCTCCCTGGCCAGGGGTTGAACTCACGCTGAAGTGACTGTGATAGCTTCATAATGCTATGCTTTAACCCCTTGTGCCACCAGGGAGGCCCCCAAAATTGTTTTATGTTTCAGCAAAAAAATAGCATTTTCTTGACAGATGGGCATTACTAGTTTATAAAAGAACATATTTACCATAATACTTCATCAGCTTCTGGATTCAAGATTATATTCATGCGCTGAAGGAGTAGAGAGAGTATCATGCCACTGTGCTAGGCACCTACCTACATTATTTTACTTAATTGCCACACCCGCATTGTTCTCCCTCATTTTTATAGACATATTTTTATAGATGAGGAAAACAAGGCTCAGAGAAGGAGTTAGCTGGCTTGGGATCATACTACTCCTGACTAAAACTGCTCTAGAGCCATTTAAGAACATCCAAAACCCAAGAGGGATCTCAGAAGAGGTACCTGATAATATGCTTCTCTAGCCCAGCAGAGCCCTTTGACAAAGCTGTCTGGGAACAAGTGAAGCCCTCTGATGAATGACATCTCACATTGATATAACACTTTTCCAAACAACTCTTCTGTCTCTGATCACTTCACTGTAATCTCAGTGGGACCTTTAGGTACTTTTACCTCTCATTTCACCCAGATCAGTAATTATTTCCTAGTTATACCAGACACAGTGTTACTGTCTCTGGGACCCTGCCTCTACCATCTTCTGTCTTCTTTTCTGTTCCCAAAGTCACAGAACAGTGCTAGAGGGAGAACCAAGCAGACTAATATAAATCCATGTTGGCCAATTTCAACTTGACCCTTGCAGCTGCTCAACAGCACTTTTAGTTCTCTCATACGTTCCCTGGCACTGTCTCCACAAAGGCTATTCCATACCTTCCTTTTTCTCCTCAAAGTACAAATTTCAAATTCCCCACTTCTATTTCCACAGACTTCCTATTAGATACTTCTCCTATCCAGCTCTACCCTTTAACCATGCTTTATCTTTTTGGGAAAATAACCAATGTTATTGCTATATTTGATGCAAAAGAGGGAACTTGTATGGGCATTAATGATAAGTAGGATTTGGATAGGTGGTGAGAAAGGAGGTGATACTCCAAACAGAGGAAACATCCTCAGTAAAGGCACAGAGGTTGGAATGAATATGATATATTTAGAAAACAGTAGATAGCAAGTAGAGTAATCCCCTAAGAAATAAACCCAGTTGCTGTCTCAAGTGCTACTGCTCCTTTTCCAGTTCTCATTTCAGCCTCATCATTGCTTCCCTCGCCTGCTCTACATACCAGCAGAGTGGAAATTTGACACTACATGGCCCCTCATCCATTCTATCTTGCCTGGACCTCGTTACTATTTATTGAGCTTTGACCCCAACCATCTGTTTTAGTCCTGCTAAAAGAGATCCTAGCTCCTTCCTGAGTTACTCTCCAAGCCAGACACCTTACATTTATTTAGAGATAGGGACTATTTCTCTATGCAACTGAAACTAGTACGATGAATACAGATGTTACATTGTACAGATATTATAGCTTCCCACTAACTACATCAAGGAAACAGGTTAAACTACCCATTGGAGATATTACTAGCAAAGCTCAGAATGTGTGAAACTACTGAAGAACAATCCAATTTCCTCAACAAAAAAACTGTAAGGAAAAAAAGAACATGAATGGGACCCTTTAGTTTAAAAGTTATATAAAATGCATACCTACTAACAATGTGTAGACTCTTTGTATACTAAAAAAAAAACTTGAAAAAAGCCAAAAAAGCTTTTGACATAAAGAATTATCTTCACATTTATGAAACTTGGAAATTTAAGCACTGACTTGGTGTTTGATATTAAGGGATTGTTGCTTATTTATCTTTATATGTGTTAGTGGTATTACAACTATGATTTTTTAAAAAGAGCTCTACGTTTTCAAGATACATACTGAAATATTTAGGTGTGCAATGATACCATGTTGAGACTTGCTCAAAAATAATATGGGAAGGAGGAAATAGATGGAAGGAGTGCCAAATGTTGATACTAGTTGAAGCTGAGTTTTTGGTAACTAGGGAGATTCATTATACAATTCTGTCTACTTTTGTACTTGTTTTACGTTCTTCATTAAAAATTGAAACAATGTTATTTGAATTGTCAAGCATCTGATGAAAGTGTGTATATTAGTCTGAAGGAGTGGAACAGGAGGAGCTGGAATTTGAGAAGAGGAAAGTCTGCAAGGAACAGCCTTTGTGGAGACAGTGCCAGGGAACGTATGAGACAAATAAAAGTGTTGCTGAGCAGCTGCAAGGGTCAAGTTGAAATTGGACAACATGGATTTATATTAGTTGCTTGGTTCTCCTTCTAGCACTGTTCTGTGACTTTGGGAACAGAAAAGGAGAAAGAAGATGGTGGAGGCTGTCAGAGACACTTTGTCCCCAATCATGTATTATTGGAGGGTAAAACAGGCAGGGACTCAAAGTGGGAACAGTGTCCGCAAGCGGAGATTCCTAAAAAAGGGGAAAAAAGGGGAACGGGCATGAGGAAGACATGGGGGATGGGAGCTGGGTGCAAGTCTTCCTGCTCTGCCTTCAGGGGAGGTTTATTTTATACCTTTCAAGCAGGCAGAGGGATGTCATTAGCATATGAAATGAGCTGAGATCACAATCACTTTTTTTCTCTAAGAGTAGTCTGGGGGCCTTTTGACCTTTAGTTGAGATTATAATATTTTTAAAATCAATCTATCAAGGTTAAAACAGGTACATAGATTTATAAAGTTTAAGATTAATATCATTATATTTACCATAGTGAAGATTGACCAAAATAAAGTCCCTTAAACATTATCTATTACTTAACAGTTTTCATTCTCATAGAGACATCGTAGGGGGTAAAGTAAAGTGAGGGCAGGAAGAGGAAATTTCTTGTAAATCAAATTACAGTAAAGTTTTTTGAAAAACTTGTTAGAAAGTTTAAGTGAGTTTTCTTGAAGTCTAGATGGTAGAAAACCTGATTAGTTCTGAATAGGCGACTTGGGTGAATTTCCATATCTAAAGACTAGCTAATAGGAAGTTTGAATGGTTTTTTAGAAACTGAATAGGAGGCTATGTGAGATAGAGTTGAATAGAAGGCTATGTGAAATAGAGTGATAAGATTTGAGTTTTCCTCCTTCTGGCAGTGAGAGAGACTTTGCAGTAACAGCCATTTGTTTTTATTAATCAGCCAGTTGTTTAGTGACTTTTGACTTCAAGAGGAATTTCTCACCCTGGTGCATTACTTGTTTGTCAGGGCCAGGTAGCACCTTCTGAGGCTGAGGCAATCCAATTGTAAACTGAAGGTTGCTCAGAATATTCTGATATTACGATTATACAAAAAAGGGAGTTCATAACATAAGTTAGCGTGGAAAGTCTGATTTTTCAGAGCATTCCCCCTCTTTCTGTACCATGTCTTCCGACAGAGGTTGCATAGCTTGTGTCAGGAGGCAGGGTCCCAGAGACAGTAACACTGTGTCTGGTATAACTAGGAAATAATTACTGATCTGGGTGAAATGAGAGGTAAAAGTACCTAAAGGTCCCACTGAGATTACAGTGAAGTGATCAGAGACAGAAGAGTTGTTTGGAAAAGTGTTATATCAATGTGAGATGTCATTCATCACACACTTGTTCCCAGACAGCTTTGTCAAAGGGCTCTGCTGGGCTAGAGAAGTATATTGTCAGATATCTCTTCTGAGATCCCTCTTGGGCTCTTAGATTTTGGATGTTCTTAAATGGCTCCAGGGCAGTTCTTAGCAATGACTGATGTTAAAAGCAGGTGGAGTTCATCACAGAAATTGGAGCTTCTGCAAAAAGCATGGTGAGAAGAAGACTAATAAAAAAATAAACTATTGAGCCTTTGTTATGAGCCAAGCACAGTGTAAAGACATATGTGTACACAAAAATACATAATCTCTGTTAATTCCTGTCTCTGTGTTATATACATATATTTCAAACAAGAATATATATTCTGATTTAATTCTTACAGCAGTGCTTTAAAAACATCATTTTTTAACAGATGAGGAAACTAAGGTTCAGGGTGATCAGCTATCAAGTGCCAGAGCTGGCATTCAAGTCCATATCTGACTACAAAACCTGTGCTCTTTGGCATTTGACAGTACTTGCCAGCAAATGCCTCCCTCCATTAAATTAATCTTTTATAAGTGACATGTTACACAATTATAGATGTATTCTCTTATTCTTTTTTTTTACATTTTGATTTTCTTTATTATTCAAAAAGCTACATTTTAAAATTTAGCTTACTTACTCTGTGTTTGTGACTTCAATACTTTCATAGTGATTTTCTGTTGCTCAATAAGAAAAGCATACGTAAGCCTCCCTGATGGCCTAGTGGTTAATCTCAGTGCTGTAATCACTGCTGCCTGGATTCTATTCCCAGCCAATGTTAGGGTCCAAGAACTCATGCAAGAATGCAATTCGCAAAGTAGAGTTTGTTGGGCTGGCTAGCCAGGGTCAAGCCATTCCCTGCCTGACACGCAGGATTCAGGCAAGACCCCTACCAAAGGAATGTCAGGGAATATATTAGCCTTGTTGGCTGTTACATACATCAGAGCCCGTGCAAATTCAACTTAGCAAATGGATTCAAAGATTAACAGACGTCACAGCCTGGGTCACAGTTCAACCACCCACGGACAGGTTTCCTGGAATAGATGTCTCATTTCCTGGTGCCTCCAGTCCAATCAGCCTGGGCCACACCATTCCCATTATCCAATCAATTTAAATGTACATTGTCCCTCTTCAACCTATCCTGCATTGGGGGGGGTGCTTGCCTGGGCTATTTTTGCTCAAGCCTGCGTTACTTCCTCCATTCCTTCACCAGGATCTGACCCACATGGTACAGCAGACCTCTCCTGTCTTTCCCGCTGCTCCCCTCAGAGTGTATTTTTGTAAATCTGCCTGTTATGCTCCCCACTCTGTCTCTGGAGACTCCTTTTACTTCTCCCTCCACCTACGCTCCAATTCTATGTAAAAAATAATAATGAATAAATCTTTTTTAATAGATTTATTTATTTATGCTTACAGAATTGGGGTACAGGCCAGAGTTGTGGTGGGTGAGAGGCTTCACCAGAGACAGAGTGGGAGCAGAACAGGCAGATGTACTGAAATACAACTGCGGGGGGAGCAGCGATGGGTCAGGAGAAGTCTGCCACGCCATGTGGGTCAGCTCCCTGACCCGGGATCAAACCTGTGCTGCAGTGACTTTGGAGCACTTCGTAATGTGGTGCTTGAACCCGTTGCGCCACCAGGGAGAGCCCTGAATAAATCTTTTTTAAAAAAGGAAAGCACACTTGACCCCATCCTGGATACATTTAGCCACCATATCCTACAGATATATTTTTTCATATTAGACAGCCTTGTAAGAACTTTGGGTCTCACAGCATGAACTCCTCAAAGTCAGCCCAGGCACACACCACATTTAGATGCTGCTGCTTTCCCAACCTCTTGATATAAAAGTAAACAATTTTGTTACTAGGGGTTTAGGACAGCTTTGTTTTGTCAGAGGCTGTACTGTTGGATAGACTATGACAGTATGCCAAAATGTTGGGCCATACTGAAAGCCTGGAAGAGGAAAAAAAGCTATAGATGCATTCTTCTCCAAAAAAGAATTCTACATTGAATTGAAAGCTTTCGGTGAGTAATAAGCTGAACAGTGTAGAAGAGGTGCCTGGAAGCAGTGACACCAGTTGAGCATAGTTGCAATGCTCCTATAAAGAAAGATGAAAACTCAGACAAAATGGGTAGAGCAGTAAGAATGGAGGAGAGAGTAGTGGATTTAAGAGATATGACTTCATCAGTACTGATATAACAAAGTATCTGCTATAACAAAGTATCATAGAGTGACTTATAAATAACAGAAATTTGTTTCTCACAATTCTGGGAGTTGAAAGTCCAAGATCAGAACATGGTTGAGTTCTGGTGAGCACCCTCTTTTGTACCTCTACCAGATGGGAAGCAGCAAGGAAGCAAGCTCTCTCATCACTCTTATAAGGGCAATAATCCCATTCATGATATCCTCATCTAATTCTTATTAACCCCCAAAGGCTCCACCTCCTAATATACCAAATTGGGGGAGAAGATTTCATCATATGAATGGGGGGTGTTGTGCCAATCATTCAGTGTAACAAGGTAATTCTAGAGGCAGGAATGAAATTAATGTAACTGCTAGTCTTTTGTGTTCATTGACTTTATGTAGCTCACTCCTTCTTTAGTGCCTCTGTAATCTCTGATACCCCTGAATAAAAAAACAGATAAAATTAGATTACCATAATTTTTGCAACTGTAGATAAACATAAGTAGTAATCAACAGTTTCCAAAATTATGAAGAGAGATATCAGACATTGTGTCCATCCTACAATCTTGCCAAAAAGATGAAATTTGAGTTTCATGTAGTCTTTGGATCAAGCTCTGAATTTGCAGGACTTATAGAAAGAGAAACTGTACAACTGTACAACGCCTATGCTATTAGCAAAATCCAGAATGAGCAAACTACTAGAGTTCTTCTACACACACCCATGCAAAAATAATTTCTCTTTGCTTTGTCCTATAAATGAGCACCTACTGTCCAAGTTACTGTCACGTTTTCCTGTCTCATATTCCATAACCCTTATCAATATAGCATGACAGTAAAGAGGGAAAATCATAATATCAGGCTGCCTAGGTTCAAATCATGTCTTCCACATATCCAGTATATGAGCTTAAACTACTTAAGTGCTATGTGCCTTAGTTTTCACAACTGTAAAATGGAATTAATAACAGTGCCTATATATCATAGGGTGATTAACAGTATAAGTTAACATATCTAAAGAGCTTAGCACAGTGCTCTTTGTGTTAGCACAGTGCTGGTACAGGGAAGCAGTATAAGAATGTTAATATTGACCCTCCCTGGTGGAGCAATGGGTTAAAGTGCAGCACTGTGAAGCTGTCTGCAGCCACTGTAGCACAAGTTCAGTCCCTGGCCAGGGAGGTGGTCCACATAATGTGGCAGATCTTTCATGACTTGCTGCTCTTCACCTCAGCAGTGCGTTTCAGTCAGTCTGCCTGTTCTTTTCCCCACTCTTTCTCTGGTGAATCTTCTCACCGCCCTGCACCTCTGGCCTATATCCCAGGCTTTGTATGCATAAATAAATACATCTTTTAAAAATGAATGTTAATGTTATTACATTATTTGTTTACTTAAACATTGCTTTTCATTCACTGACTGTCTTTCCATATTATTCTCAGCACCTAAAACATGCTAGCACATATATAACGTGCACAGTAAAAATTTGTTGAGTAAAGAGTAAATCAGGATGCAAATATAGACAGGGAGAGAGACATTTAAAACATATTTTTAAAGATTATTTATGCATACAGAACTGGGGTACAGGCCAGAAGTGCAGGGATAGTGAGAGGACTCACCAGAGACAGAGTGGGGGACAGAACAGGCGGAGTGACAAAGTACACTGCTGAGGGAAGCAGCGGGTGAGACAGGAGAGGTCTGCAGCACCATGTGCATCACCACTGGGGCCAGGGATGGAGCATGCCCCGAAGCGGCTGCGGCCAACTTGCAGTGCTTCATCCTAATCCGTTGCACCACCAAGGAGGGTCCTGTAAAATATTTTAAAAAGGACTTGGTGATTTTTTTTTTCTAATACAGGAAGGAAGGGTATGAGATGACTACTCCAAGGCATCAATTTTAAATAACATGTAGAAAGATAGTGCTTTTTACAGAAGAAAACCAGGAACTGGTACTAATATTATTTGAATATTCTGATAATGAATTTTACTTTAGGTAAGGGTTTAAAATGTGACAAGACATGAGTAGAAATGCTAGCAGGCAGTTTAACTGTAATGTAGAATTGGTGCTCGTGAGAAAGGTCAGCAATGAGGATTTGAGTATCATTTGCATCAATATGACATTCAAATATTCAACTTTCTGGTATGAGCTTCCAACATCTTCAAAGAACAGAAAATTTGAAGAGATGAATAAAATAAAAAATAAGGGCCCTCTGTGGTAGCACAGCACTATGAGGCAATCCACAGCCACTGCAGAGTCAGTTTGATCCCCAGCCAGGGAGGTGACCCACATGGCATGGCAGACCTCTCCTGACCTGCCTGCTGCTGCCCTCAGCAGTATGTTTCTGTTCTGATCCCCACTCTATCTCTGATGAAGCCTCTCACTCCCCACACCTCTAGCCTATGCCCCAGTTCTTGTATGCATGAATAAATATTTTTTAAAAATAAAAAATTTGAGCACTTATGGCCCTCCCTGGTGGCACAAAGGGTCAGGACGCAGCACTACAAGCTAGCCATAGCCGCTTCAGTGTGAGTTTGATCCCCACCCCAGAAGTGAGCCACATGGCATGGCACACCTCTCCTAACCTGCCTGCTGCACCCCTCAGCAGTGTACTTTGTAGATCTGCCTGTCCTGCTCCCCACTCTGTCTCTAGTGAATCCTCTCACCATCCCTGTACCTCTGGCCTGTATCCCAGTTCTGTATGCATAAATAAATAAATAAAAATTATTTGAGCAGTTAAATTTATTCTTCAGAAAAAGTCATTTGAGGGCTCTCCCTGGTGGCACAGTGGGTTAAACCACTGCATTATGAAGCTCTGCAAAACCACTGCAGCACAACAAGTTCCATCCCCCGCCAGGGAGCTGATTCACATGGCACAGCAGACCTCTCTTGTCTCACCCGCTGCTCCCTTCAGCAGTGTACTTTGTCAGTCTGCCTATTCTGCTCCCCACTCTGTCTCTGGTGAATCCTCTCACCCACCACACCTCTGGCCTGTACCCCAGTGCTGTAAGCATAAATAAGTAAATCTTAAAAAAGAGTCACTTTGAGCAACTTTGGTGTATGTCCCTCTAAACATTTTCTATATGTTTGCAAATATATATTGGCAGATAACGTAGAGGCATAGTAAAAATGCCTGAGTGAAGATGTTTGTTTTTCTTTGTGCCCAATTGAGAATCATTCTATAATAGTTTTCTGCAATGTACTTAATCATTAGGCATATCTCTTTTTGTCTTTGAGTATATTTTCATATCAGTATGAACAGATCTTTTCATTTTTGTGTTGTATAACACTAATGTATTGGAACTTTTTTTTTTTACATTTACAAACTAGGGTATAGACTATAGGTGCTGGGGGCTGAGAGGATTCATCAGAGACAGTGGGGAGGAAAACAGGCAGGTTTACTGAAATCCACTGCTAAGGGGAACAGCGGGTGAGACAGGAGTGGTCTCTGCACCAGATATAGATTAGCTCCCTGGCCAAGGATCCAACTCTGGCTATGACAGGGATAGCACTGAGACTTTATTTCTAGACCACCAGGATCCTCCCCTAGAACTTTTTGTCTTTTTTTTTTTAAGATTTATTTATTTATGCTTACAGAACTTGGGTACATGCCAGAGATGCTGGGGAGGTGTGAGGATCCACCAGAGACAGTGGGGAGCAGAACAGGCAGATCTATTGAAATACACTGCTGAGGGGCGCAGCGGGTGGGACAGGAGAGGTCGTCTGTGCCATATGGGTAACTCCCTGGCCGGGGATCAAACTCTCCCTGAAGTGGTTGCTGCTAGCTTCAAAGTGCTGCGTTTTAACCTGCTGTGCCACCAGGGAGGGCCCACAATATTTTTAACTTTGACAATCTGCCCAGTTAAAAAAACAATAAAAACTAGTAAATAGTGGCTTTTTGACTAAAACTACATGTACCTGATAAAAAAAAATTAGTAATATAAAAGGATATTCAATGAAGATTATCTATTACTCTTATTTCGTTGTCCTACTGGCTCCCTTTCCAGTTTTTATCAGCTCCTGTATATCTTCCAGATATAATTTATGCAAATCATATATGCAAGTATAAATGACACATACATGAATAGGCACATGTGTATGGATGTCTCTATCTGGTCTGTCTTATTCATGAAAATGAGTTTAATTTCCTTTTCTTTTTTTTCATTTAAAAATATATCTCCACATCTCTAGCAAACTGGAAGCTCTCCAAACTCCTGTGACCTGAATTTCTATACAGGTTTTATATATATAGGTACAATTAATTAAATCATGGGTCATGGATGGTTGAACCAATTTTTTTTTAAAGGTTTATTTATTTGTGCATACAGAACTGGGGTACAGGCCAGAGGCTCAGGGGTGGTGAGAAGCTTCACCAGAGACAGAGCGGGGAGGAGAACAGGCAGATTGACGAAGTACACTGCTGAGGGGAGCAGCGGGCGGGCCAGGAGAGGTCTGCCACGCCATGTGGTCACCTCCGGGGCAGGCGGGAATCGAACTTATGCGGAAGCGGCTTTAGATTCTCAGTGCTGTGCTTTAACCCGCTGCGCCACCAGGGAGGGCCGGTTGAACCAATTTTTATCCCTTCCCTTCATAGGATGGGGCTAGAAGTACCAATTCTCTATTACATGGTTGTGTCTCATCCTAAGGCTATCCAAGAGTCACTAGCCACTTCTCATTAGGTTTAAGTATTCTGTTTAAACATCAATCTTGTGTCTTGTTATACTATCCATTATTGAAAGTGAAGTATTGAGTATTAAAGACTCCAGTGATTATTGTAGAACTGTTTGTTTTTTTCTCCCTTCAATTCTGTACATTTTTGCTTTATATATTTTAGGACTCTTGTTAAGTAAATTTATGTTTGGAGTTGTTATATTGTTTTGTTATAGCAAACCATATGTCAATATGTAATGTCATTTTTCATTAATTTGTCAGTTGTTTACATAGATACACACACATTTGGGGGTATTTTTACACTTCCATATGTACACATGCTTTACTCACACTACCAATACTTCCATGCCAATTACCTATCCTCTTCTTCCTCTGTCACCTCCACTTCCTCTCCTATTCCTTCTGGTTAGCAGTATATTTTTCACAGAGACTAAGGATCATTTTTGCTTTGCCAGTGTATGGTCTTTGGCTACTTTTGCTCCACAAATAAGTGAAATCCTACTGTATTTCACTTAGCATAGTCATACAGCGATCCCACCATTTCGTGCTAAAAGAGGACTATTTCATCCTTTTGGATAGTTGAGTATCTTTGCATTGAATATATATTCCATATTCTTTATTT